>NC_141548.1:16356250-16685000 GCF_021556685.1 Rattus norvegicus | reverse complement strand
GGACTGACAAGATCCCAGTGCTCTTTAAGGCAGGGCAGTAAATATGTTGAGCTGGGGCAAGTAGGCACCAGGGAGATACAGAAGAGATAGTTTAATGCCAGGACTGTTTGCATGGCCAAATTAGGAACATATAGCCAAAAAAGGGATGGGTCAAAGAGTGAGTTGTCCTGACAATGGCCACTGGAATTAACTGGGTGTTCTGAACTGTGTGTGGAGAAAATTAGCAGTTGGTCAGTTTTATGGGACATGATTGCCTCACAATTCTGGTAACCTGTCTTATGTCTCAAGAAAGGTTCTTGTAGAAGGAAGAGCTTTAAAGGCCATGACTTTGTCTCTTTCCTTTCTCTCGAAGTGCCAATGTGATAGATTTCTATGATTTCAAGTACCAATCATAATCAGATCACCAGTGTCTCATGCAAATACTTAACACACAGAACACTCAAAAGAAAGCTTTCGTATCACCATTCACACCACAAATGCTTGCCATCCTCCTTTCTGAAACACATATTACTATGTCAACAAGGCAAGCAAGAACAGCACGGTCGTAGTGCAGCCATGAAGAAAACCAATAGGACTGTTATGGATAATGGCAGTGGATATCTGTGTTATGGCAAGAGTCAAACAATCAGTTGGGGAAAGATAATCTTGAGCAAGATCAAAACTGTACAGAGTAGTCACTTGGACAGCCCTAGCATCTGATGGCAAACTGCGGAAGCTGGACTAAAGTGGAGAGGGAAGGCAGTAATATGAGATGAGTCTCAGAGGAAGGAGCTGGGTCTTGCCCTGTCCAGTAGATGTATCAAAGCGAAAACAGCCCTAAGACTGGGCAGTAAGTATCCACAGCCATCACTACTCTGAGTTCTTCATCAGCTCAAGAACAAGCTTCTATCTCAGAAGTTTGGAACTCAGTCCAACTTAGAAGTTACTGCTTCTTCTCACCAGTCCAATCGCTATTTTGAGATCCTTTCATTTTGGCCAGAGAGTAAAAATCCATTAGGAGACTGTGTAGAGTCCTACATTCTCCAGAGAGTGCTTGAAGCTAAGTAAACTAGGGGAACATCTGATAGATCCTCCGAGAGACCCGAGTGGAGAGGATAATGCTGCACAAGTAGGTTTTGACTCCTGATCTAATTTTAAGAGTGAGACTCCCTGGGAGAAGCAGTAATTGGCCAGAAGAATGTGATTGCTCCTAATTGCCTTCCTAATTATACACTTGGATGTTGGGGACCTGAGGCCTGGGGTTTGGCACTGTACATCACAATTGACTTGTCCCTGGAGAGCTGTGACTAAAATACCTCCTTAAAGGTAAGCTTACTTTCCCATCTCTTCCAGCAGGAGAGATGCAGATAGAAGGTGAGGGGTGGGGTTATGTAAATGCTCTTCTAGGTGGACTAGGCACGACTTAGAAAGTAGACAGCCCATAAGTCCCGTGGCATTAAGAAAACTGGGTTCTTAGCTTCTCTAGCCTTAGCTCGCTGTCAGTGTGAGTGGATTATGCTCAGAGTAGAAAGTGGCATTGCTGGTAGTTTCAGGCCCATCTTTCCCTCTTTCATTTCCAACCATAACCATCCTGGAGGACCATAGGAACTTGAATCTGGCAAGCCACAGAGATTACGGGAGTAGACAACCGCCATATCAGAGTGTGTCAGTTGGCCTTCGGTCATAGTTGGCTATCAGTCCCATTCCTCTCTTTCCTTCTACCCTGATCATATGTGGAGTCATCTTGTACATAGCATGCTGGTACTTGAACCTTTACTACAGAGCCCTATGTGAAGACACTCCACATGTAGAAAAATATACTAGAAGGATGTAATAATAATCACAGAATGTCATCACCGTGTATAGAAGTCGCATATAAAGCCTGAGTATATTTCACTGAATAAGACTATGGTCAGAGTTATTAAGGGGTATAATCAAGTAATAAGGGGTTGTTGATTATGAAGCTAGAAAATATCCAAACCTTGTTGTAGGGGACATGTGGACAGTCGCACCCTCAGTAAGGATTCTTGGAATGTCCAGTGAAACTGTTAGGAACGGTTAATGGAGTCGTTGGCCAAGATTCCAAGATTAGAGATTCTTTCTAACTTTGGGCTGCATCTGGTCTCCAAATCGTTTTATTTGCCCTGAATTTTTATTTTTCTCCAGACTGGTTTTTAACATTTGAAAGTTTAAGAATTTCACTTTTAAAACGCAATGTCAATACTTTCGTGCAATACTGTGTGTGTACACATCTGAGAGGACACTGGGATGAAGCAGTGAGGTGCAGGGAGTCTGCGTTGGCGCGCATCCCTAGTGCCTCCGTCTGCTGGGTCCCTACTGCTCATAAGAATCTTGAACTCAGTCAAGCATATTCGATGCCCCTGAGAATTGAATTTGCATGTATGATCTAAGAGTTTGTTTTCAGTCCATTAACTATTTGAAAGATTCAATTCTTAGACAGTGCAGCCAATTATCTCTAAACCTAGAGATAAAGGACCTATGAAATTAAAATGTGAGTGTGTGTCCACCCCTTTTATTATAGAGGGTGGTCCTCTAAAGGATATGCTACTAATTATAAGTTAATGGGGTTTTTGTTAACCAAACATGTTTTGTTAACTAAACCGAGGCAGGAGCTCTTGTTGCCATGCCTCCAGGGAGAGCTGGCAAGAACTTTTATAATTCTGTAGTTCTTAGAGTTGTTAGCCTGGGTGTTACTGGTCTGTTAGCTAATTGAAGGCAACAGAAAGCGGAAGGAGATGAAAAGAATTTGGATAGAAAGTCTCTTCTTTGGTGACCTCTTAAGGACCAAGGATGGTGTTTCAGGCACAGAAAGACAGCACTGACGTCCTTCCTTCCCTATGTATTTGAAAAGTGTAGAGTGAGCCACGGTGGTACACACTAGCAGTCCCAGCATTCAGAAGGTTGAGGCCAGTGGATCACTATGGGTTCAAGACTCAAGGCTGGTCTACATAGAGAGTCCCAGACCAGTCAGGATTGCATAGACACTGTGTAGGGAAAAAAAAAAAAAGAACAAACAAACAAAAACAAGGAAAAGATCCCTTTGAATGCAGCAGTGTTGGGCGCAGGTGGGTTTCACAGATTTCAGCGCAGTAGGCAGGAAGGAATTTGCCAATTGTTCCATACGTAATAATTTAGCTGTGAGCACTTTTCAGATTCAAGAGCTGAATGGTAGACAGAAACCGGAACTGGTTTGATGACTCTACCAGTCAACTATTTCCAATCTATTCTATTATTTAATGGCACGTGCCACTCTGAGTAATGAAGATCAATGACTTTGAAATGGATACCCCCTCCCTTCAGAGTGACCCTTGGTCTGTTAGCAGGCTTTTTATTGGTTTCATAGTCCCATCCCTAACTGTTGACAGGCAGCTGATTTTCAATTGCACTGTTATAAAGATGTCAATTATTCAATTAACTGAATTCATTATTTCATTGATCTGCTTGTTTCTTTTTAAATAAACATGATGTAAATCTGTCAGAGCTTCTGTCCGGGCTGTAATGACCATGCTGCCTCATTGGGTCAACACTCTTCCAGCCATGCCTCCAAGTGACGTATGAGTAATCATTTCAGGTCTCTGAAATAGAGAGGCAGAGCTGTACAGTTCCCTTTAACGTTCTAAGGCCACGAGGGAAACCTCTTGTTTTCGTCCTCATGTTTTGGTTACACTGCAGCCATGTCTGTCCTTCCTCCGCGTCCTCAATGTCAAATGTTTATTTTCCACCAAAGTACCTGAGGAACTGACAGGTCAATCAATGCTAAGATTAAGACGACCTTTTATTATTTCTCAGGATATTCTTGTCCTATATCAATCAGCAAATCGAATTGGAATCATTAGGCCAGGCAGATGAAGCCGGCCTTCCTAAATTTCAGCACAAAGCATTCAATCCTTCACCAGCTGTTGATTTTCAAAGTGTGATGTATATAAAGTTTGATATGTAGGTAAATAAGAGTGTTTAATGACCCGGAAAGTGTGACATTTGAAGGAGCTGAGTAAGTGACCTTGTTAATAGAAGCAGAGTACTCTGCTGAGACAGAAGCTAAAAGAGAATATTGAATAGGTCACACCTGGGAGCACAGGCCTATTAATCTCAACTTCTCAGGAGGATGAGGCAGGAGGATTACAAATTCAAGGCCAGCTCCAGCAATTTAGTTAAACCTTATGTACAGTAAAATGTAAAATGGGAGTTGAGGGTGCAACCCAATGTTAGGGCATCCATGTGGGGTGTGGGAATGCCTAGGTTCGGTCCCCCAGCACCGCAGGAAGCAAACCACACAGAAACTAAGTTGGGGAAGGAAAGTGCAGCCCTGCATATCAGTTGCAGTGGCACCTTCCCTTGCAGACAGGATGCTTATGTCTGAGGCATCTCCATGTCTGTCCTGCCTTTCGTGGTGCGATTGCTGTTCATTTCAGTTTGTAGTTTATTCTCTTCAGGTTGTCACTTACTGATTTGTTGGCTCTGTGCTAGGCCTTCTGGGTACTGAAGTTCTTAATTAGGTTCTCGTGGAAGGAATCCGTGCCATAGTTACATTTTACTGTACTCCATCATGAGATGACAGTGAGAACAGGGAAATGGCTCACGTTGTTGGATGACCCAGTGTGCTGGTGATGGACAGGAAGGGTTTCTGTCTGTGAGAAGCACCTGCATCGTGGACGAAGAGGGCAGAGGATGGAGTATGTCGAATGTTGACATTGGCATCATGTCAGGATTGGAGATGGTACTGGTGTCCTGTTCCTGCGGTAGAGAAGTTTGAGCAATCGGGTGGAGACCAAGATAGTTGTAGTTATAGATAGTTCATGCTGGGTCCCACAGGGAAGTCGTGACCAGTGGAAGGGATCTAAGGGCCCTTCTTAGAGGCTGCAGGGTTTGGATTGGTCATTCTTCACACTGGGTTTTAAACTCATCATGGAGAACCACGAAAGGGGTCTGTGCAGCTGGCTTCTTAGATTATTGGAATCATCTTGGTATTTTTGGGTAGGGGTTTTGAACAGTTTTGGCACTAACTGAGGAGAAACACTGGGACTTCAGGACCCTGGAAAAGGATAAACAGGTGCACAACAGAGGGGTTAAGAGGGGTCAAATGTGCACAACGATGACTGACGTCATTGCTCTGGAAGCTTTAGAGAACACAAGAATGGATCCTGTGATTGGAACCTGTCTTAGGGTTTTACTACTGTAAACAGATACATGACCAAGGCAACTTTTATAAGGACAACATTTAAATGGGACTAGCTTAGAGGTTCAGAGGCTCAGTCCATTATCATCAAGGTAGGAGCATGGCGGAGTCCAGGCAGGCATAGTGCAGGAAGAGCTGAGAGGAAGGCTGCTAGTGAAAGACTTAAGTTCCAGGCAGCTAGGATGAAGGTCTTAAAGTCCACGCCCACAGCGACAAACCTTCTCCAACAAGGCCACACCTACTCTAACAAGGCCACACCTCCTAAAAGTGCCACTCCCTGAGCCAAGCATATATTTATAAACCTTCACAGAGCCACAAGCCCTGGTATCTGTTTTCCTGTTCTCAGAGATGATCTGAACAGTGCCACTGAGTGGGTGTGGCTTGGGGGACAGGGCTAGGCAATGCCTATCAATCAAGGGTCGGTCTTTTTCTCTAGCTCCTTTACTGCTTCCAGTTAATTTCTTAATATCTATAGTCACATGTGGATGTTTTTCACTATGCAAGGATGTGCTTTAAAGAGGAGAAAGCTGATAAGAGATTGGAAATGAGCGGGGAGAGGGAAGCAAGTAAAGACGCTATAAGAAATCACCTGTGTACCTAGCAGGATACTTTAGGTCGGGCAATAGAGGCCAAGGCACAGGCTGATGTTATTGTCTTGCTTCAGTTGTGGATGTGCACAAGCCAAATGGGCATCTCTGTCATTGGCCCTTATTACATCTCCTCTGGTAGTTACTCAGGAATTAGAAGTTTGATAATTCCATTGGGCTGCCGTGATCTCTTTCTCTTGCCTTTCCCATGGTCACATGCAGAATCGACCACCATTAGCAAGCACAGTGATCCATTAGCCCTCATTGCAAGACAGAGTTCTTTTCAGGAATTTCGTATGCTCATCCTTGACCCTATTTTTGGAATTGGAAATGATCTTGAAAATTTCCCTCTACCCGTGTAATTTCTACAATGTGTTCAAGAGCAGCTTAATAGTCTGAAAAGGGATGAATTTAAAATTAGAGAGCTGAAGGTCGTAACCCAGCAGTGATAACTCAGGTAATGAAATATTCATTTCCAACTCTGAAGTGGCACTGTATATCAATATGTTGTCACCGCCTGTCATTGTTACGTAGAGCACAGGTATATTTATGCATTTATAAATAGCTTGGGGTGGGGGAAGAGGCTAATTACATTCGGGAACAGTACAGCAGTGTTCATGGCTCTGCCTCTAACAGGCACCTGCTTACCATTTTTCCTAGGCGCGTCTATGAATTAAGTGTAGGTTCCAAACATTAACCTCTGGTGTGTTTGGTTTTGCGAATGATGCAATTAGAGGGAGAACAGCTCAGGAGATATATGTGCTTTTTTAGGTCATATCCACATTGGTGGTTTGTTTATACAAATGTAAAACGAAGTGCGTAATTTAGCACTTACCCAGGAAAATTAAACTGAAAACTCTTTGGTTTGAAAAATCTAGAACACCGTAGAAGAGATATATATTTATATAATTAACTTCGCCAATTAAGAATGGATTTACGTTGGGAAAAATCAATGTAATTATCCAGATAATTCAGGCTAATTAAAGTCCTCCCCACATCCTTAGATTTCCATTAGCCGCCTGTTTCTGGTAACAGAGAACTTTTGGTGTTAAATTAGCTCTATAATTTGTATAAAGTATCCTCGCTCTATTTTGCCTGTGCTTTAGCTGACTGTGTGTACTTGATAAACAGATGTCCTTTAGGGACAAATAAAATGGGAAAGCATCAAATGCCATGCATCAAATCACAAGCATTACAGCTCTTATGTGGACAAATCTCCATGTGCAATCTTTACAATATATAAAAGCAGATTGTGTGTGTGTGTGTCACACTCACCAATCTTGGTTGTCAACTTGATTATATCTGGAATTAACTAAAACCCAAGAGACTGCGTACACCTGTGAATCGAGTTTTCTTAATTACATCATTGGAAGTGGGAAGACACACCTTCCACAGGGGCCTTCTGAAGTAGGCTCTTTCAGTCTGGCCCACACCTTCTGGGGGCAGCCTATATGAAGGGGGTGGAAGAAGGAAGCCTTTGCCCTCATTCTTCCTGGCAAGTCCTTTTCTTCACTGCAATTAGAGCCTACTTTGTGATTCTGGTGTATTCTGAAGACCAGCTGAGACATCCAGCCTCCTGGACTAAACAACTCCTGGAGCATTGGATTTATTTGTTGGTACACAGCATCATTGGAGTAGTGAGATCACAGCCTGTTCCTTCAAAGAACCCTAACTAATATAACATTTTATTGGCATACACACGAAGGCCAGGGACTGACAGGGTGTCTTTCCTAATTGATCTCTCTCTCTCTCTCTCTCTCTCTCTCTGAGACACACACACACACACACACACACACACACATACACACACACATACTTAGTACCCTGAGTTTGGTGCACAATTCCCACCCTTGTCCCTTATCCACTTGGAAGTCCCCACAGCTCTCAACCCCAGTTTTCTGTCTTTTGAAATCTATTCTTGATCTGGTTTGAACGTTCCCCTCCTCTCCCTAGTCTGTCCCTTTTCTGTAGGCCCTTAAAACTGAAGCCGAAACCCTGGCATTTATAAATAGATACCACCTTAGGTGAATGTCAAGTGTAACACCTTGTGTGTCTTTGGCATTTCCTTACCATTCCCTATGGAATTAAAACATGTCCTCCCTGTAATGCGCAGGGGTGTGAAGTGGGTGGTGTTAGATGGGCCTTTCACAGTGGGTGTTCAGACTTCAAAAAGAGGATTTGCATTTGGGCAACTGGTATTTCCTTTGAGCAGGCAGGCTTCATTTTATTGGTTCTCTTCTTCCTTGCCTGTCTGAGAGGAGAGCAGAGGCTATGACCTGGCTTGGACTCTTAGTGGATGCAGTGCTGGGGTCTCGTGAGCCACCTCAGATGTGTCTCAGCCTTTCCAGTTCCATGCTTTTATCAGAAGAGCTTTGGTTATTACAATTACTGTACAAATGTAGGAGTAATTGAAGAGTCAAGATTCAAGAGTTCAGAAAGAGGAAACCGATCCCTTCCAAAGCTTGATGTCTATGTTAGGTTGCTTCCTCATGAACTTGGAAATAGAGTATTTTTTTTGGGGGGGGGTACATTTGCTTGTATGGACTTTCTATTTCTATTCTTATCTCTTGATTTATTTTTCCCCTCAAAACATCAGAAGTGACATGTGTCTATCTTTTGGTGCTTTATATTTTAAAATAATTACTCTCTGATTAGATCTTGCAGATTTAGAATATGCTAAAATGAAAGAAAATTCTCACGGCACCTTTGAAATGCCCCTCTGGGAACAGAACCTGAACTTAAAACATGGGGAACAGATGATTTTGGAGCTCCCGAATTATCACCTTCATTGTCTGTGACTTGTTGCTTTTCTGAGACAGTACACTGATCTCCAAGAAGAAGAGAGCTGGCTAGCCAGTGCTCCTAACTGTCTGGCTAGCTTAGTGCTCTTCAGGGCAAATGCTCTTAGCTGTCAGGTCCAAAGAAACTCAAGAGACCCATTAGGGTCTGTGTGGCAGGGTCATGGGTAGAGAGAGGAAGAGAAGCAAATGAATTATAGTGATGAGTTTTAGTGACCTTGAATGTTCATTTGTAGTTTCTACTGATGGTTTAAGTTAAGGGGAATTACTTTGGACCAATTCCAGGAACTTTAAAGACCCCATAGCAGGAATTAGGGAATTCACACTGTCACTTTTTTCTCTGCTGCTCCTGACTGACTCTAAGGCAGCTGTGATAAATCAGTGGGTGGGTTGTGTGTGTGAAACGCTAAGATTACAAATTGTCTCCTTTCTGTTTCTGTGTTCCCCTAAGCCAAGAGGCTCTGAATAACTTGAGACAGGCATAGTGAGATGATGCTGGCTTCACTCTGTTGGTGATCAAGCCCTTCTGGAACTCTTGGTCATTGACTGTGAATACCACAATGTCTCTATTTGCATGTTCTGGATTTTAATACCTAATAGGATGAACCATTCTACCACAGTGGTTCACTTGGTGCTGTTAAAGTCAGTAGGTTCATACAAACTTCTTATAAGGTTGATTTATTTCCCTGATGGGCTGCAAAGCATTTCTGCTTGATGACAAGAATTACATTCTTAGCTAGGCATTTTCAGCCCTGATGGCTTTCAGGAGACTACTTGCCATTAGGAGAGTTCTGTTAAAAGACTTATTGTTGGGCCACCTCTTCTCCCAGGATTCTGAGGTGGACCCCGATAGAGAGAGAAGTGACTACCAACTGGTAGGTTTGAAATGTCCAAAGAATGTCTTGAAAGTCTCAAGTTGCTAGAATTTCTGCCTCTTGTTTCTTCCTCAGAATCAGCCATATTGGACCACTTTTGCTTCACAGCTCTAGTAGTTCAAATAGTATTCAAATAGTTAAGATGTTTCCACACCAGTGTAACTCTTGGGGCCTTCTCATTGACAAAACAAGAGCTTATTCTTAGGTTGCAGAATGAAGTTTTGGTCCTCAGGATTGCTACTAGGTTGAAAAGAATTATTTGTAACTGTATCAACCAGAGTACACAGAATTACAGAGAAAACTAATTACATCGAGATAGCACAATTTATAAATTTGTGTTCCTCAATAAGGTAGCGTTTTCTTAACATCTACAAAATCTACTAGCTGTCATGTGTCCCTGTGACCCCTTGAGAAATCAGCATCATCCTCAACATGAGGGATGTCTAACGGTGACATTGCTTAGCGTTGCTATTGGCTCTATGGTAAATTGCTAAATATAAAATTTAGCAACCCAAGTCTGACATCATTGCAAGGTCACGGATCCTCGGAATCCCAGCAAGTTTGTTTGAGACCGAGAGTTGCAGAGGCTTGGCATGAAAAGTGAGGTGGGAAATGTTTCTGACAGCATGAGCCAGATGGTATTTGTTGTGTTCATTGTGCTCTGCCCTGCAAAGGCAGCCAACAGATACATTTACACGGTTCTTCTTGACTGTGTTTTCATAAGGCTGTGTGGACCAACACAGACAAGCGCTGCACTTGAACTGGTCCCTAGTTTGCTCACATCTTGTCTAGGTGAAGGCTCTTCCTGCATTCTCTCTCATCTGGGCCGGCATGCGGTCACCTTGGGATTCCTCACTGCCACTCTTTCATTATTTCGCATACACCTAGTGGTTTGGGGCTGCGTTTCTCTACTGCATCCTTAGTGTGTTTATGATGAATTATTCCTTGAGTGATATATAATGCATAGATGATTAAGGTACCCTCCCTGTTCTCACATACCCTCCTCTTGACTGAGTAGACACGTATGGGCGAGCACACACACTCTAAGTGCTGCCGTTGTTAGGATATGCTGTTGCTGGATGCTGAAGTGGCAGTGCTGAGATCCTCTGTACTTTGCATACAATGCTTGCTAGGGAAATGTTTTAGGTTACTTTTCCTTTCAGGATCTGGCATATAAAGATCACTATGCCTATATTTGAAATGTGCAGAGGGCAGGGATTATGAATGTTGCACTTCGATGATAGGCACTTGCTTGCAGATACTGATGAGAGTGACTTTGGATGCCCCATGTCAGATGAGGTGGTTATTCGTTAGTTTATCACAAGTCGGGTGAGATAAAAATAATGCTTAAAACCTAGTTCATGGCTGATCAGTTGTGTTCTGTGTTTAGTATGTGTTTGACGAATTGTGTCTACCTTAGTGTACAGAACTAACAGTCCCTACCTGTACTCATTGAGGGTGACTGTGTGACCCTTTAGCCATGTCTGACATGGACAATAGAAAAGACTACTGTGGACAGCTGTAGCCCATACCTACGCTGTGGGACTCCTGAGATGGTTCTTCCGTTAAGAAAGTCCTTGTCTCCCGATATAGCAGGACATGCTGTGGGGCGGTGAGCCTGTAAGTTCTCCTCTCTGCCAATGGATGGTTCATCCCAGAACCATCCTGTCTTGTAGCTAACCCCCTCTCTATTGATTACAGACTTGTAGTTGAACAAAAGATATTTTACACCAGTGATGAGGATGAGAATCAAGCTCAATGATGACATTCAGTGTGCTGTTCTACCAAAACACTCCAAATCGAATTTTCTAGAGCTTGCAGAGCTGGATCAGAACCAGGAGAACAAAGTTCCTACTGATGCTTTAGTGACCTTCACAGATAAAGTAACTTCTTAATTTTTGTTTGAGTTTCCATGTAAGTTTCTCTTTTTGCCTAAGTTCATCTGTAAGGTTGTTAAGTTCAATTTCACTTACACAACCACATGCTTGCAATGAAGCACTAGAACAGAAGCATTGTGGGCTAAACCCCAGTCTTAGAATCTCTCTTATCTCTGAATCTCTTTGGCTTCTTGATTTTCTTCTCCCTCTAAAATTCAGTCATTCACATCACGATTCAATTATTTTATCTAGGAACGTATGTCTGAGTAAGTTGTTCATCTCTGCCATGTGGCTGTGACTGACTTGTTGATAACTGTCTGAGTGTCAATTAGATGAAGTATCTGCAAAATCTGATTTTTTTGATCTGTTGCATATTTGCAAGGAAATTCTTGGTCATAATGAATTACGAATCAGCCTCTCCTTTATTCTCCCTCGTACTGTCAAGATAAGACATTGGCTATCCATTTCAAATAACTACTGTCTAATCAATAATTGTGATATTGCTAAATTATTAATGAAACAGGAGTGAAGTATGTTGTAATTTTTTATTTGACTTGGCGTCTTCTTATATTTCTCAGTAATTGATCCTGAGCTGTTAGATCTCAATCTCTGAGGAGAGTTTTGAGAAGGCAGAAGCCATAATTTCTCAGTGGGCAGGCAAAAACAAAGACAACATTTACCTTAGGTATTTAGAATATGTTGTTTCTTAGATCTGCAGTTCAAGCTTGCTCCCACAGAGACTGGGAAATTATTTTCTCACGCAGAGACGAACTCCTAGACGTCTGTTATTCGAGCCTTTTATTTAGTGTCACAGAGAGACTTTCGGGACAGAGATGATCTTACTCTTTAGATTACCTGTTTGGGCTCAAGGTTGTCGATAACAGGTCCAGGCTGGTATTTAATAGAATCATTTGTAATGTTTGTAATACTTACTGACTGTCCCAGAAGCTATGCAGTCAGTGCTAATTGGGGAATTGTTTGTAGTTCACACTTGCTCTCAAGGCATTATTTAGCCATTAGTTTATTTGAATCGCATCTCAATTTTGGTTTTGTTAATGTTTTACAGTACTGTAAGGGAAGAGGAAGGCAGAGAAGCATCTATTCATGTATATTTATTTATAGTAAGTGGAGTCGAGTTCTAGGCACCCTGCGGTTCCTCTGTGATCAGAATTTCCACCTCCTATTGCTTAGGGTTCCCTAATGTCAGACAGTTGAATCAGGGCAAGCAGGGAGCCAAGGGGATCCATGTTATAGCTGGTGGAGAGTCACCAAAATGTGGGCTCTTGTGAGTGTCTGGATGCTAAGCCTCTGGCTTTATTCTGTCTTGAACCTACCCACAATGTCTTTGTGTTGATCATGGAATTCAGGACTTTGGGTTTGAAATTTCAGGTGTGTTTTGTCAGGTTCTCCTCAATTCCCTTCACCCTTATAACTTTAATTTTTTGAGATAGTGACACGCCATGGGCCGAGGCTCGTCTATAACTCAAGGTCCTTTATTTCTTCAGTTTTGAGAAAGCAACTGTTTGCTAGCACACCAGCTAATGCCGTTGTTTGTTTATTTGTTTGATTGACTGATTGTGTGTGTGTGTGTGTGTGTGTGTGTGTGTGTGTGTGTGTGTGTGTGTGTGTATATGTGTGTAGGCCAGAGGTCAGGGCTGGTTATTTTTATTTCCACCCTTTTTTCCCCTCCTTTAAATTTTTCTCTTTTTTTGTATTTTTATCTTATTATTTAAAAAAATTATTCTAGGCATATGAATGTTCTGCCTACATGTATGTCTGCATAGTTTTCGAGTGCTTAATACCCATAGAATCCAGGAGAGATATCGGGGCTCCTGTAACTAGAATTCCAGATGGTTGTGAGCTGCCATGTGGGGTGCTGGACCTTGAACCTGGGTCCTTGGGAATAGGGGCTAGTACTCTTTTTTTTTTTTTTTTCCGGAGCTGGGGACCGAACCCAGGGCCTTGCGCTTGCTAGGCAAGCGCTCTACCACTGAGCTAAATCCCCAACCCCGGGGCTAGTACTCTTAAACACTGAAATATCTTTCCAGCTGTGTTTATTTTTTACTTTTATTTGACTTAAGGTTTAACTGTGGTGCCCGTAGTAGTTGCAGAGTAACAGAGATTCACCTGTCTCTCCCCTCTCAGTGCTGGAATTAAGAGCATGCATCATTATATCCAGTTTTTAACTCTGGGGAAGTCCGGGATGCTCACTGAATCTGAAGTTCACTGATTGGCTAGCCAGGGATGCTCACTGAATCTGAAGTTCACTGATTGGCTAGCCAGGGATGCTCACTGAATCTGAAGCTGATTGGCTAGCCTGGCTGGCCACTGAGCTCCAGAGATCTGCTCATCAAGCCCGCCCAGCCCGGCATTTCGGGTGCATGCCCCTGTATACTGCCTTAAAAAAGATGAATGCTAGAAATCGGAACCGTGGTTCTCATGCTTGCACAGCCAGCATTTTACTGATGAAGTCATCTCTACAGTTCATTATTGATAACAAATAAAAAAAAAATAAACCCAAAACAAAATGTAAGCTACTGTTACCAACACAGAACCTTCCTTTATGGATGCCTGGGATCTTCCTGGATGTGGTCCACAGACCTTTTCGCAGCCACCCCTCGCTCCTTTCCTCTCAGCGCAAAGGAGTGAGATCCCAAGTTTGGCTAGGATGTGGGAAAGCAGCCGAGAACATCATCTGCTCTGTTTCTCCCTGCCATACGTAAACAAACATCTTTTTGATTCTTCAGCTAATCTGATATTTTTTCCCGGGCATGTTACAGTTATTTCTACCAGATAGCGCGTTGGAGTAAACTGATTCTGCTGGGGTGGCGGTAACAGACTCAGGAGCGGGTAATGTGACCGATATGGAGTGTCTGGTCTATGCTGCAGGCTCGTCCTTTTTGTGAGTTAGCACAACTGCCTCATCTTTTCTGCAGATTATTTTGCATTAGCCTCTCATCTCAGTCCTGCCTCGCGCACCGTTTATCCCCCACCCCTCACTCTTTCCTAAAAATCAGAATAGCATTTATCACGATTAGCTCTTGTGCCTCCTGTTTATGTGTATTTTTAAAGGCTATGCTAGCATTACTATTATTTTTGAAATTCTCGTCTTTTATTTTTTTTTCTTGCCATCTGTTCATTTAAATATTCTCAGTTTGTTTATGATTTCGGCTTCCCCTCCATACATTTTCTGGCATTCTGTCTGTCCTTTTCCTGACATAATAGGTCAGGCTTTCCAAAATCTGGCCCCCGTGGAATTTGACTTTTTTCATAGTCAACACACCGCCTATGCCTTCTGAAATTGTTCGTCTCTTAGGTCTTTGAGCAGATGTTAACTGTTCCAATATTTTGTTGTTTTGGTGGAAGGGAAATTGAAATATAAGATGTCAGTGATAGCACGCTTTGCTTACACCACAGCAGATTGCTGCTTCCAACTGGGATATGCAAACGTCTTTAAAACATGGCGTGTTTGTTCCCTTATGCATTTTAACCACCATCTACAGGTTGTGTGTTGTGAAAGAAAAAAAAACGAGTACATGCATCAGGTGATAACGCTGGCTTTGTTCTTCATAGCTTCTGAAATGGGTGTGCAAATTCCTTAACCTGGTTTTCAGCTATGGGAACTCATGTGGAGATGATGGAAGCTTCCCTGGGAGAATGGAATTGTGGGAAGAGTTTCTCTCATTGGCTTAAAGCTGACTCCTCAGGCTTTGAGTGCTGGCTCCCTAGGGCTCCACCTGTCTTTGTCTCTCTGGTGCTGTTATTACAGGCACTGGTCACCCTTTTCTAGTTCCAGCTGCCTCTGCCATCTCCTCCTCTTCCTCCTCCCCCTCCTCCCCCTCCTCCCCTCCTCCTCTTCCTCCTCTTCCTCCTCCCCCTCCTCCTCTTCTTCCTCCTCTTCTTCCTCCTCTTCTTCCTCCTCCCCTCCCCCTCCCCCCTTTCCCCTGCTTTTCCTCTTCCTCCTCCTCCCTCTCCTCTTCCCCCTCCTCCTGTTCTTCTTGATTCTAGGTATTCAGTTCAGGTCCTTGTCCTTCACCAAGTGAATCCTCTCCTGTGCCCTAGGTTTTTATGAAACCGTTGTGTTCATGCGTTTTTGTTGTTGTTGTTGTTTTTGTTTTGTTTGGTTTTGGTTTTTTGTTTGTTTGTTTTTTTCCTGGTGGGAAAGTTTCTCTTTGGATCCAGTTTCATATGCTTACAGATAAGAAGTTCAGTGGACAGTGGAGGTAAAGAGAGCCCTGCTCCTGACCCCTGGAGCCTGTCTGCTCACGAGCTGGTCCTTGCGTCCAGCTCACCTCATCTGTGAAATGCATGGCTCCCCTCACTGGATCCCGTGCTTCCTGAGGCTTCATTCATGGCACCGGTGGTTCCCCTGGCACTGAGGGGCTTCCCCCCACATGGCAAAATCTCTGAAATAAGGTCGCTCTTTCTATTTGGGTGTTTGTAAAGGTCGTTTTCATCTTCTCTTTGAACATTGCTGAAGTCAGGATGAGTTATAACCATGAAGTCTGCTTTTTGGCAGCCGACCGTGTGTTGGAGTTAGCTGTAATACATGTTAGGTTTCCCCTCACATAACAAAGGGGAAGAAAATGTTAGCACAGCGTTACCGTGGAGAAGAGGGCGCCTCTTCTGTGGGGAGTTCACCCCTGCTCTAAGAGGTTGGGATCCTTCCAGTCTGCTGTGTTTATGTATGTTGTGCATGTTCATGTGTGAGCAGGTGGTGCAGGCAGTGCAGGTGGTGCAGGTGGTGCAGGTGGTGCAGGTGGTGCAGGGGGTGCAGGGGGTGCAGGGGGTGCAGGTGGTGCAGGCGGTGCAGGCGGTGCAGGTGTATACTTGTGTGGAAGCTGGAGAGCAGCTTCTGGTGTCACTCCCCGGGAACCCACAATTGATTTTTGAGACTGGCTTCTTAGAGGCCTGGTGTTTGGTGATTAGGCTGATCTGGCCAGCCTGGACTATCTATCTGCCTGTCTTTCCCCACTCTGAGGCAACTACCCAAGCTGGGATTCAGCATGGTTGAAGCCGGGTCCTCACACTTTCACAGCAAGCGGGTTACCAAACAGCTCTCTCTCCCCATTGCTCTTCTTTTAGTTTGTCACTTTCTGTGGTCTTAGCGAAGCCAAGGGTTTGTCTATTTTCCCCTTCAAGCAGAGAAGTAGACTTCTTTTCTGTAAGCCAAGCCCTGGACCCACGGGCAGGTATACAGTTCAGTGCATGGTCTTGTCATGAATTAGCAGGAAGCTTGTAACAATGGGTCCTGCCTGTGTCTCTGCTTCTGTGCCACCTGGTCACCCACTCTGACTTTCAGTCGAAAAGGAAAGGAAGAGGGAAGGGGAAGGACCAAAGGAGTGGAGATAACTGAGAAGGAAGAGGGAGGAATTCAATCCCATGGCTGGCACATACCTGTAATTCTAGCACTTGGCCCTGAGGCAGGAGGATCAAAAGTTCCAGACCAGCTTAGCCACCTAGTGAGACCACAGAACAAATGGGGACAGAAAAACACACAGCAAGAAAAGAATGAGAAAGACAAAGTAGTGGGGGAAAGGAGACCTCATCCCACCCCCACCCCCATCCCCCATGCAGGTAAAAAAAACCTGAGATTTTTCTTGTAATTTTGGACATTCATAGTATTTGCCTGAATTACAGCTTTTGGGTTCTCCTTAAAAGAAACTAAGTTATTTCTAGTTAAGATTACCATTGTTCACATAATATTGGCTTGATGTTGGAAGGTGTGATTTCAAAAGTGGGACCCAGGGATGGCATCTATGGCTGTAAGCGGTCAAGTATTAACGTCTTAATGTTCACCCAGCTTACTGTGCAGGTTCCCCAAAATATTGCATGCAACAGTAAAGTGACCCCAAGTTAATCATCCTCTCCGTGTGCTAAGGACTCTTTTAGCACTGAAAGGAATACACCTTTTCTGCATGATGCTGGATCCTGTCTTTGCCCCTCGCCGTCCTGGGCAGCTGCTGAGAACATTTCCCAGGAAGGAAGGAATGTAATTTTTCGCTTGCTTTGCATTTTAATAACTGCGTTCTTCAGTAGCCTCCCAAGGCAGTCAGAATGTGTCAGCGTAGGTGGCAAGTGGCTGGTTTTTTCTTTCTCAGTCTGAGCGGTTTTAAATGTCTTCATTTTTTTACCCTTGCATTAGATGGTCCTTGATGAAGTCGTTGTTTTCATTTCTCGGTGTCTTTCTGTAATCATGGCTTACAAACAACTCCTGTGGTAACTCAGGAACTGGTCGTGAGGACTGGCGAATCAAATCACCTGTTTTATGGATGAGTGCACTGGTTTATGGTCAAACTAAAAGCATGCTGGCTGGCTACTTACCATGCCGGTGCACTGTGGAACAGAGCCAGCCTGCTTTTTGTCCTCAGATTGCTTTTCACAGCTGCGTGTGGGAACTGTGAGGTCCCGCTTGTCCTTGTCCTTTTCTTCTAGCTCTGGGGGATGCCTTTCTTATGGTAGACATTTTAGGAGCTGAGGAGATGGTTCAGTAGGTAACTGCATTTGCTGTGCATACCTGAAGAACCGAGTTCAAATCCCTGCACTGACCTAAAAAGCAGGGGTTGGTTACTCATATGTCTTTTGCCTCAAGTATTGTGAGGGGTGGAGACACAGCAGCGTCCCTGGGCTCGCTGGCTACCAGCTTAGCCCTAGGGTCTCTGAGAACTCAAGGATGAAAGGCAGAGAGTATATACAACGTCTTCCTTGGACTTCTCATGTGTGGCTGTGCAAGTACATACACATCCTATATACACACACACGTGTGTGTGTGTGTGTGTGTGTGTGTGTGTGTGTGTGTGTGTTGGGGATGTCTTTTGTCAGATGACCTTGACAGTTTTAAAGAACACTGGTCTGATGTTTTAGAAATGTGTTAAGATGAAGGTCAGGGTTTTGGGTTAGAAGATGCCAGGGATATATAAAGTGCCATCTCCACTCTGACTAAGACAGTCATGTCCAAATTGCCTTTAGAATTCTCCATGGTACTGGGCTAGCTCTTACCCAGTCTTGGGGTTGGCATTTCAGGCTGGCTGGCTGTCTCACGCAGTAGGAAAGGAGCAAGAGGAATGGGTTAAAATGGACCAATCTCTGTGCAAATGCTTGAATGAAGAACAGGAAGTAGGCCTTAGGGCTGGCTCAGTTAACATTGTGCTTGATGTTCAAACAAGATAATTTTACTTCAGATCCCTGGAATCCAAGTAAGAGGCTGGGTGTGGTGATGTTCACATGCAGTCCCACTGCTGGGAGGTGGAGTGACAAGAGGAACCTGGGGTTTGCTGGCTAACTAGTCCCTAAATCGGTGAAGTCCAGGTTAAGTTTTGTTTGCTGCACTCAGGAGTGAGATCCTATCACATCCTTGCTTGCCTCACTTTCCCTCTGGGAAGTGACTTCCTGGGGAGCTTTTTTTTTTTTTTAAAGGTATGTCTATAACCAGCTGCTTCTGCAAAAACAGATGCATTGGTATCCCAGGGGGAGTGCTTGAGAGGTGGGAAATGGCTTCGACTGCTTAATTTCACTTCAAGAACACACACACACACACACACACACACACACATCTTTTCATGATTACTCCTCAGTGGCCTTACATACACACAAACAGCTACAGGTACATGCTATTGTACAAGCATTTTACACACGTATATACAGAAGAGGGAGGAGAAGAGGGAGAGTCCACTTATCAAGGAAGGTCAGGCTACTCACAGGCCTCTGTGAGGTACAAGCAGCAGATGCACATTGGTCTCAGCCATAAAAGGTCAGAGGTGAAAGTTTGGATTGGGCCTGATGCTGGTGGGTACAGCATCCTGAGCCTGTCGAGTGGGCTGTTTCCTTTTTCTCCTTTCTGTGTCTTTGCCATCATCATCCTGGCTCTACACCATGTTGTGTCGATGGAGGGAAGATTTTCCACAGGAGAGGCAGAGACTTGGAATTGCAGGATGCATCTGCTGTAGCTGAGTGTTGCAGTGTGTTCTTCTGGTCATCTTCAGCCTGAGCTACAGTGGGTCAACCCTGAGTACTGTGGGGAATCGAACCATTTGTTTTTTAAAGCTGTGGTTTTCATTAATATGAACAAGCCAGAGGAGGCATAGACTGAGCCTCTACTCATTTTGCATCTTGGGTGGCACTTTTTGACATACGTTGTCGGTCCGTGATTTAGATAGGGGAGAGGTGACCACTAGCCCAGGCTTGCTGCCCAGAAAGAGAACTTGGGGAGCTGAAGAGAGTATGGAGACGATGTTAGGAAGTGGCTGTGGTGTTCATCACCCCGTGTTCAGGAGGCCCAACCCTGTTAGATATGTTAAGAATGGGTTTTCTATTAATTGGACATATTATAGGAGAATCACCATCACAGGTGTCCTTAACAGGGACATCTGTGTCTTGAGGTTTGCGGCTGATTGTGCTTTCCCTGCAAGCCTGGCACCCTTTGCCAGTAGGATAATATCGTACACATTTCCATCAAAGCCTGTTAGCCAGGCACAGTGATTCTGAAAGCTGATTTAACTTAGTAAGTTGTGTGGTCATCTTATTTCTCAAGGGCTCACAAGGACATTTAGAGTCTGGCAATGGGGTGCCCAGGAACTCACATACCTAGTCTCAAGATGTAAGCTTTCGAGATTTGTTCAAGACCTCTGGGGTGTGTGTGTGTGTGTGTGCGTGCGTGCGTGCGCGCGCGCGCGCGCAGAATTCAAAGTTATGGGGCCATTAGTAAATTCATCTTTTTCTTCATAGGACACAATATTCTGTAACTGTGTCAGGCACAGGAGGTCTTGGAGGCCAAGTCCAGCTGTCTCCCGTTTTGCAAATAGACAGTTAATGGAACTCAGTCACACTTTATCTCTACATTGTCATTGGCCACTCCAGTACTCCCCTCCTCTCCTGATTGTTACCCTTTAAACACGTCGTGGGAGAAACTGTGAGTGCTGTGCTTGGCTTCCCCACTGTCTTGTGCAGTGTTTGGAGCCCAGCACATTTTCTACAGTGTCAGCACATTTCAGTCTCCCCTGAGTCACACGTCAAATGACTATTTGGTCATGTATGGAGTAGCCACATTCTGCTACGTGATGCACATGGGCTATGACCCTAGCAGTTTCGGGAGGCCTCACAGTACTTTTCTAATTTTTGTTTTAGTTTTATTGTACACCCGATGAATTAATTTTCTCACAACGAATTTTTTTTTAAATTTGCTTTCTGGAGGATACCAATATATTTATTTTAGTTGGCTATTGTTTTTGCTTTTGTTTCAGACAGGCTCTCTTGATGTAGCCCAGGGTGGCCTTGGGCTTGCTAGTCTCTATCTTTGGTCTACCCATCCTTAGCATTCAAGTGTGCATTTTTGTGCATCGTGTAAAACACTGTTCAGATGTGAACTTCTGGGGTGGCAGGCAGGTAGCTCACCTGGTTCTCACTGTAGCACCACTCCGGGTGTCGCTTGTAGTTCCTATGCATTATTCCTTAAGAGATTTTAAAGTATACATGTCTTGGATCTTTTGAGTCTGTTAGAATAATCAAAAACATTTGGAAAGCCAAAGATGCACTCCAGGGTCTTCTGTCCCTCCCGGGATGCAGCTGTCAGGTATGAAAAATCCACCATGCCATGATCCATTTGTTGAGTTAATCACCCCCTTTCCCTTGGATTTGATTTATGGGTTGGTAGGAAAGTCTAGAAGGTGCTCAGAGCGAGCAAGACTAGATTCCTTCTTGGAGAGAATGCAGGGCGGGTTCCGAGTGAAGAGAAAAAGAGCAGTTGCCTAGGCTAAGGCAAAAGATGTTGGGTCAGTGAAATTCCCATGGGCTACCTGCTCTCCTCTGTGTGACTCTTCTGGAGTCTTGCACACAGAGGCCGGGCAACCAGGCCAGCTCACTGTATTAAACGCTCTTTTGGATTGATCTCAGCTCCCGTTGTTTTCTTCTGTCAGTTGCTAGATAAAGGCTCCCTTCCTGCTACTGAAAAAGGCTGACACTGACATGCTGTTAAGTGGGAACTCATTGATATCCTCTTGGGTATAAGCCTCAGACCCTGAGCAACCCAATTGCTTTGCAAAGAGGGGGGATCATGGGCTCAGCGTTACATCTGCCTGACTCGGTTTGTATCTCTGTCCCCTAAATGGATCTTCCTGGTCAGGAGACACTTCTTGGCACACTGTTTCTGTCAGCCCTTTCTGCCGAGGGGTTAAGATGAGTCTGTCTCCTCTGTGTCTTTTTGTTTAAGGATATGGTGAAAGTGCTGACAGGAGGCCTGCCTTGTACATATACTCAGTTTTCATCTTTACTGAAGGATTCACTGACTTTCCCATCCCCCTATCTCAAAACGAAGAAGAAAAGGACCTTATTGATATGTCAAAAAGATGAAAGCTACCGTGAACATACTTAGACTCTCCCCACCCCCAACTTTTAAAAATAGGTCTCCTAACATCAGACACTTCGCAAAGCAGCAGTTTGGAAGCTCGGAATTTTCCCTCCGCTAGCTTTTAAAAGATGAATCTTGCTTCTTTCCCCTCAAAGACCCTTTGGGGATTTGAGTTTTGTGGGAGCACAGTATGAAGAGTCTGATGGACCCTTTAAGATAAAAGTCTCTTATTTACCTCACTGATGGCGTCTCCAGACTTTTGCCAGGGCTGAGAGAGGTGGTTGTAATGGCGATTTCTTTTGCTACCCCGTGGGGTGACTTTTACCCCCTTGGATGCATTCAGTGGTATCTAGTTATTCTGATCATCTCACTGAGATCCACTAGAATTGTGTCCCACAGACATATGGGTGGTGCTGCTCAGTGATGAACCCTGAGGGTCCGGGTCAAGGAAGGGAAGCTATCTAGGATCAAGTGGCCTTGTGTGCATGCCCTTTCTTGTTGTTCAGTGCCATCGAATCATCACCATAGCATTATTTTTTGTACATTATATATTAAGGAAAATACTAGGTTTACTATCTGTCAACCGATAACCAAACAGGAAAACAGAAAATCAAAATGGACCTATTACCACTTGACCACTGGTAACATTTCCACTCGATGTCTGTTTCTATGTTTCGTTAATAAACAAAGCTTAGAGGATCACGAGTCTGGTTAAAGGATGTCTGTCATCTGTTCATTTCTCAGATGTGCCACTCAGCTATGATGGGGGACCCGGGGAGACATGTTGAAATTACAGGGGCTGGTGGGAGTTTGCTCAGGGGTAAGAGCGATTGTTTTGCAAACACAAACACCACGAACGCCCAAGTTTGAATCTCTAGACCCTACCTGAAAAAGCTGGGCCACCCACACACTTGCAGAGCATTAGCCAGGGTCAGGGACTGGAGGGTCCCTGGGGTTTGCCGGCTATCAGGCTCACTGAGAGACCTGCTCAATAGTTATGGAACCTAACACCTGGTCCCCTGCCGGGGCGCCTCTACCTGCATGTGCGTGCATGCACAGACACAGGTTACAGTCACGCGGTTTGTGAAAACAGATGACTATGTTTTCGTCATTCTGACCCAGAGTAAACCTTTTTATGATTTAGTTTTATGTTTTATTCCTCACGAAGGGCACATATTAGTCAGTGAAAAGGGGTGGCAATGGGTTTACAAATATCACAGCGCAAAGCTCTGATGTGACCTTTGGTTTTCCTACCAGAGTCTGTGTTTTCTATTAAGCTGTCACTCATATCCCCCCCTCTTGCCATTTAAGAAGACGAAAACATCTTTGTGGATTTTACTCTCTGGTGACAGATTCCGGTGAGATGATGGCTAACATTCTGAGACAGGGCCTCGGATCAGATTTCTTTGGAATGAGAAAGTATCCCGGGTGCTAAATGGAATTTTGCATTTGTACGTGTCTTCCGAATCTTGCCACACAAGCGTTTGCCTGAGTTCTGAGTGAGAGAGGGGGTTAAGTGACTGCTCTGGAATAGCGCTTTGCTCTTTCTGAGTGGAGGGAGGGAAAGGCAGATTTGGTCCAGTTACAGCCAGGATTCTTGCTGCAGGGATCTTTGAGTAGATGTTGGAGGGAGCGATATCAGCAAGAGCAAGGATGGTTTCCTCGACAGTTACGTGTGTGCATGCATGTTTATCTATGGGTACATGCAGTGTAGCTGGGAGCACAGACTTACATGTACACATGCATTTGGAAGCAAGAGGTCAACCTTGTGTGTTGTTCTTCAGAATGCACCTACCTGATAATTTGAGATGGGGTCCCGCACTGGGCCTCATAGAGCCGGCTGCTAAGTGTGGCTGGCCAGCGAGACCCAGAGAGCTCCCTGTTCCTGTCTCTCCAGCACATTGGGTCCATGCGTGCATCACCCCACGTTTGCTTCTTATATGGGTTCTGGGGCGTTGAATTCAAGGCTTCACGCTTGTGTAGCAGGCCCGTTACCCAACTGTGAGCCATCCTTCCAGCCCAGGGTTGGGTTTTGAGTTTAAGTGAGCCTGTGTGTCTCACAGCACACACAGATCCAGGCAGTCTCCTTGGAATACCACAGGGTATTTGAGTGGGTTTGTTCAAGACTTCATTTCCCCTCTTCCTCCTTGACTGAGTTCTAAATCCACGTCTCATGTCCTGGGTGAGGCCCAGTATACATGCAGTGAATGGAAAGTTGAATTAACGACTAAGCTCCGTTGGTTTCTGATTTATGGATAGTCTTATGATTTCTATGCTTCTGGATTTACAGTGGACCCTAATAATTTTACTGTTATTTTTTTTTCTCCTGAAGTTATCTTAAAAGTCTGGTGCAACGGTGAGCACCCAAGGAAGGAAACAGGAGTGGCGAAGTCACTCTGCTGACCCTGGCTCGACCACAGAGGGACCACTCTTCTTTAAATACTAAAATAGCGGTTTTGCCAATTAGAAGTCTCATGAAACCAGCGTCCACCGTGTATCTGATTTGGCTGTTGATGTAATTTTAGGAAATCGAATGAACAGAGATGGAAATTAAGTTTCTCCGCAGTGGCTCGTGTACTCTTCTACATTCTATTAGATTTAGTAAAATTTCTGCAGGTGGGAAGACAGCAGGCCCACAGCCGTCAGCATTTTGGAGAGCAATCTCTTTGCAAACAGGAGGCCTAGAATCGTACCTTTTACCTTGCCATTCGAAAACTTGCATTAGGCTTCTGAGTCACTGACCATATACACAGAGAGGACAACTCAGGATGTTGTAATTTGTTTGAAAATTTTATTCAGTTATTTTTTTTCTGCATGAATGCGGAACATGCCAGAGTGAACCTTTGAAGGTCCGAGAAGGACTTCCAGGTTGAGGCTCTCTCCCCACCACATAGGTTCCGGGGATCGAACTTGGGTCATCAGGCTTGGCTGCAGAGTACCATTACCGGCTGAATCCTTTCACTGGCCCCAGATGCTGTTATTTTGACGGAGGAAAAAAGAAGCTCTTCAAACTCTTCTCTAAATAAAGTGTACGCGCAATGCGTTACTTTCTAATTTCTGACACCACTTGTAAATCGGAGGATGAGGAGAAATTCGTCTGTCTGAGACTGTTAAGATGGGGCTTCCGCTGAGAATCCCTGGGCTGAGCAGCCGGAATGTTTAACGTTACCTCCAGCTCAGAAGCAGACCGAGTTTAGTTGACACTTTTTGTCACACTTCCAATGTGCTATAATGGGCCTTGGGGACATGGTATATGGTTGCCATGGACAGCATGAAAGCTTGGATTTAACCCTAAGAAACCACATCTTGTTTTTGACCTCCGTCTCCGTCTGCTTTCATCTTACCAGATTTTTTTTTAAAGCGTGTTGACTTCTATGTGATAAATCTCGTTCAGTTCTGACTCCACCGAACTGGATTTTATAATTGTACATCTTTTTATTTATCTGTTTATTCATGGCTTCACGTCGTTGACCTGTTAGAAGTCTGCCTGGAGATAAAATAATATACACGTGTATATCTGTGTGTAGCTCTATAAACACTTTCAACTCCAGGCAGAAGTGTTGTCCTGTGTGACTGTCAGTCTTCTCCAAATGACGCTTCCCTTTTCAGACTTTGAACTGTTTTGAAACTGTTCGTAGCGTTCTTTATGACCTGAGCCCTTTCTTTTCTTCCATCCCCCAGGGAAGCTCAGAGTGACTGTGCAAGATGAGGCCTGAGCTCCCACATCTGGATCAACAAAGGCTTCCGGGCCCCAGCATCCAGGGCTCCTAGGGCTGCAGCTAACGCCTGTTTATCAGATTATTGAAGGGCAGGCTGCTTGCCTCAGAATGTGCTCCCTGCAGTTGTGGAATCCTATCCAGGCAGAGTCCTGATAGCCTTATACAAACGGGGCAGTCTGCAGACGCCAAGAGTCTCAAAATGTCCAGCGTGGCTTCCCTTGGATCAGGCTCCGAGTAGATGTAATCAAATTCTGAGGCAGCCTCGTACTCACAGGCCACGGCTTTGCACAGTGGGGATTTTTATCTCGTGGAAGTTACAAGTATATTCTACTCGGTTGGTTTCCAGAGACAGAGGCCAGGGAGACAGGGAGGCTGGGGGAGGTGGGGCACATTGTCATTGCTGGTCACTAGGGTCTTGTTTTCTGGTGCATGGAGAAATGACTACAGGGACAGCAAAGCTTCATGTGCCGGGTAAGGTCAGTGTCATAGAGGTCTGTGGCTACTGTCACAAGGAGGTGACATGTTTAGGCCCTTTCTGATCCTTACACATCCTAGACATGTACTGGGACTTGATAAGGCTGGGACTCCAGAGTTGCCTAAGCAGCCTGGCCTGTGAACCCCCCACCCCTCATGGCTCCACACACATCGGGGACCCATTACTACCCACGTCTCCAGTGCTAAAATTACAAGCACATGCTGCCGTGCCCAGCTTTTTTATTTACATGGATTCTGAGTTCCAAACTCCCATCCGTACGTTGGCACAGCCAGCCATTTATAGACCAAGCTGTCTTCCCGGCCCCTACCTGCTAATTCTTATGCAGGTGGTCACTTTGTTCAGTTTGGAAATCCTAAGTAGGTTAGCAACCTCATCAGAACGTTCTCAGACAGGAATCAATTTGACTGAGACATTTAAATTCCATAATGTGATATTGGGACAGATTGAATTATATAGGACATACCATCTTTGTTACAAAACATAAAGGTTTCAAGTTGAGCCTAAAGTCTTTGGAACGTATAGTTCCTTGGGCACAGATTCCCTGGCCTAGATAATATTGAATCACAGCCCTCTTTTTTCCAGCTCTCCCACATAGAAGTTGGCAAGGGATCCCCAGTGAAGGTTATTCTTAAAACCAATGCCATTCACGTCTGCCAGTGAAAAAGGCTTTAAAACTTGGGTTCACTCCTAATGGTGCCTCTGACTCCAAGTGCTTTCAAGTGTAGACTCTCTGTGTCCTGGTGGGTGGAAACTGAGGGTGTAGGACCCTTTACAAATATCTTTTTTCATATGTATCTTTATTCCTGGACATGCTGCCTTCACATCTGTTTTTCCTAACTCTTACTCCTGACCTTAAACAGTGACTTTACTTTCCCACACTTTACGTGTTTGTCTGCAGAACAGGGAACAGAGAATCCACAGAAATTTCCGTAGGAAGAAAGAATGGAAGGGTACAGGGTCAGCTCGCCTTCTGCCTATGTGAAGTCACCATGGTCTCACTTTTTGTCCCAAGGGTAGTAGGAAGTTCCAGAAGGACTGTGCAGTGATGTCACCACACAGTGCCAACATTAAGTAATTGCATTTCCTCCTCAGTAGACCTGACTGCCATGGCGTTTGGCCGTACCATCGGGAAGGCACCCCATTCCATGAACTGGCTTTCTGTGCTGAGCCTACGTGATGGGGCCAGCAAACAGACCACGGAAAGTGATGAGATGGGGTGAGCCATGCTCCTCAGAGTGAGATTTGAATTAATTTGATTTCTGGTCCTGTTAAATTCTGGGAAATGGATGTAAGGACGTTGGCTATGAAGAACTAGCCATAGGAAGTAAACGCATAATAGTTATTTATGTGTTGGTGGATAGAAACATGTAGATTAGAATTATAAGAGCATTAAGTAATGAACCCTTGTGTCAGCGTGTATTAATTGTATGAAATAGTGAGTTGCATTATATTTTCTCTAGTGTATCACTGAGTGAGGTCATAGTCACCCGTCATTTCATCTTCTAGTCCCAGCTTTTCCTCCATCTACTTTTGTGTCTTTCTTCCTGTCTTTCCCCCCCCCCCCCGTTTTCGGTAGACTGTGTGCTAGTGGTGACACCACACTAGATGAATTCACTAAGCCACTCACACAGAGATGGCCCTGTGGTTAGAGGCACATAGTGGGCTTACCGAGGACTCACGTTTAATTTCTATCACGCACGTTGGGTAGCTCACAACTGGAGCTCCAGAGGGATCTGATGCCTCTGTCCTTTACAGGTACGCACGCTCTCGAGTGTGTGTACCCACAGGTGTGGATGCACACGCGCACATACCCCAAAGAATTCTAGGTCACATGAGAAAAACATATCACTCTTTTTCTGAGTCTTACTCACTCCCCCTTGCACAGTCATTTCTAGTTCTACCCTTTGTTTGCTTCTTCGTAGCAAAATCAGAGTGCAGCATCTTCCGCCTTTTGTCCCTTCATCTGTGGATGAAGGCTGATTCCACAGCTTCAGCATTGTTGAATGAACACGAGTGTGTGAATGTGTAGGATGCTAACTTGGGTTCCTTGGGATATGTACTTACGATGTAACTCAGGCACATGATAGTTTTTGAGGCCTCCATATTGATTTTCCTAGTGGCAGTGTCTATTCACCTGGGCTTGCTGGCTTTGTGCGTTGGGCTAAATGACATTCCTATCTATAGTACAAAAGCGTTCTTCTCCACCCATATTTTTTTTTTTTTTTTGGAGCTGGGGACCAAACCCAGGGCCTTGAGCTTGCTAGGCAAGCCCTCTACCACTGAGCTAAATCCCCAACCCCACCACCCACATTCTTAGTAGCTAGCGTTTGCCACCTGTTTGCTTGATGGTAGCCATTCTGGCAGGTGACGGGCAGTCACCATGTAGCTTAGATTTACATTTCTCTACTGGCTAAGGACATTGGGCCTCTGTCCCTACATTCTTAACTAGTCATTTTTACGCCCTGTTTACAGAACTGTTTAGTTCATTTCTCAGCATTGACTGAATTTGTTTTTCCTGTTGGTCTTTGATTTCTGGAATTCTCTATATATTCTAGATACTCACCTCCCAATGAAAGCTTTTTGATAATGAGCTTAGGGGTTTAGATTTTACCCATTCGATAAGTTTAAGCTATAGAAGCTTTTTATTTGTGTGCTCATATGTGTGTGTGCATGTGGAGGCATTGTCATTGGTTATCCTCAACATCGCTTTTCGAGACAGGGTCTCAGTGAATCTGTCGCTTGCTGGTTTGGCTAGACTGGCCAGCAGGGCAAACCCCAGAGATGTCCCCATCCCAGCTTCCCTGGGACTGAGTTTGCTGGTGTCCATCATTGTGGATCTTTGTGTGGCAGTTGGTTCCCTCAGGCTCATGGAAGCTTTCTGAGCAGGTGTATAGACAACCGCAGCTCTTGACTATCATGGTTTCTAGGTAACTCCTACTGCACAGTCCCCTCTTTGTTCTGATTCAGGTTGGGCCCAGGTCTACCCATTAGCTGTACAGAGAGATGAGCGCGCATCTTCCTTCTTATGCCCCTGGTGGGCAGAGGTGCTCTGTGGACATGACAAATGGCTACTGCTATGTGGCCAGTGATACCTGCAGTGTGAAGTACGATACGTGTGAAACCAAGTGTATCACAGGGGGAATGAGCATGGGCTGAGGAAGATTTGATGATCTTGGACACAGCATAAAGGTGGGTTAGAGATACGGAATAGTGAGCTATTGACCCGATGCACATTTGGGGTGTATGTAGGCTGCAAACAGGAGTAGAGGATGGCAGGATTAACTGAGGAATAGTTCCCTTGGAAGGTTACAGGGAAATGGGAGAATCCCAAGTGAGGAAAAAATTACAGAAGAACGGGCATGCGTCAAATAACTAGTCTAAGGAAATGGCTCCTTGTTAGTGCGCCTGCTAGGTAGTGTCAGTGCAGACTGCTTATTTCACGTTCTAAGCCACCATCTCTTTTCTGTAGGCGCATGACCGTTGGGAAGGCCACCGTATACTTGCTGTACAGACCCCCTTCAAGCTCCCGTTCTGGGTTTGCCTGCACTAATCCCAGACTGCATGCCCCAGGCTTTCACACAGATATTGCTGCTTTCTGTCTTGTATGTGTAGAAGCTGGTTTTCCCACTATGGTCAGGTAAAGGTATCCTCCCACCAATCGGACAGGATAGGCATATTTTATAATTTATTGCATGTAACTTAAAGACAAGTGGAGTCCCTGTCCCCAGGAAGGTCTGTAATTATGGCTCCAGAATTGGCCATCATGGGCCACCACTTAGGTGATGTTATTGAGAATGTGTGGCCACCTGCCAGCCAAGGAGACATGCCAACCCTCTTAGCCTACTGTATTGGGGGGGGGTCATCAGCAGGATGCATGCCAAGGTGGAAACGGGGGACGGTAGACCTGCTTGTTCATGTCTGACACCACGGAGCAGCCACGTTTGCTGCATGTCTCCTCTGTGATTTCTGCTTGGGCTATCTGAGGACATTTTTCACTCTATGACTGCGTGCTGGGCTCTGAGGGCCTCTTCTGTGCTGGAAGGGAGATGAATAGGGAGCTCAGACAGCTCGACTTGCCCTCTGTGCTTCTGCGAGCCGCCTTGAGAGGAACAGGAACCATGGAGACCAGTAGGTGCTGGTGGTCCCTGAAGGTAAGACATGTGGAACCCTTGGCCCAGGTGACCTTTTGTTCACCTAGTATGCCCAGGTACCAGCGAGCAAGAAATGAATGGTTCCACATTTTCCACCTTTCTTCTGATCTCACAACATTGTGATGAGACCTGTGCAAGGGACAAGTTGCCCAGTGTATCTGTTTTTCAACAAGACTGAGAGGAGTCCTAATGTTCAGTAATATGGGGACTAAAGTACTGTAGTCTATGGGCCTCGCCAACTTGCCTGTGTTTGTCAAAAAAAAAGAAAAGAAAAAAAAAATTTCTGTCCAGTTCCACCCAGTATGAAGTGATCTGCTTTGTCCCCACCCCCCTTCCAGAACATAACTCGAGCTTTCGTATTGTAATTAACAGGGCAAATATACATTATTAAACTTAATTTAAAGGTGTAATCCTCTGTGTCATTGAGATAAGAGTGAAAATGTGACCGTAGACCTTTTCCAAATTCCCGCAGGCTCTAGCCATAAACCTCCCCCTTCCGAGTGCTGACAGCACACCTTGCTTGGCATCGCGGCTCTGTCCTCGCTTTGTGTCTCTGCCAGTCAGGGAATATCATTAGGTTCCAAATCAGATCCAACGGTTTAGATTATTGTTCATCTCGGGCTCTGCGCTTTCTCTCCATTAGTTGTGGCACAACAGAAATAATTCAATTTATTAGCAAGCTCATCTTCTTAAGAAGCATTTCTTTCAAACTGCGTGTGAGGACATAGTGTGAGAACTGAGAACAAATCCGAGATGTCTCGGGAGGGAAAATCACTGGCAGGTACCGTGCTTTGAAGCACACGTGATTTTTTCTGGGACGCTAAGATACTAGTAACCCAATATAACTCATCTTCCCTACGAGACATAGGGATTCTTGGCACATTTTCTCTCTGGTAGCTACATTGTTTCTTTTTAGTGTGTCAAAATAATGATTTCGGATTATTGTCATGTCAGTAACTGGGGACCATGCTGACATTCATTCATTCAGTTATTCAGTTTATCAATGCACCTGTCACCCAGTCAACTCCTATCTTCTTACTGGGCATGACCCATTTTTCTTTATACTAGTATTTTCTGTCGATTGAACCTGATCCGACATGGTCCTGTTTGGTTGAGCAGAAACTGAGAGCAAGTGTTCTAAGCTCAGATCTAAGCTCAGATCTTAAGCATGTTTGTGTAACGCACGTCTCAGTGGCTGGGGGCACCGGAGCCTGCAGATCGTCCTGAATAGGGAGACAGACACTTTCGTTCAAACTTCACTTTATTGTAAAACTTAATAGTCATCATGAGAATTCTTGAATTCTAGACAGTTGCTTAGCTAGCTGCTTCTCCTAGTAGTTGGTTCTAGTCGCTTAAGAAGGATAGGAACCCTCAGGCTTCTTTAACACCTTCCAGAGCCCTGCACACACTCCTCCGGTCTTAGTTCATCTGCGTGGTGATCGAGTATGGACAAAGATGGAGAAATCAAGGCAGATGAAAGACTGCGAACAGTTGTGCTGGTTTGATGATGGATGTGCACCTCCCGGTGTGAGATATGAACTCCTCTAAGTGTTACTGATTTCCACAGGCTCTGAACGGCCACCCGTGTTCCGTGGAGATCTTTGCATGTTAATTTCTGTAAGCAGGGGGTTCCATGTAATGGATAATCGCTTATACCACTTGAAACATAGTCCCACTGACCAGTGTTTTGAGATATCTTGACAGGGGACTGAGGCAGAACACAGCAAACATTTTTTCTATCATGACATAGTTTGGGGATGTAAGTCAGCTTACTTATTGAGATTCTGGAACGGAAGGTTTGGAAAGAAGTTCAAGAACTAAAACCTACTAGTAGGGGATGGTGAAATGTTACTTTCAAGTTTGGGTGGCATAGTCCAGTGCCTTGCTTAAAGTATGCTGCAAAGCTTCTGTCCTTTACTTGAGCAGCAGCCATTAAGCTGCTAATCAAGGGGTTTTAATGCTATTCTACAAATAAGGATTCTGAGACTGAGACCGGCCCCACTAGAGATACACGTCTTAAGTTAATTATAGAAGAGCCCCTTGTACTCTTAGCATTTAACTTGTATTCAGCGTGTACTAGATTCCTGACTCTTTTCTATGGGGCATCATGTTGGATGGATCCCTGAAAAAAAATCCCAGAGGAAGGCATCATTGATATGGCCACAAGGTAGATGAAGTCAAGTCTCAAATGAGTTTAGGTTCCAGACATGGATGTAGTGTTAGATTGTGTCTTTCTCACACACTATATAAAATTTCCATTATTTTGTTGATTCATCTTGATTACTTCGAGACCGTAGCTTACTGTGTAGCCAAGGCTGGCCTCACGTGTATGATCATCCTGACTCAGCACCCTTCCCCTTCCATACAAGAACCTCATTAATGTGGTCCACATTAATTCTCCTTTCAGTGCCAGCTGATTAGTTAACTAATTCTCACAATAACTTGGCTAGATTCTATTTTTATGGTGAGGCGCTAAGTGAGGAAATTAAGGCGCTTGTCCTGAGTCCTATGTGGTAGCGTAGGGTTTGAACCTGGGCTTCTGGATCTTGTGCCGTCTTGATGAAAGGCTCTGGCTCCCAACCTCTGCGTTTTCCCACCACTTGTGTTAAAGAACTTGTATTGAAGTCGTTTGTCAGCAGTGAGCTGGTCTGCCTCCTGGTGATTTGCTGTGTTGTTGTTTGACTTGCTGCAGTGCGGCCTCTTGTTAACTCTCTTTAGCAACCTGCTTTTCTGCTTGTTTGATTGTGTGGCTTCAGCTCTGCCTTTTGGACCTTTGGAAAATGGGAGTCACTTTGAAGATTGCCTCGAAGAAATCCTGTACAATCAAGATTAGCTGCTTGGGGTGGCTCATGGGTGAGGGCAAGGAGAAAGGGAGGAGCTTTTATTAAAAATGTGGGTGCCTTGGAGGGTGTCTGGGTTGTTTTTCTAACTGTGTTGTTAACTGTTTTTCCTTTTGTTTTAGGGTGATCATGAAGGGCACAGCCAATATATTTTATTACATAACTATTCTGTGCCAAACACCTTGCTAAGTACATTGGGTATCTGTTCTCATTTATTCCGACAGCAACCCTTAAGAAACTATCAAACTATCAGCTTTTATCAAACTATCAGCCTATATATATATATATATATATATATATATATATACACACACATATATATATGTATATATATGTATATTTATGTGTATATATATGTATGTATGTATATATATGTATATATGTATATATATGTATATATATGTATATATGTGTGTGCGTGTGTGTGCATATACGTGCTTGAAGTGTTCATGTATGTATATTTGCATATAGAGGCCAGAGGATGATGACAATTGTCTTTCTTAATCTCCATTTATCTCCTTAGTTAATTTATATGTGTGTGGGTGTTTTGCCTGCATGAATGTCTATACCACATGCATGCCTAGTGACCACTCCCAGTCATTTGTGAGCTGCCATGTGGGTGTTGGGAATTAAACTGTTTTCTGGAAGAGCAGCCAGTGCTCTTAACCACTGAGGCATCTTTCCACCCTCACAATTATTCTTTGAATCTCTTTTTCACTGACTTAGCTGGATTGGCCGGACAGGGATCATCTAGTTGCTGGCTCTTCTCTTCAGGGATTATAAACTGTGTGTGATCATGTGCATCTTAAATCCTAGCATGTGAGAAACAGGGCAGAGGCAGGAGGATCTCTGTGAGTTTGAGGCAATTGTGGTCTATAGAGTGAGTTCCAAGACAGCCAGAGCTGTATAGACAGCGAGGGCTATATAGACAGATCCTGTCTACAACAAACAAACAAACAAACAAACAAACAAACAAATATCCAACCAGAGCTAGATAGAGACCCTGTCTAATGTAAACAAACAAAGACACGAACAAGTGCATGCTGCCATGTCTGGCCTTTTAGATTGGTACTCTCTATTCAGACTTAGTTCCTTCTGCTCGCAGGGCAGCCAACCAGTTTACCAGTTGAACCATCCCCTCAGCCCCTGCAGATGTATTTAAATTCACATTTGTGGAGCTCTGAACGCAGTCCATGTCCCCCTCAGCATGACAGCCTGAGGCTTAGCTTCAGCAAGATCTGCCTTCTAGCTTAGGCTTAATGGCTGCTGTTAGCTTTGATTTTTGTTTTGTTTATTATTAAAAGAAATCTCATTGTTTCATTTTAGTGTCTCAATTGGCTGCACCCCTGTTTCCAGCAGAGCCTTGGAGATGGGATGCGTTACAATGGGGATAACCATTTCCCAGTGTCATCTCTCATTTTAACTAATCAGAGAATGCCACGCTTACATATTGGCAAAATCGTAGGTACCCAGATGATGAGGCCTCATTGTTTCACCGAGTAAAAGTAGTTTATCCTTCCTTTATTGCAAGTGCTTATAGAGAACCATACTGCTGTGTGGTCTCGGTCATTACTAAGATTAGAAATACAGTAGTTTATTAGGTCAAGGGAGGTCCAGGCATCTATCTAATAAATATTTATGAAGGGCCTGTTCCATGCTGGGTACAGTTATAAGCACTGGAGACGCAGTGCTAAATAAAGCACATCAGGCTCTTGATATATCGCAGGAACATAATTTGTGTTTGGAAATTCTAGAATAGACTTCTCATTATAGCCACCGTTGCCTCATCTCAGGTTATTGTCTTTCCTAAATTCAACTCTAACTTGCTATCTTTTGAACGCCCAGAACTCTTAGTGACAAATGAAAACCTTTTGATTGTAGAGCATGCGTGGTAAGCCTGAAATGTTTCTTGCCCGCTGTCGTACGATAGATATAGAACGTTCTTGCTACACCTCAATTCTCAGCAAGCCATAAACGACAGTGGCCGAAGTGGTAAGGTTAAACCGTATAGAAGCTGTGCTCTGTGTGGGAATGTTGACTTGCTTCTGTTTTCTGTCCTGGTGAGGGTGCAGAGTGGAAATCCCAGCACACTGGGTGGCTCCTCCACCATCATTCGGGTGCCATTGCTTTCTAAGGGCTTAGAATGTTTTGGCCATCAGCCTCCCGGAGAAATCCCCGTGACCTCACTGATCGTGTTTGCTTGTATTGTCTTTGAAAATGGTGGCAGAGAGGCCTAAAATCTGACCATTGCCTCGTTCACAGTTGGTAAAAATGTGTTTGAGGGACACAGGACAGAAACGCCATGACATGAGCGGACAGGAGGCCTCATCCTGCTGCCCTCTCCTCGTGTGGATCAAGAGAAATTCTCTTGTCATTGGAGCATGGAAAAGGGTAGTTCCTTGATCGCATCAAATTTAGTTTTGTGCTATGAAACTTGTTGGTCAATAGCTATTTTGGTTACTTTTAGTTCCTACACTTTTCCACACAATGATGTGTGTGTGTGTGTGTGTGTGTGTGTGTGTGTGTGTGTGTGTGTGTGTATGTGTATGTGTGTGTGTGTTTATTTTGAGGCAGGGTTTGGCTACATAGCCCAACTTCATCTCAAAATTGTTATTCCTTTGTCCCAACCTCCAAGTGCCAGGATTATACATGCGTACCACCACATCCAGTAGGAACTGGGATACTTTTGTCGACCTTTTATTATTTCTAAGAAAAATCCAATGCTGGATGGCTTTTTCTTGAGAATCATTCTGATGTTGCCAGTAAATTCTAAGGGACTCCAATTACTAAAGACGACAGCCGTAGATTTCAGTTCTCCTTAAGGAACTGAAGCAACCCGGGAAGTAAAGCAGAGAATCCCAAGCGGAACCTGCGATGAATTAGGCTGTCAAGCATCCATCCACCTCAAAGTGTGTAAGGACGGCTCGACCACACAAAGCCGTTCTGCTTCTCTGTGCCAGTAGAACAGACATAAAACTGATTTTGGGAAGCCCTCCAAAATAAAGCAGGTGAAATTTATTTCAAATAAAAGTAGGTTAAGGAGATAAAGAGGGAATCTGGAGGTTATAGGAGATTTAAAAGCATATTGTTTTAAATTAATGAATGGAGCTCATGTGGATGGTGATTCAAGCAAAACACATTGTAATGCAGAAGAAAATTATGTAATTGAGAGAACAGCTCAATAATGGATTTTTTGGAATGGAAAATTTATATCTTTTAAAATATCTCAAGTATTTTGACTTTCATTAATAATAATGAAAAAGAATAGATTAAACGGTCTCGAAGACAATTATAGACTATGAAACACTGAATACCTCAATTTGAGATTTTAGTTCCTGCATTGGCCAATCAGCATTGAACAGAGCTACGGAACCCGGGAAGAGACATGTCAGTTGGAACATCCCTGCTCTGCTATCCCCAAATCTGGGATACTCCAAAACTGGAATGTTTGAAGTCTTCATACAGTACTGCAAATGGAAAATAACCATCTCGTGAAACTTTGTTTCCTATCCCAAATTAATAAAAATAACATATGCAATTATCTTTGCAAGGCGTAGCTGGCGTGTAAATGAATCTTGAGTTTAAAATGAAGTTTGGCCCCTGAGCTAACATAGTTACATTGTAAATATTCCGGGACCTCCCAAACCCCCAACCTGAAATATTTGTAGTTAAAGTGTTTCCACAAGAAATGTTCAATCCCTTGGGAACTGCCTGGTATGATTGTGAAGGTGTCGACAATGATGAAGTTCATGAGACAAAATGGCTCCTGCAGGAGACACCAGACAGCCAAGAGTGAAAGATCCCATCCCGAGAAAGAAGCTCAGGGTCCCACTCTGCTATCTGTTCCTCCTCTGCCCTTAGCTGATTAGATGATGTTCAGCTACTTTGAAAGGAGCCGTTGTTTTCCTCAGTCAATTGATTCAGTTGCTTATCTCGGTAGCAGCATCCACACGCCTCCCTAGAAATAACATTGAACCTGATACCTGGGCATCACAAGGCCAGGTCAGATTGTCCCGTGGGGTTCCTCATCACGATGGACAATAACCGTTTGCATTTTTACTGCTTTGCTCCCTTTCTTTGGCCATCTTCTGTAGGTGGCCAAACGGTAATGTATTAGTTTTAAATCTCTGGCTACTGCAAGATTAGCATTCCCGAGGTAACAGCTAGCTGTGTGTGTCTTCTGGTGACCCTGACTCTATACTTTCTGTATTCTGTCGGTAGAAATTACATGTGGATGGGATTTCCTAGGGTTTGCTGGCCTCTCTGGGCAAGCTTATTATCTCTTACGTTCCTGACACTTTTATTCATTGTGGTGTTTTTGGATTACCCACGGACATTTGCTGGTGTACTCTCCTGCGTGCCCAGCATCTTTCCTTTTTGTATGATGTGTTGCTTATGGAGTTTGTTCCCCTTCTGTAACACTCACTTCAGTGTAGATTTTCTGGAGCTATAATACTGTTTTTGTTTTCTGGTTTTTGTTTTGTTTTCTGTTTTGGGGGTGGTTGTTTTTATTTTTTGGGGGGGTTGGTCTTTTAGTGGTGCTGGATATGAACCCCAGGGCTTTATTCTTGCTAAGGAGGCCTGGGTTAGCCTACTGAATTATACCCCTGCCTCTTTAGTTAGCACTTCAGCTCTACACAGCTTAATGGTTTCATTCATAATGAGTTTCAGAGTCCTGCATATTGGCAGTCCTCATTTACATGTTTGACTCAAATTGACAAAAGATATCTCTAATACATCTGATATGATTTAATCTTCAGTGGTAGGTGGTTATTCCCCCCCCCCTATTTTATGTCGGAATGCAGAAAATTAAGTGACATGTGCTATGCAATGAATTATGAAGGTAATGAAGGAAAATAGGACAACCCCAAGGGCATGAGAGAGAGGCAAAAGGGAGGAGCAAAGGATGGGAAGATTAAAGAGGTGTGGAGATCTGGGAGGAAAGTGCTGTGAGGAGGTAAATAAATGCTAAGTAGCAAGCATGAATGCAGAGGGCTAATGCGACCCGTGACAGAAAGCTTTCTCCCATCAAGTGTGTGCACTTTGCTTTGCGTTATGTCACTGCATTAGAAGCACTTCCTGTGGCGCTGACCACTATTTCCTTCATTGTACGGGGCATCAGCAGAGTCTTGGCATTTTGTAGCTTGCCCTGGGTACAGTCCTTCAGGAACATCGCCTAGTGATGGAAAGGCACACACACACACACACACCACGGTTATCTGTTTGTCTCTTCATCTCCCAGGGGGCCGGGTAACTGCACCTCAAGCAGGTTTAGTAAGCTACCTTAGTAGCTGCATTTTATACACTGTTCCTGCATTAGTGTTCCTGTGCACGAATGTTGGGGCAGGTGTGGTGTGGGCCATCGTGCACGCATATACTAACACAAACAGTGTGTGGGGGCCTAAGGATGGCTTTTTGAGTCTGTTTCTTTCTCCCATTTTTATATGTGCTCTGGGAATTTAACTCAGGGAGCCATATACAGTCTGTGCCTTTACCCACTGAGCTATCTTGCCTGCCCTGTAGGTACGTTTTAGTTAATGGCAGAGCTGAGAAGAGAGTCCAACCAGGACACATTAGAACTTTGTTCACTGAATTTATTTTCAGAATGGCTTCTCAGAGGCCACATTCCTGTCTCCTTAGCTCCGTTTCTTTGACTTCTGTGTCTTTTAAAAAAAACCGTACCTTTTTTTTTCCTCTCTCCACATTTTTTATACTGGAAAGGTTGGATTTTTGTGTTATAATTGAAAAAAGATGGAAGTCAGTTTGGAACAATTCTGGTCTACTAGGAATATTAGCATGATATTTAGAGAATTTATTTCTTGTCCACGACTTCAGATCAAAGTTTTCCGTTAATAAGGACCAGCACCTAAGACTTGGTGCTGTCTCCCCAAGCCAGCCTCCGCAGAGAGTGTAGAACGTTGACGCTTGGAAGAAAGAAGAAAAGTCCTGTTAGTCCTCACAGGAGTTCCTCCTATTTGTAAAGGCAAGTGCATGGAAAAGTAAACCAGACACTTGAAGTGGCTGCATCCCAGACAGTAAAGTTAGGGATGATTCTCATAGTCTCACTTCCCACTTTAAGCTCGGAGGAATTTTCCATCACGAAGCTATTTTTACATGGCTGCCAATAGGTTATTTTTGGTGCTGAAAATAGTTGTTGGTCTTCGTGTGGTGACCTTCACCCCCAAATGTCAAATTGCCTTTCCTTTTAGCCACACGGAATGGAGAAGCGTCTCCTCATCTGTGTCTTCATGAATTCCCCTAGAAAGGAGAAGCCAGAGTAGGAATGTGTGCTTTGGGACAGATTTTTACACTGTACATACATACATACATACATACATACATACATACATACATACATACATAGTGTATGAGGCTGTGCTTCCTGGCCACTGATGCTTGAGTGGAAAAGCGAAGTACAATGTGGTATCTGTTACCTGTCAGCGGTTACTGCCATCCCCGTGATGAATATGATTGCCCCAGGCTAGATGTTTCATATCTTTTCTCTATCCTTTTAGATGCATCTGGCAGCCCAAAGTTTGGTTGCATTTGGGAGTGGTTGGGATCCTAGAAGCTGATACCGTTGTACAAGGTTTTTTTCCTCAGTAAAGTTACATCCCCATAGGCAGAGGTTCCAGATGAATTTAATTGTCGTAGGCTTTTTGGCGTACAGACTGCGCAGATTTAAAGTGGACTCAGTGTTACTTTTAGCAGAGGCAGTGAGAAACTTATATTGTAGTCATTCATTTTATGTTGTAGACTATTAAGGTGAAGACAAAAAAAAAGTGGTTCTTTTTCACAGGAGTAAAGTGTACACCCATTCCAAAAGCAAATGGACGTTGGTGAGGTAAGGCAGTGCAGGATGCTCACGTTTCATTGAAAGACTGTCCAGCAAGTGCAGAGATGACGAATAGTCACGGTGTAAGGATATTGGAGGCCTGGCTTGTGCTCTGAGGTTCAGTTGGAGACTTTGAATAATTTCACCAGCCAGTAGTCCCTTCCTGGGTGAGTCAGTAGGTAGCAAAGTACACATTGTATGAGCCTGAGAGCCAGAGTTTGCTCCTCAGAAGCCATGTCAAATAGGCGGGCAGCTGGGTGTGTGCCTCTGCTCTTGTAACCCGCAGTGTTGTGGAGGTGGAAACAGGTTCATTCCTGGGACTCTCTGATTGGCCACCTGGCATGATCTATACATTCTGTGCCATGTGAGAGACACACGGTCTGAGAAAATAAGGTGGATGGTAACTGGGGAGTTTTACTGCAACTGTTTGTGTGCGGAAGACAGCTACATTTTCAGCAAAGAGGGGTTCTCTTGCAGTGGGAAAAAACAATAGCTATGGGTTGAGTCCGCTGTGAAGATTTTCAGTCTGAATGGAATTTTTAGTAAGATTGTAATTTTCCCACAAGCAAGCATATTGCAAGTGGAGTAAACTACAACTTCTTATCTATCTGCCTATTGGGTTGATGGCCAGTCAAGGGCTACTCTTCAAAGCTCTTAGATGACAAAGCAGAAGAGATGTGACTTAGCCAAGTGGCCCAGGATCCACCTCCCTGCTCTGGAGCCTGTGTCAAGAATGATTTGTGAGGATCCCAACATGGGTAATGCTCCAGTATAGCTGTCCTCTGGGTTTATATCAGCTAGAAAAACACTTCCTGATTAGTAGTCAGAACTGTCCTCCCTGCGTTTATTTTAAAGCAAAGTGAGCTAAATGTTTCAAGTGTGTGGCTTGAAAGACGGGAGATTTGCAGATAGTAATTTGCCACTCACAAGATGCTGGTCCTGTGTTTTTTATCCACAGCAATGGTGAGAAGGATATAGTAGGGAAACAGTAACAATGTAATTATTCCATACTTACTATTGAGGTTTTAAAGACTCTGTCACACATGATTGTAACATAGATGCATTAATCAAACCTGAAGTAGGTGCTAGTTACTAGATTTTGAAGTATGATCCAGAAGAGAACATTCAGATTGAAATAAATTTGATAAGATTGGAGTAAGATTTGAGATTCGGTCTCAATTTTTAGGTACTAATCCCCTAATTTCATTAATAGATTGCAATGAGTAGAAACAATTTTATGTCACTGAAATCACACAAATTACTTAGTATATGTGTGTGACATAAGAACAATACTGAAAAATCTTTAGATATTGTTACCACTAGTAACTGTGTGATTTAGAACAGATTAAATCGATGTATCAAAATAAGCCTGTGTTACATTGGGATCTAGCTAGGATAATCTTCCTTGATCTCTTGAAGATGCAGTGGGTATCTGTCGTAAACTGTTACTCTCCCCCTCTACACTTAGTGAATATCAATGTAACTGCCCTAACACAGTGAAGTGTGAGGGGCTAGCCTACTGTGATGCTGAGTGGCTATGACACTGGAGTGACATTGAAGGCTGGCGCTGATCAATCAGGTCAGTGAAAATCACCAGGTAATATATTTCTCACCTGACCCTCCTTCCCCTGGTGTTTTAGGGGCATCCTTTAGAACTCTAAAGTCTGTAGATTTCCTCCTCTTTCCTTTCACTAACCTCTGATTTGCTAACACATCATGGGTGACTTGCCTTTTCACCTTGGCACGTTTCATGCCCCCGGAGTTGGGTCTAGTTTTCCAGAGGATGATTACCATATCTTGTGTTTGCTTGAGTAAACCCTCTTTTTTTTAATGCCTGTTACCACCTGTGGGATTAGAGTCTCTATGACAAGCTCCAGAAACATAATCGCTTCTAAATTTTAAAGCTTTTTTTATGGTACCAATTCCTAGCCTACCCTGAAGCCCGGTAGTGATTTATACAGTGGTTTCTGTGCTCCAGGAAGTACATCTCTCTCTCCCCTTTCCTGACGTGGAAAGGAGCATTTTACCCTCCGCTTGCTTCTACGTTGAGCCCCAGTCTTGAACATGCTCAGGCATGTTGTGGGGCTGGGATGTGATTTCACACACACTCCTTACTAACCCTAGGGGTCATGTGGTGTCTGCCTTGTCGAGGAAGCCCTGAGACTAAGGGCATGCTTCTCTCTACCTCTATTCTGTGTTCTTTAGTCACAGTAGCTCGAAGGGAGAGCTTCCTGAGCCTCCCGGAGATGACACAGGAGGGATGGAAGTATGCTGATACTTTCTTTTCTTTTTTGTGGCAAAAATAGTTGATAGAAACAACGTAAGCTGGGAAAGATTGGTGTGTGTGTGTGTGTGTGTGTGTGTGTGTGTGTGTGTGTGTGTTGTGACTTCAGAGAACATATTCCATGGTTACGAGGCTCATGGTGGCAGAGAAGCAGCTTCACCTTGTAGTGGACAAGTGACCTGGGAGACTACAGTTCCCAGGGTGACTCCAGTGATCCTTCCAAAGGTTCTCCCACCTGCCAAAACAGTGCCATCAGGTGGGGACACATAGGATCCTATTGGGACATCTCACATTCAGTCCATGACACTGAACAACAAGAAAACTCATGTTAAGTATCTATTTTAGAGAAGTGTTTCTTTTGCTGAAAAAAATGTTTATTCTGGGAAACACTAGGTCACAATCACATTTTAGAGATTTAATTTATAATTTATACTTTTGGAGATGGTTTTCCAGCTCTAGTTTCCCTGTCACCTGTGTACATATTGGACCTCATTAGGCTTCATGTTCCCCCCTTATTTGTCTCCATAGCAAGTAGCACTCATTTGCCTGGAGGGTTCCTGTTTCTGGATCCTGTCTGACTGCTGGGGACGCATCCTACAGCATTCATCACCAGTTAGTCTGTCTGCTATAGTGTTCCTACCTGCAGTGTTATCTGATGCCTTTTCCTTTGCTAAGCTCCATTGGTGTATATATGAATAAAAATGTCAAATAGTAATATCAAGTAGACAAAACACAAAGATCTTAAAATCTAGGATATAGGTCATCACACGTAACCAGAACCTGTTGTATCTACATTAAAAGTCAAGGGCATACGGCATCATCCCCTTTGTAAAAATGTTGCTTCATGAATAGAGCTCATATCTTGTTTATTGTAAGATACCATAAAATTCTTATGGTATGGTGTAATAAAGTAGTATGTCACATCATGCATACCGCTCAACAGACTTTTATGTTGTGGCAAAATCAAGTTCTCTTTTAAAACGTCGAAACAGGGATTTTCTTACTACATTTTTTTTTCAGTTGATGCTTCTTAGAGCATCTTGGTCACACATGTAGCAGCTTTTATTTTCCTGTTAGTATTAAGTGATGGCTACGTTTCTGAGGTGTTTTGCTTACACCCCTCTGTATGTTTTTATTGAGAAGTTTCATCTCACACTGCGTGGTTTGTCATATTTTAAAGGCTTACCATTTAGGACATGCTTCCCCATAGGAACTCAGACCTTCTCACTGTATGGGTACTATTTGGTCTGTGTCTGTGCATCTCACATCCTTTCCCATAGTGACACATGTGTTTACAATCACTACGTGTTGTGTGTGCACTTGGTAATATGTAAATCGTGACATCCTAATCTCTCTCTCTTGCAGTGGAGGATGCCACTGGAGAAAGCAAGGCACATGAGAAATCTTTTTCTGCACGATGTGAGCCGTTCTTTTGCACAGTGCTGGCCTGTGGTTGACAGTGAATAATGAGGGCGGGGTCAGAGACTTGCCACACACACTTGCCAAGCATTGTTTGGCATTTCCTGGATGCTCTTGAGGAACTTGTGTGGGGACCAGAGGATGAAGGACTGTGTCTGCTGGGCTGGAACAGAGTCCGTTAGGATGGGCTTAGCATTGAGCCAGTTTGAATGGGCGGGGCAAAGAACTCCTGAGGATAGGGTGACAAGTCTTGTCTTCAGTGACAGAAGCTGGTGTGTAGACCCGATGGCAAAGATTGTGAGTAAAGAGTTACACTGTGGTTCTCAAGTCCCTGTGGATCTGTAGATCTGTGGATCTGTGGACCTGTGGATCCAGGTAGTATATTTCACAGTTACATTTTTCTTCTTTGGTCCAAAGTGTGAGACAGTAATACATGTGGTTGACCTTTTGATTAGGTCAAACCTGACTGGATCATGTCTCCTCTGTGTCCAGTGTGTGGGCTTTCTTTGCCTCTACTAACCTTGTGCCCAGACGTATGCCTTACCAGTTGTCTTATGATATGAAAGGAGGTATTCAATAGTTTTTGACACTCTTACATCTCAACAAAGAAGTGAATGTCTCACGGTGTCCCACATAAAACATGAAATGTTAAATAATGTTGAGAGAGCCTCTCGGAGCCTTCCACAAATAGTACATTAATGTCACAGAAGTGTTGGGGAATTCCCAGAGAGCACTGTAGTTCAAGAATGACTGTTATTTATCACAAACGTGCGCTCTGTTTGTTCACACTGGGTAATGAATGACCTTTCTGTTTCCACAGCCAGGGCCAAGTGGGCCTCTGTTGATGGTGGGTGCAGGCTGGGGGTCATTTATCATGCATCACTTAGCCCAGTCACTGAAAGGAGGCCACCTGGGAAACCCTGAAAGGATCAGGCAGAGGAAAACCTGGGCTAACTCCTCCGACAGTGGGCGCCTTCCCACCCCTCCCTCCACTTTACGTGACTTCATTCTTCTTTGTCTGTCTCTCTTAGCCTCTTTCTCCTACCCCTACTCTATTAAAATTTGCTTAGAATTGCTTGACATTGGTGGCAGAAAATGTAAATGACTCTACCTATAAGAATATGTTTCCAACACTGATATTCTTGGAGGATTTTGTCCTTGTATTGCAGCTTCCTTTCTCTTTTTGCCTTCTCACATGTGCCCGTGTGTGTGTGTGTGTGTGTGGTGTGTTTGTTTGTGTGTACCTGCATGTGTGATACCTACATGTATGTCCAGGGCAGAGGTTAATGTTAGGTGTCTTCTTTTGACCATATATACTTTTTAAAAAGACTAATTAAAATTGACATTAATTAATTTTATGTCAGTGTTTGCATGCCTAAGTATATGTATACACAATGTGATGGTTTGTAAATGCTTGACCCGGAGAGTAGCATTATTAGGAGGTGTGGCCTTGCTAGAGTAGGTGTGTCACTGTGGACATGGGCTTTAAGACCCTCATCCTAGCTGCCTGGAAGCCAGTCTTCTAGCAGCTTCCAGATGAAGATATAGAACTCACGGCTCCTCCTGCACCATGCCTGCCTGGACACTGCCTTCTATCTTGATGATAATGGGCTGAACCTGTGAACCTGTAAGCCAGCCCTAATTAAATGTTGTCCTTATAAGAGTTGCCTTGGTCATGGTACCTGTTCACAGCAGTAAAACCCTAAGGAACACACCATATATGTATAGCTCCCCTTTGAGACCAGAAGAGGGCATCAGATCCTCTGGAGCTGGAGTTAGAAACAGTTTGTGAGCTGGTTGGTATGGATGCTGGGAACCAAACCCTGATCCTCTGTAAAAATAGTAGTTGTTCTTAACCACAGAGCTCTCTCTTCAGCCCTCCATCTTTTGTTTTAGACCGGCTCTCTGACTAAGCCTGAAGCTCACCAGTCTAACTGGATAGCAAGGTCTTCCCGCCTCTGCCTGACGTGCATGTCCTACCATGCCTAACTAGTTGCTCTGGTTCTTAGACTCCAAACGCCAGTCTTCATGATTATGTGGCAGGCACTGTGCTGGCCGATCCCTCTCTTTATTTCCATCATTTGTTTGTTTGCTTGCTTATTTTTAATAATATGACAGACATACAGTCCAGAACACTACCCAGCAGTTTGTTTAGCTTATATGTCAAGGTCCTGAAATGGGGAGATTGCCTGAAGTGTGATCTGCTCTGTGCCCTTGACTTTGCATAGAGCTGAGGATGATCACTCCCTTTATTTAATTTTCATAACATCCCATGGTTCCATGGCGCACATCTCAGAGGAAAAAGAGCAGCCAAAGGCTTTGCTTCTGATGCTTGGAATCCTGCAGTGAGAGGACAGTGTCTCTGTCACTCACAGTAGTCGTCCTTGTACGTTAGATTTACTTCAGAACTGACTGTTCGGATTTGTTCCTTTATATTGCATTGCAAAGCCAGCTCTGAGGAATGCTGTGATGTCATGGAGCACAGCCTCCGGAGTACTGCCATCTAACAATCTATATAGCGAGTCAGAATTGCCAGCTTTTGTGAAAGCTTTTCCTTGAATGTTGAGACTGCTATGCTTTAGACCTCGGCGGTGTGAGTCTTCTTACTTACTGTCTTCCAGTAACGAATGCTACCACCTTGCAATCTACCCTGTTTACTTTAGTTCAGTGGCTGTTATCCTAGCTATAAAATGTGGAAAAGAAATCCACCAATTCATCTAATTAGACACTCACATAACCATCTATCCAGCCATCTATCCGCTCACTCCTATTGATATACCCATCTACTCACCCCTTTATCTAACAGTCTATCCATTCACCCACCCATCCATTCACCCCTTTATCCATCCATCCACCCACCCACCCATCCATCTAGCTTATACACTTCAAGCCCTAACTTGATAATCTTAGACTCTGAAGTTATTGCTGCCATATGGACATTGTGGACATTTAGTATAAAGAGTAGTCCTTGAATATAGTTCTGTTACTTCATATCACCGAGCTAAGGATATTTGTGCGCCTCTGCTCCTTTGCTGAGGCAGCAAAATCAAGGGTGTTCTGGACTAATATTGTGCGCCTTTTCACTGAAATGTCTTTATGCGTGTAAGCCTCAGACTCAAAAGCTTTGTGAAGGAGCATGGGATGTCATGGGAACACATCTTACAAGCACAGAATATGATGGCAAATGAAATAGTGGGAAATTCTTTTTTTTTTTTTTTCTTTTTTTTTTTTTTTTTTTTCGGAGCTGGGGACCGAACCCAGGGCCTTGCGCTTCCTAGGCAAGCGCTCTACCACTGAGCTAAATCCCCAACCCCTTAGCCAACTTTTTTTTTTTTTTTTTCTGGTTCTTTTTTTCGGAGCTGGGGACCGAACCCAGGGCCTTGCGCTCCCTAGGCAAGCGCTCTACCACTGAGCTAAATCCCCAACCCCGGGAAATTCTTAAGTGGTGTTACATTTATAAAGTCACTGGGGTCATTTCTTTTGGCAGATTAAAAATAGACTAAAAAGGTAAAGATCATTTTGTTGATTTCAAAAGGAGTCTGGTGACCCCTGTTTATAATCATGTATTGCTTGGTGCTCAATGCAGGTGGGGAGGAAATTAAATTCAAGACACTATTCAGCTCATTCTTATAAGTGGCACCCACCTGTTACTTCTCTCTGGTTCTGGTTAAGTCTCCACCATTGTTCCTGTGTGTTACTGCCTTGAGAACATTAGAAATGGGTAAGGTGAGAAAATTCCATATACCCTTGAAACAGACAAAGCTCTAACTATGTGTTTCTCTTTCTCATAGATGGTATTTTTAGACATTTTTCCCATTAAAGAAGGAGATGGTTTTTAATAAGAATGCCTTTCCTCAAACTGCACATAGAGAGCTAAATGCAAGCGTACATATATACCTGAACATGTATGGTAGATATTGGGGGTGGCAAAATTGTTCTCATTCAGATGGGAAGACTGAAATAATTACTTGCTTAAGGAGACAAGATAATCTCATGTGTTAAGTGGTTGTAACTATTCTAGGTGGTATATTTAAAAAATAATTTAGTATCTCTGTAGTATTTCTAAATGGATTATATTTATACATTGATTTATACATTTGTATCTTATAAATATCCCAGAAAGAGTCAATCAAGAAATTATATCTGGCAAAATGCATGTAATCATGTTGTTCAGCCAACAAGAAGGTGGTGCTTGGCATGCACAATCCCATGCAAATGAGCTCATCTTTCTCCCGAGCTGTAACTGGCATATTCTCCCACAGCTGTGCTTTCGGGTTTTGACGTGGGTGATAGAAACTCCACTTGCAGAACGACTGGATTTGGAAATAGAACTTCGAATATTGGATTTGCTGTCTAAAATAATAACTTTCCCCACGAGCATTATTGCTTGTCAGGTATGCTCGAACTCCGCCTGTGCTAGCCTAATTCATTTAGTTTCCATCGCAACCCTAGGACGTAGTTGCTGTTATCCTCCTCTGAAGTGAATTTGGAGGCATGGGGAGGTGAAGCGTTTAGCCTTGGTCCACATAGCTTGTAAGAGACTAGTCTGGACTTGAACCCGTACATTCTGACTTTGAAACCACTACTGTAGACATCCTTTAGGACCATGGGCCCCTGTTATTTTACCTGTTAACCTCTGGTCCTCCAAGATGAGCATTCATTATTCCACACATTCTGTAGGCAAGGAAGCCAAGACTCAGGATGATTCCTCTGAGTCAAAATAGTGGGTACTTTCCCCATCTTTAACCGTGTATTTGTTTCCTTTCCTCCGCCCCTCAGCCACTGTTCTGAGGGTTGAACCTAGGGTCCTACTTCATGCCAGGCAAACACACTACCTCTGAACCACACTCTATTCTATACTGGCTTCTTATTGCATACATGGAGTAGAATTGGCCAGGGGTGGGGAGAGAATCCTTTGAAATGTCTTCTCCACATTCTGTAGGGTGTAGACTTTAATGCTTTCATTTCTGCAGTATATTTTGCTATATGTCAAAACTAAGCATGCATATTTTGACCCAGGAAACCTACTTTAAATTTTTCAAAGGAAATCTCCATAGCTTTTCCTCATTTGAGGAAGCTTATGAGGAAATAACTTTATGCTTGGATATCATTTGTGGCAGACATGATGCGGAGTCCCTGCAAGGCTATCCCAGTAGGCACCACTCCTATTAGTTCTCATGAACACAGGCTGACCTCACACTTATCGTGAGCATGAACATTAATTAGCCTATGGATCTAGTGTCTCTCTCACTGCATGCTGGGATTCCAGGTAAGAGCTACCACGCCCAAATTTATGCAGTTTTGCGCATCAGACAGACACAGTTTCTGGTTCATTCCTGTAAGCACTCCAGGAACTGAGCACCACAGGACCTGTTGAGGAATTTTCCAGGGAAGTTCTTACTTGAAAGGGCAAGTCCATCCAGTCTCCAGGGTTGTGGGTATTGGTTCTTTCTTGTCTTCTTTGGTTAGTTATGGCCCTGTCATTTGACATGATTAATAAAACGAGGTGAGCTGCAGAGCTCAGGAAGGACTACAAACCGCTCTGGTAGTTTGTTCTCAGTTTCTCACTTTGGGGTTCTTTGTCCACTAGGACATTGTCCTTGAAGGTAATATGTTTGCCACATTGTCTTTCTCTGACTGCTGCTGCCTTTGAGTCACTTCACAAATATAATATCCTGCTGTTAACAGTGTTACACTGAGGTTTAATAAAAGCTGGTCTTGGGATTACCTTGCCAGGCATGCTCATAAACTTTCCACTTGACCTTGAGATTATTTTCCTCTCCAAGAGCTCTGTTGTTAGGGTTCGACGATTTACACTACAGATAATTTCCTTCCTTATTTGAAATCTGGTTCAGATGTGAGGCACTAATTTTGGCTTCCCATCCCCACAATTGTTTCAGCTGGACATATTGGGAGGCCAGGGTTAGGCATGCAGACAGTTGGATTTTTATCTCAGCCAGATTGTTACTTCAAGCCAATGAAGGCTCAGTTTAGCAGGCTTAATTTTTTTTAATTAGTTTCGAATTTATAATATTTTACTGTGTTCGCCATTCTCAGTTCAGCCAAATGTAGAATTAAAGTCCAATTATACCTCAGAACCAGGATGAAAAAATTGTAATTTCTTGGGAAAGATAAGTTTCGTGCTCAGAACGGCCTTGTTGACTGGGTTGCTTCCTTGTATCTCCTGTTGAAGATCGGGATGTCTGGGTCCTTCATGACTTTACCTTAGTTGCAAAAAGGGCCTTGGTTATTGTTTTGGCTTCCTACCACCTTCTTGCCTTGAAGGACCTTCCCTGTTTTAGGCGCGTTCATGAATGAAATCAGTTTTCTCCCTTTTTCATATTGTGGCACTGCTCACCATGTGTGTCCTTGGTGACCCAGCTTGTTGGCAACTTAAAGCCTCTATCTATGGTTTTTCTCCTTTCTCTTTCTAACAGGATCATTTTGAGCATTTGTTTTAAAAGCTTACCTAACCCCACTGTAACTTAGGCTTTGAACCTGTCTTGAACCCCTAACCTGTATGTGGGAACTACTGGAGTCATTATTGTCCCTGTCTCCTCTCCCCAAGGCACTGTTCTTGTGGTCCCTTTATTATCCTACGAACCTCTTTCCTGTTTCATCCCCTGACTCTCCTCTCCTGTGTACCTACTCCTCACCTTCTGTCTTGCTTGCCTAATATTTTGCACACAGTCTTTGGAAATGATTGACATGAACGATGTTTTGAAGCTATAATATTTTGGGACCTGGAATTGATCAAGAATGATAGTGTCTGCCTGGCATGGTGATGTATCCTTTTGATTCAAAGTACTTCAGAGACCAAGGTGGGTGAGTCCTTCTGAGCTTGAGGACAGCCTGGTTGACATGGAGATTCTTAAGCCAGGTAGGAGCGTTAGCTATTGGTAAGTTTTTTAAAAAGAAAAGATTGGTATGTTTAGTTCTGTGGTGATGTAGCCAGCTTGTATCTCCTTATCCCCTGCCTGTCCGCTTAAACAGATTTTGATAATGATACATATATTATTTGCTTATGTGCTATGTGCCTTCCTGGCACTCTGCTTAAAGAACTGTGCAGACATTCTAGAGATCTGGCTTGACACTGAAGGTATCTAATAAATATTTCTGGCACTTTATAGTTTAACACTTAAAACTCTAGTGATGGTTATAATTTGTCCAAGGTGGCATAATTAGCCAATAGATAAAATTAAGCTTAAACTCGGGTTGCTTTGACTTTATACCTTGAACTTCGACAGGTAGCCATGTGTAGCACGTCATAGAGAGTGTTGCACAGTGCTGGGTGTACAGGGCATACTAGATTGTTACAGGATGAAAGCAGAGCTGCAGGGAGGGCCACAGGCATCATGGGAATCAAGAGGTGGTCTGGATTTACAAGGGACTTGGTTTCCGAGGTCACTTGTTTGCATCATTTTCTATTCTGAGGTGCTTTTAGTGATGGATTTGAGAGACGCGAAACCAGGTGTATTAGGCACATAGGGAATCTCTAGTGGCATAACACAAGCGGTGATATAAGCGACAGTGACAGATTTTATCACAGCACAGGAGGCTCAAACTTCAACATGGAGATGTTGGCAGGTTGGGTGTCTCTTGAGGATTTTTTTCCTTAGCCTGCGGGCAGCTGCTTTCTCACTGCCCTCACATGGTCTTTGTTTTCTCTTCTTCCACTGTTGGAGCATCTATCCTTTCTCATCCTGGGTCCATCCTTATGATCTCACTGTAGGCTGTAATTGCATCTATAAAAGGCATGGTCTAGGGTCCCCTCATGCTCGATGACGGAGTTTAGGATTTTCAAGTTTATTTTTGCTAGAAAATGATGAAACATTCAGATTGTGAGATTTCAATTTTGATTCTCGTTCCTGAGGCTGGTGACTTGTGTAGTATGATAGCATACTTGTGATAAAGGGCAGGGGCACTCGACTCCATGAGTAGAGGAAGCCACTGGGGTTTTTACAGGCCGCCTTGGCATTAAGGTGCAGGATGGGTAGGGTCAAGGTAGCAAGTGCATTGTCCGTGCTAAGTACAAAGCAAAGTAGCAAGTCTCTGGTTTTCTCAGCTTGTGCTGGGTTTGAAAGGGTATTTTAAATGGAGAAGTAGCTAATCGTCTTAGTACAGCCTAACTGAGTGTGAAACTCCTGTAGTCATGCAGCAGCTATGTAGGGTGCACATCATGTGACTTCAGGGACGAAGGTGAGCTCACCAGGACCCTTGTCTTGAGCTGAGTATCATCTAAGAAATAGCTAACTTGAGGAGTTAATGCTGGTGGAGTGTCTAAGATCCACCCAGGAACCGTGTTGGTTAAGTGCATAGTCCTGGGCCAGTAAGATGGGTCATTAGGTAAAGGCCCTTGCTGCCAAGCATGACTTGAATTTCATGTCCAGAACGTGCATGTTGAGAGAAAAGAACTGACTCTCCTCGCGAGCTGTCCGCTGAACTCCTTATTTCCCGTTATACCCACCCATTTACCCACCCACCCACGTGGGTGCCTTTCTTTCTTTTTTTTTTTGAAAGACCCCTTGTTGATTTAATTTCAAATTTACACTCCTCTTCATTGTGCGACTCCTTTGAGTTCAGATGGGGTGAAGCCAGTACGTGCAACAATTACGCTCTACAACCGGTCTGGAATAGATACACAGAGTCTCTGATGAGTATTCTGGCCAGGTGGAGATTAAAATGAGCTCTCCCTTTCCACTCCTGAGTCCTTTATGGCCGTACATTTCAATGATTATTTCAGTCAGGGGTGCTCTGTGTCTGCTCTTCAACTAGAAATAGTTTCCAAGAATAGCCGTCCAAGTTTTATTTCAGTTACATGCTCATGTCCCACAAGAACTGCCTGGACAAAAAGGGAGAGCCTGGGCACACTGGATGTGCTCCCAGCATGCACTGCTCCTCATTCGCTTTCTCCTGCTAACGCTGTCATTTGGAATTAGTTCTTGTCTTGTGTTTCTGTAAATAAAATTGATAGCGTGTTATTAGCGCCTTTGCTCGCAGCATTCTGGCAGTTTGAGTTTTTAAAAAGAGCTGTATAAAATCTGCGCACTTCACTTCCTGCAGAATGCGCTGGTCCTCACGGAACAGAGCCGAGAAGTTAGCACGTGTTAATTACGACGTCTGCAGAACTAATGCTTTATGAATTTCAGTGTGTGTTGAGGGAAGTCTGAAGGTTTCTGACTTGTTTGTTGTTATTGGAGAATTGTTGATGTCCCGGGCAAATCCAGAGCCACCAAGGTAGGCCTTTTAGGATAAGAGATAACCTTTCATTGAAGTAAGAAGCGTCACAGAGATAAGGGATTTTTATTAACGGCACAAGAAAAGCTTACAAACGCCTTCAGTGTATTTAGGAAGTTCCCGAGTTGATTGCATCTGAGCGATAGTTATCGTTGGATTTGAGATTGGCTTCTGCAAAACCATGCTGGCGTAGCTGAAGAGAGAACAATAGAAAAGGCTGCCATGATATTGGTTGGCTTCTTTAAAGCAGCTGCTCCTGAAAGCGCCAAAGAAGCATGGAAGGGAAATAAAAAAACAAAGTAAACAGGTAAATGTGCTCCTTCCTCCAGAAGAAGCTCGAGGACAGATGAGTTCCAAGAGGCACGGCCGAAAGCGTTTCAAACCAACATTGCTAAAGATGGAGCTTGCAATGCAAAGGCGGGAACTTGCCTTCTATACAGTATCATGCTGAATAACAATATTGCATTCTTTGGGGGGAAGTTTTTAAAAAATATACTTTCCTTGCAGTTCAGTTTATAGATATAAATATTCAAAATAGAAATTTTAAAAATATAAATTAATAAATAATATAATTTCAATTAAAAAATTGCTCTTGGTATGGTATGTTTTTTTTCTTCACGTTGTTTTCCCGTGACTTACCTGTCAACTCGCATGCTTGTAAGCCCAGCCGTACAGCATTTTCGCTATTAGAAAACCCATAGCCCTCATACATTCTCTTGGCTTTGTAACCCCAGTGCATCTCAGAGTTGTATGCATTTTATATGGCACTATTTCTTTTTCCTTCAAAAAAGCTGCTATTAAAATGACTGCATATTTCAAAATTCATGGAGTCTAAGAATCGGGGAATATAGCCCCTTTTATTTATGTATATACTTACAGTTTATATGCACATACATATTTAGATGTATGCCTGTATTTCCCCCTTGATATTATATTATAAGCATTTCCTAGTAGTGTGAAGGTCTTAGCAACTTTCAGTATTTGAATCATATGAAACTTAGTATATTTGCCTTGTAATGTATGTGATTTTTCTTTTTTTTTAGTTTTATTTTGATTGCTTTACGTTTTGACCAAATATAATTAATTTTCTTTAAACATTTTTTTGCTACTATATCTAGGACCCCTTTTGATCTCCATTCTTCTGCTTACTAGATGTTAAGTAATGAATGCTGTAGGTCTGTTAAAAATCAACGAGTTGAGTGCTTTACATATTATTTAAACAAATATATTATTTAGGCAAATGTAGCTTACTGATTTAGGGAAAGCTAAAAAGTGAAGCTCTCTCATCATAAGTGGGTTGGTTGGTAAGCTGGAGATGGTTAGGTCTTATTGTAGCTGGTGACATATATACAAATGACAACTGTATGACCTTTTGCTTCTGCCGTGTCTATTTGAGCCCTAAGATGGCACTTTTCATTCACCACTCTATGTTGGACTTAAGTGAAGAGAAGATGGTTTAGACACAGATTGCTTCCATGATACAAGGCCGAACGGAGACCTTCCCTCCGTCCCAGGATTGTTTTTTCAAGTTCAAAGTGTGGAAATGATAAAAATACAAGAAGCAGCACACGGTGTCTGTCACAGGAGTTCAAGGGAAAATCATTCAAGAGTTCGGTCTCAGAGGACAGAAGAACCTTCATATTTGGTCTCCAAGTCAGATGACCGTTAATGTGGCAGGCTGCCACTGCCCTGTGTGTTTTCTATGGAAACAAATTACCAGCACACTGCTTTCTTTCTCGTGGTTTCACTTTTGTAAGGTTTCCTTCTGTCTTTTAAAAAGGGGGTGTGAGGACTTTTGTCCTATAGCTGTAAAAGTCATTACTCTTGACTAATGGGGTGTTGCCCTGCACACACAAGGTGGGTGCTTTTAAAACCTTGTCAGTGACACCTTCCCCTGTCAAGTCCAAGAAGATGTGATTAAATTTATCCTTCCTCCATGGCCACCTCTGTCTATCTTTCTACCTCAAAGTCACGTTTTCGTGCTTCAGAAGTGGAAACACCAAAGAGGGAGCAATCACGAGCGAACTATAGGACAGTGCTACAAATGGGTAAAACGGCCCAGAGGCAGGTCAGCATGCCAGTTCCGGAGGATGAGTGACCCCACTCTCCTCTAAGGCAGTACTAACGAGAGAGAACTCCAAGTTGTTGAGAATGGAGCTTAGCTTAACATTTCCCGGGGAGATTTGTTGGACAGAGGAAGTCAGAGACTGGTGAAACCTTTAGGGATCATTGGGGAGGAATCTTTTTTGTTTGTTTGCTTGTTCGTTTGTTTGTTTGTACAGCCAAGGAGATGGTTGTGAACAGCCGGTACCTACATCCCTACATCAGTGTGCACGGGCACCAGGCCACTGTAGATACTGAATGAGAAAGGCATACCCTCCTCGGACACTCAGTTTGTCTTGATACCCGTTAGCCTGGTGGCTTAGGACCTTTTGGAAAATGTGGGTTTGCTTAGGAGAAAAAAGAACTGGAGGGAAGAATGGACTAGGGACTCACACATTGTGTTGTAGCTAGAAGGGTACTGCGTCTTTCCTAAACCATCAGAATATCGTACTTGGGCAGACTGACTGCCTTGGCTGCCTTTTTCCGAATTGACCCGGAGAGGCCAAAACAAACTTCGGCAACACAAACAGCTGACACTTCAGTCTGCCCGCCTCAGTAGAAAGCTGTAGGGACCCACACCATCCCAGCTCAGAAAGCACGTGCACGTGAGTGCCCACCATTTTCCAAACACCTGAAAAGTCCATGAGCTGTTGGATAACTTGTGGTACATCCACACAGGGGAATCCAACCAGGCTGTGGTACAGATCGATCGATCTCAGAACCTACTGAGTGAAGTACGCCACGCATAAAAGACGATTATGTGCCTTTGAGAATCAGACTTAGGCTTTCTGGGCACCAGGACTAGGGCGGAGAAGAAACCACCTGCCATTTATGGCAGGTTCTGTTCTTGACTAGAATTTCTTCAGGTCAGTTATCCCTTGTCTCAGTTTCTTGTCTGTCGAGGTGATAAAATACCCTGACAAGAGCAGCTGAGGGTAGAAGGGGTTTGTTTGAGTTTACGGTTCACACCACATCATTATGGTGGGACCAGCTTGACACACTGTATCGGCTGGCAGGAAGGAAGCAAAAGGAAGTGTACGTATCCAGGCTGTCCAATGTCGGAGAATCCCCTTTAGTGATGGCCTCACCTCTTAAAGCTTCTAGAACTTTCCCAGACAGCGCCACCTTCTGGGCATGGAGCGTTCAAACACATGAGCCTATGGAGGAACATATCAGGTTGAATTAATTACCTCCACCTAAAATGGAGAGGAAGGTCATTTTCCCACCTTGAGTTTTGAAATGTTGACCGAAAGAAAAATTTGGGAACGTGTGTTTAAAGAATATTTGTTTCTTAAGCTAATGATGCTATGCAGGTAAACACTAAGTGCTGTCTCAGACTTTGCCCAAGTCTTGCAGCATTTGAAGTAACGGGATTATTTTTAAAGAAACACCCCATTTCTTTCCCCAAGACTTTATTTTCATTGTATTGCTCTACCTGAGGATGTCAGGTACCGGGTGTGGCCTAGGTTAACAGACCATTCATGTTAGCTCTAAGAAGACAATCCAGCTAACTAGTCAGCTTTATGCAGGAAAAGCCTTTTCTGGTCAATGGAATGTTGCGGATAGACTAAATATTTTGGCGCATGGTAATAAAACAGAGAGGAACATCGCCCCAGGGATAGTCTCTTGGATTCAAGAAGGACTGAGGAATTTGGGAACTGCCAAAGTTACTAAAATACCTGATCTAGAGCCCAGTCAGCTAAAATGCTGTTTCTCCACCCAAACTTTTCTATTAATTTTCCTTACTGTGGGTTGTCTCAAACCACTCCCTGAGGGCAAGTTTGCCTCAGTCATTTCTCTCTCTCTCTCTCTCCTCTTTCCTTTATACGTGGATCTGTTTCTAGGCCCTCTATGTATTTTATTTATCTGTGCACCACATTGCTTTAAATATTAACATTAGGGTATGCTCGGTTATATTTTCAAACACATGCCTGCCTGCTGGCCAATCTTCTGTCTGTCTGCATTGCCAAATTCTTTGTGCTAGGTCCTTAGTCCCTTGGCATGTTAATGGTCATGTGGCTTTTGGAAGTTTAAATTGCCACGAGCAGCAGAACTGGATTTTCTTTGCAGAATGAATCAATATCAAATTGAGGAGAAAATGGAGACATTTTCCTAGGATGTGCGATGCAGTATAAATCAGGCCAGAGTGACACAGTTACAGCAGAGATGCTAGACATGTCATGAAATATAATTTGGATTTCCATTTGATTTGTAGTCCTGTGGACATATATTAATAGTGCTGACGGCTCTAACAGGCTTTAGATCTTACAGTTCAACATACTAAAAGTTCGTTCCTGCCTCGTTCAGTCCTGGTTCTGTAGGTCAGTGGGCCTGGCTCCCAGCCGTCATCCAGGAACTCATTTGTTTCTCATCCTGGAGTTCAGTGTACTTGTCTGGCTTGGGAGATTTTACAGGTCATACTGGAAGTATTGTGCATTATCTGTGCCACATTCCCTGTGCACCCCTACTCCCAGTGAGGGGGTTTGGGGAAGTTGCTTCATCTGTGTCATAAGAAAAGGAAAGAGATTTTTTTTTCATGGCATCTCCATGTTTATAAGAAAACTTGAGTTGAATTTTTTTCATATAGCTTTAGAATACAAAGGACACATGTATTTACTATATTTACCTAGGGACAGATGTACTGTCTGTCTGTCCATCCGTCCGTCCGTCTGTCCGTCCGTCCATCCATCCATCCATCCATCCATCCATCCATCCATCCATCCATCCATCCATCCATCTATCTATCTATCTATCTATCTATCTATCTATCTATCTATCTATCTATCTATCTATCCACTCAAAAACACACATGCACACACCAGTACTGAATGACAAGAAATTTATGATTGCTGTTGGTGTTTAAGTGTGGGTGTGCATATGTTGGTGTTCAAGTGTGAGTGTACATATGTTAGTGTTTGAGTGTGAGTGTACATATGTTGGTGTTTGAGTGTGAGTGTGCATATGTTGGTGTTCAAGTGTGAGTGTGCATATGTTACTGTTTTGAGTGTGAGTGTGTATATGTTGGTGTTTAAGTGTGAGTGTGCATATGTTGGTATTTGTTTGAGTGTGAGTGTGCATATGTTGGTGTTTGAGTGCGAGTGTGCATATGTTAGTATTTGTTTGAGTGTGAGTGTACATATGTCGGTGTTTAAGTGTGAGCGTGCATATGTTGGTATTTGACTGTGAGTGGGCATATGTTGGTGTTTGAGTGTGAGTGTGCATATACTGTTGTTTGAGTGTGTGTGTGCGTCAGGAGGTCCAGCACCATTCAGGTAGGTGTATGAAGTTCCCTCTAGAATCAGTAGGGGACTTCCCTGCCTGCAGCTGTGTGATGGATACAGGAGGCTTGATGGATGCTCAGAGCAGCTGGCTGTTAACCTTGACTGTTTTGGATTGAATGTGGTACAGAGTGGGACAGCGTGCTGCAGACAGGCTTATTGATCCCTTGCCCTGTTCAACACTGAATTGATTCCTATACATAAATTTACCAAATAAACCAGGAACTGCAGTCCCATGAAGAATAATTTAGTTATAGCTTCTATTTTCTTTTCCTTCCTTCCCTCTTTCCTTCCTCCCTCCCTCCCTCCTTTTATTCATTCTTTTTGTTGTTTGCCAAACCCTTAGGGTTGCTATGTTATGAAACACCAACAGCACTGTTCCTTAATGCTGATAGCCCCTGTAGTGGCCTGTATCTCCTAATTCCACTTTTGTGTGTGTGTGTGTGTGTGTGTGTGTGTGTGTATTTATACACACACACTGGGAGAGTTTATGTAGCAATTTGCTTCAAGTCATTATTGTGATGTGATTAGAGATCCATCTGGCATAAAAAATTGTGTTTCATACTCATCTTGCAGCTTAATATTACTGACTAAATGATCTATTGGCTTATGAGGTGAAATACAGGATGGTAGTTATATTTGAACTTTTGATAAGAGGTACTGGCTGTAAATATTTTTTAAAAAACCCTGATTTTCTGATTGTGTGTGTGTGTGTGTGTGTGTGTGTGTGTGTGTGTGCGTGTGTGTGTGTGTGTTTGCCTTGCACATTTGTCTGTGCACCCCTTGTGTGTTTGGTGCCTGTGGAAGCCAGAAGAGATCGTCAGATCCCCTGGAACTGGAATTGCAGACAGCTGTAATCTGCTATGTGGGTGCTGGGAATTAAAGCTAGGTCTTATGGAAGAACAACTAGTGGTCTTAACCTCTGAGCCATCTCTCCAGCCCCACCTCGGTTGTTTTAAACACTTTTTAAAAGTCCCTAATTTTTAATATAGATGTATTATTTTAGATGTTTATGAGGGGACTTGTCTAGTATGCAGGAAGCATTGGGTTCAATTTCCAGCAATACACCAAACTCGACGTGGTGGTCATACTTGCAGTCCTATGATGCGTGAACACAGGCAGGAGCTTCAGAAGTTCAAGAGCGTCCTTGGATACAGAAAGAGTCTCAGGAGTCTGTGATACAGGAGACCCGGCACCTCCAAAAGACATATTTAACATAAAGGTCATTAGGAAGTTCAAATTGGCACCTGTATTTTGTTTGCTAAACTTGGCATTTCTAGTTTGACAAATGTCTCAGCACGTGACTTGGAAAACGGTACAGCATGGATGGGGAGTGTGTGATATCTTCATGATGTAATGGCAGTGGGCATGAGGTGGGGTGTGGATAGCTGCATAATGTAATGGTGGGGTGTGGATAGCTGCATAATGTAATGGTGGGGTGTGGATAGTGGCGTGATGTAATGGCAGGAGTTGTGAAGTTTTGGTAAGCGATGGTTCAGTGCGAAGCTGGCTTCCTGTTTGCTGTCCTTGCTCTTCCTAAGGGCTTAGAACGTGGCAGCTCAGCACTGATGCTGATGCAGGCGATTATGAGTGAAGGGAAATGGATTCCCTAGTGCTCCCCCCACCTCGTGTGTGTGTGTGTGTGTGTATGTGTGTGTGTGTGTGTGTGATTGTCATGGTGTCTCCTACCCCCCCATCCCCCATCATATTGTCTCCTCCATGCCATGCCCCCCGCACCCCCGTCATACTTTGCCCATCTCTCCGAGAAAATCGTTTTATGTTGTTCCTTCATGTTTGAAAAGTATTTGTGATTTTAAAGGTACCTGGTTGATACCTGATCCAGGGCCCCGTGAATACGCGGTTCACCCTTCAAAAATTTTTAAATGGGTGGCAGAAACTGAGGGATTATTAATGAGAGCAACTAGTGGACGCCACGTTGGAATTTCGTGGGAAGAATTTTAGGCTACAGATAAGGACAAATCACCTCACAGGGAAGAAGATTAACCTGTGGGGTGGCCTCTCCGGCAAACAGCAGCCATTGTGGCTTTCAGCCGTCAAAGGCGAATGACTCCTCTGGGGAAATCGTCTGTTGGTCTTATTATCCAGAGACTGGAAATGCGACTTCCTTTCCCCTCAAAAACCCAAAGTGGCATTTTTTTAAAAATCACATACTTCATCTTTAAACTTTCGCGCAGAAGCCGTGACTTGAACTAAACCTCCAGCAGGAAGTTTCTTCCAGGGAAACACTTAGCATAAGGGTGTGTATTGTGAGGAATGGGAAGGCCTGCTGCTTCGCTTTTCACCTTGGCAGAGGGTAGATGCTCAAAGGTGAATCTCAGCCCAGGCTGTGAAATCTTTTCTGCCAAGCGAAGTGATACCTGCCTGGATCTTATTCGTACATCAGCGCAGTGCGTGAAGTAATGCACATTAAGTTGAGAGGCAGGCAGACGGTTTTGCACTCGCAGCCCCTGTATGTTTTGGTGCATGGTTACACGAACATTCCCTCTGTAACCCGGAACTGCTCATTCTTGGGCGCTTCCCTTTGCCTCCTGTATTTTGTCTCATGTATAAAACAGTACAAACAGCTCAGGGACTGAGGTCCAGATGGGGACACTACTGAGAGGTGATTTTTGTTTTTCCTTTTTAAATCATGAAGACACTAAACTGCCCCCAACACCATAGCCACATTGGCCTGAAACTCCCCTTATCCCCCAGCCTCACACCAGCAATCCTTCTGTTACGGCTCCTGAGCACCAGTCACATACTATCTTTCTGGCTTGTTTAGCCCATAGACAGGCGGGGCTGGAGAGATGGCTCAGTGGTTAAGAACACTGACTATTCTCCCAGAGGTCCTGAGTTCAATTCCCAGCAACCACATGGTGGCTCACAATCATCTGTCATGAGATCTGATGCCCTAGTCTGGTGTGTCTGAAGACAGCTACAGTGTACTCATTTAAAATAAAATAAATCTTTTTTAAAAATGCACTAGGAGTGAGAGGTGTGGCTTACTAGAAAGAAATAAAGAGACAAAGGACCTCCCCCTGCCTTGTTACTCCTCACTCTGTCCCACACTCCTGTCACCATGACATTCTGCCTTGCTTCAGACCCAAAGCAGTGGACTTGGCAAACTGGACAGAGACCCCCACCCCAGGCAGTGAGACAAAGTAAATAGGTCCTCGGGCATCCGGTCATAGCACAGGAAAATGCATTGCAGGGATGGTAGTGATGAGACTTGAAACTCTGTAGGCTTCACTCACTTCATTGTCAATCCCCAGGTAAATGCTCAGAAAATTTGAATTGCTATATTTTATTACTTATACAGATAATGTTTAAGAGATAATTATTGTTACATTGTTAAGACTCAAAGTTACAATAGCAAGTAATTAATCCGTACAATAGCAATTAGTATCTGACTGACGAATTGTCTCCCTGGAACACACAGCTGCGAACGTAGGCTTGCCTGTGACAACTTCATGTTCAGGACAGCTTAACAGATTGCAAAGGACACAGCCGTGGGGAAGGGTCAGAACGAGGGTCAGCTGTTAGGAAAGAGTTATGTGCATTTATGTCCTGACACCAAGCCTGATGCTTAGAAACCTTTCAGGCTGGATGTGTGCAAGATTGGCCTTCTTGAACTTGAACTTGGTACCTGCTAGTGCCAAGCCCTTGGGAGTTTTTCTTTCAGCCACAGCCTTGCTAAGCAGCCAAACTGGCCCGAAACTCTCCATGTAGCCCAGGCTCAAACCTGCAATCTTTCAGCCACGGGCTCCGGAGCACCAGGATGACAGTCATATACATTCGTGGCTCGATGCCTAAGTCCCTCTATGTGTAGAGCTTACAGTTGTGCCTTGACCATGACAGGACCTTGGTAAGAGAGCGAGAGGAAGCAAGACAACGTGTCCTGGGAGATTAAAATGGAACACAGTGGATAATGCAATGTTATCCTCTCCTTTGGTGGCGGCTTGGATGATAGTGTCCCCCACAGGCTCAAGAATTTGAACATCTAATCCCTAGTAAGTGACAACGTTTGGGATGGTACGGCCTTGCTGGGGGCAGACTTTGAGAATTCATAGTGTGGCCCCTCTTCCTGACCCTGCAGCATAGTTCTACGCCTCCCCAGCCATTAGGAAATCACTGTCTGCAACTGTAAGGCCCCCTAAACCTTTCCTTCTATAAGCTGCCTTGGCCATGGTGTTCTAGCACAGCCACCAAGACGTAACTCATATACCCCATATGCATGTTTAAATACTGATACATATGTTTAAATTTTAAACCCCAATACCTTAGTAAAGGCCTTTGATTAAAAGGGAGATAATATGAAGTTGTTCTGGCTTGTGACTCGATGTAACTATTGTCCAAATTATGAGGGGCCATTTGGACAGAGGTGCACATGCAGAGAGATGACCTCATGAAGTTGAGGGCAGGGATCCAGGATAATTTTCTTATCAATAAGGAAAAGGGAGATTCACTTAGAAGCTTAAGAGGCATGGAGCTGACTCTTTTGCCTGCCCCAGGGAAAAAACTACTTCCTCTATGACCTTGGCATCAGCCTTCTAGTCTCCTGAACTCCTAAGCTGAACACACCTCCTTGATTAGCCACAGCGGCCCTCCTCTTCTAACACACTCAGCTCTAGGGTACTGGGCATCCATTGTCTTGGAGAGTGGAGATGGTGTGACAAGCTCTGCAGAAACGGCTGTAGATGAGGCTTCTGGGGATTCCAGGCTCTTTATAGCCTTAAAAGTGCAAGCTAAAAAGAGGAAAACGAGAAAAGAGGCTTGAATGAGTTGTGTGAAATGTATTCTTTGTCCTGAAGCCCAAAGCCAAATGCAAAAATGCTTTAAAAGAAAAAAAAAGAATGCTCAGTCTTCCAAAGAGGCAGAAGCCAAGGGCCCCGTATTCACAGAGACTTCCTGTGCAATGGAGGCAGGGACTGCAGCCGCGCCAGCCGTCATTCCCTGTGCTGGTGGCACTCTGTCGGCTCTTATGTAATTGTTACTATATATACAGCTTCGTTCTGGATCCAGCTCTGCTGTCTCTGTACCTCCTCCATGATCCATGAAGTATTTGTGAGGTTGTCTAACTGCTGCTGAGGTAGATGGGGGTAGATGCTATTCCCAGTTTGAAGAATACTCAACAGTGTGGGGTTACAAAGCCTTCCCTAATTTCAGGTCATACAATGAGACTGTGGTCTGCGTCTTTGCCTTTGGCTGGGGCACAGATGGCAGAGACCTTGACTTCAGAGTGGCTCATGATAAGGGGCTGACAGGGAAGAGCCTCCTAGGCACAGAGTAGAAACAGAAGCTCTCCTTCCTTCTCCACAGTGACTGGTATTTGGCCACAGGTGGCCACTGTGATCCCCACAGGGGCGCCATTGTAATCCTCACTGGGGCTGCAATCCTGTCTTCTGCTGTCTTTGCCTCTTTTTGTGATGTTATATACTATGGACATCAGGCTGACCAGTTCAGGGAAAGTTATTTGCACTCCTGACCCCCTGATGGATCTTTACTCTTGACCTCAGATTTCTGTGTTGGCAAATTTCATCTTCAGTGACTCAGAACTTGTTACTATTTCAAGCTAAAAGTAGGGTTACACCTTAGAATATATAATGTGCTTTTTATGGTACCTCATGGAAAATGTATCCACCCATGGCTGAAGTGTTATTTCAGACTAAAACCCTTGGTAAAGATGAAGTCATTCCTATAATGAACATAGAACGTAAAGACATCATCTCCCCTAAATAGCTCCAGTATACAATGTTCCTTCTTGTTTCAGAGTCAATTTAATATCTAAGAAAATGATATGCATATATATTTATATGCACATTACCCTGAAACACAGTGGGTTCATTTTTAATCTTTCCTATTAACTGAAGTCCCTGGGAGAGGAAAAGAAGCCACACCTGTATTAAAGACCGTGCAGAGATCACTGGGGAGACATTTGTAATTGTTGAGACTTTAGTCTTATAACTATCATGTGAAACCTTTGGAGGTGCACTAACAGGTCCCCAGGTCCTATGGTTCCTAAAGCTAAGAATGCATCATTTAGTGTCTAAAGTCCCTCCCACATTTTCATACCTTGCTCTGCCCTGCGTACTTGGTGCCCCATCAGAGTACTAGCAAAGTACCTCTATCATCGCTTCCTTTTGCTCTTTTAATGTAAAAACTTCAGTGAACTCTTTCCTCATTGGAACAGATTGTGGGGTGTAACTGGCCTGAGTCTGTTCCTGGACCATAGGCACAATGTACCACATTCTGCTCCAGAAGAAACTCTCTTAATGCCCTTTTGAAATGAGAGGTGTTTTCCATCGACAATACAATCAATTTTACAAAGACACAGACGATGTAGTCATTCTCATTTTATAGGTAACAAAACAGAATCGGTCTCCTGACAGGCAGGCCCTGTAGCATGAGAAGGAACAAAACCTGCCTCATACCACAGCGGGCCCCTGCCTTACTTGTGAACAAAACAATGCTTAAACCAACATTGTGCAGGTTCTGGCAACACGGAACACGCTGGATACTCTGTAGCCAGGACACGCCATTTCCCCTCTGAGTGGGAAACTCTTCAAGTCTTCCTCTCAAACAAACACCCGGTATTATTTTTGCAGACTTCTGGGGAGTTACTTTTGGACTACACCCTAGGACAGGAAACCACAATTGCGCCTAAATTTGCACAAGATGGAAATAGATAACATTCTTTAGCAACCATGGCCAGCCACACTTAGTGCCTTTGGGTTCTCAGGGTGACTGATGGTTTGTGTAATGCTTTTCATACCTGGGCAATTCACAGGAATCACTGGCCCAGGGGATTTCATAAATTCCGAGGGCTTGTTTTAGAAATTAGAAGTACAGGGGAAATGGTGAGAGTGGAGGAAAGAGATGCTCTATGATTCAGGCTTTGGGGAGGTGTTCATGGGAAAATGGGTTGCAAGCGAAGAACGGTAGTGCAGTGCAGGCCGATGCAAGGCGTGTGCTGTGGACCCGAGTCTGGGTTCTGCCTGTAACATTGCAGAGCATATGATAAACTTAATATCAGTGAGGATGTAAGTAACATCACAAAGTGGCTGCTTTCTGACATTCCCCTCTACCGAGGTGAGAATCCAAAACTGATCCTAGGAGAAATTCTAGGCACACATCCACGGGAAGGATGCAAGGCCTGGGATTGCTAACTAGTTCGCCCAGATTGTATGCCCGAAGCCACTTTCCCTAAGCCATTGAGACTTTGATTTTAGGTCTATTTCTGCCGACTTCTCCAAGCTGAGTTGCTTAAAGCAAACCTGATACTTGGATTTTCATGACTAATCGGTTAATTTCCACTCATGTATGTGGCAGACGCAGGCTTGTTTATGTTTGTTCGTGCATGCGAGTGTGCACGTGTGGAGGCCAGAGATCGAGTCCAAGTGTCTTCCTTCATTCTTCTCTACCTTAATTTTGGGGATTTCAGGGTCTCTCACTGAGCCTGGTGCCCATCAGCTTGGTTAAGTTGCCTGGCCAACTTCTTGGTTTAAAACAACAGGGCCTGTCTCCTGCTCTGTCTATCTGGGTGGTTTGTCTCTTTGCTGAGAGTCGCTTAGACCTTTTGATGATGATGTTAGTTGTGATACTTTGCTGAAGGTTTGCTCCCCCCCCCCTCGTGGCTGTGCATGTCATATTTAAACCTGACAGAAAGGAAAGCCTCAGGTAATCTTAGGGATCATTTTTTTTTGCAAAGCATATCTTTGTATGAAACCTGATAACACCGAGAGGCAGGACTCAGTCTTTGTGCCCCCATGCCATGCCATCTGTTTAAGAGTCTGTGCACCCATCAGTTATATGACAGGTTACTTCTCAGTGTGCTCCAGAGCCTGCCACCCTCTTCTGCTCACCTGTGTCAGGATGCCCTGGCAACTGGCCACCTCCCATATGGTGGTAAGATGGAGTCCATGGACAATACAAGCATCCCTCACCGTCAGCCAGCTGGACATGCCAAGAAGATGGTCTAGGTTGGTTAGAGGAGAGGAAGGAAGCTGGCCAGCCTCTTGGAAAGCTGAGGACTCCAGCTCAGACAGCATTTACACAGCTTTTATCGTTGTCTTTAAAAGTTTCCTGAGGGCCGGGAAAGCTGGCTCTGGGATTAGTAGTTCATACTGCTATTGCACAAGACCTGAGTTTGGGTCCCAGCACCCACGTGGTCAGCTAATAATTGCCAATAACACCAGTTCCAAGGGACCTGGCTCCTCTGGCCTCCGTAAGCACCTGCCTTTAAGTGTTCCTTTCCTACCCCCTACCACTACATACATGCATAATTGAAAAATAAAATAAATCCCTTTTGGTTTTAAAAGGGGGGAGGGATTCTTTGCAAAAAGAGTAACTCAGTCTCTTCACTGCCGTGGGCTGGGAGTGAGTAGTGAATAGTTCACTTAAAAAACAAGAACAAAAAAACCAATACTATTTGGGGAAAATGTGAAGGCAAAATATCTAACTGCTTTAGAAAAAGGCACGGATACAAATGTCGAGAGGCCAGAAAATACCCAGCATGCACCATCGCCCTCGTAATAAACTGGCCGGCAGAGGCAGACCAGAAAACACCCAGCATGCACTACCCATGTTATTAACTGTCTGGCAGAGGCAGAGGTTGCTTGATCAATATGAACTTGTTCACGCTTTCAGATCTGGGATTGTTTTTACTCACGTAGAAGGAGACACAGTTTATATCCAGGGATCAAAGTAAGATCCTCCATGTTACCACTCAAAGTGCAGTCAAAGTTTAAAATTCCTGCAGTCCGGCAACAGGAAACGTGGGATCATTAAACCGTGTTGGCTGGGTTTGTTGTTTATTCCGACTAATCTGACTGGGTGCCTGGTGTGGCTGGGAGTGTGCTAGGTGGCACCATTTGAAAGCATAAAGTTAGAGGACGCAGTTTGAAAAGTAGTGCTGAGATATTGTCACTTTAAAATCAAATTTTCTAGTGTTTTATTATTGTAATTTGCAGATATTCAAGAGTTGAGGCAATTAACATCAGTGCTTTGTCGATTGATTGACTGTGGACAACTGATTGACGAATGATTGATGATTGATTGATTTTTAAAAAAATTTTTTTTAGGCACTAATGATTTCATGTAGCCCAAATTGGTGTTGAACTTCTTATTCCCATGCCTCTACCTCCCAAGCGCTAGGGTCTGCCACACCAGTGGTTTTCAAACCAGTGTATGCTGAGGTTGTTGGCTATGTAGCACTGTGTTTCTAATAGGCTGTTGGCAGTTCCCCGACATGTGCATGAGTCACATTGCAGATGGATCCTCCCGTCCATGGGGTGGAGGGCCTTAGACGATTGTAGCCCCAGCTGTCACCTTATGTGCACCTGAGTTGCAGGCCTTCCCTCGCATAGACTCGGCCAGTAAGTACTATGACTGATATCTCTTAATGGCAAAAGTTTCCTGAGTTCTAGAGGATTTTGCCTCACACCCAGCCTGTGATAGTTTCTAATTCTAGAGCTAGGAGAGTCCTTTTGTAAATTACAGTGAGGAGGTAACTCTGTCCTGCGGCTTCTCTCCACAAGGCTGATCTATTCTGAAGTGAGTTGTTTCAACTCTAAGAATAGGTATGTGGCACAGGTGAGGTTATAGGGGATAAGATGCTTGTGACTAAAGCACAGAAGGCTGTGCGGTGAAGGCTGTCTATTAAAATCACCCTGTGCCTGGCAGGACCTGGGGACAGCATGCTATTCCTTAATCCCAGCACTATGGAGGCAGAGGCAAGTGGGTCTCCGTGAGTTTGAGAACAGGCTGACCTATGTACATAGTAATTTTCAGGATAGCCAAATTTTCAGGCTATGCAGAAAGACCCCGTCTTTTAAAAAAAATTAAGAATTTCCTTCAAAGTGCCGTGTCCATGTTCCTTGCATAATGAAGTATCTGACCTTATAGGAACATTAACTGGCTGCAACTAGAGACCCTCCATCTAGAAAAGTCTGCATGGGAGCACTGTCAACATCTGAATGCAGATCAGTAGGAATGTGTCTTGTTGTTTTGCAGAACCCTGCTCATATAGAGCTTACATTGTACATGCACATCCAATTTACAAGTCACCTGGTAAAGGAAATGAAGCAAAAAGTTAACCTTGGGTGGGAACATACCTTTGTGGTAGAGCTCATGTAGTGTGTGAGGCCTTGGGTTCAGTTCCCAAAGAAAAGAAAAATAACGCTAATTCCTCTCCTGCTTCTATTCTATTCTCTCTACTGCATTTTAAAACACTGCTGTCATTGAAATATATGTGTATGTATGTGTATATACACACACACACACACACACACACACATATGGCATATATGCACATGCACATGGTTTTACACACACACACACACATATATATGGCATATATGCACATGCACATGGTTTTACACACACACATATATATGGCATATATGCACATGCACATGGTTACTTACACACACACACACACACACACACACACACTTTTTGTACTTGTCCTAGTATGTTGCTAATGCACTATAGTATGCATGTAACTCATAGAGAGCATGCCAATGCCCCAGAAAAGGTCATGTCCCAAAAGGAGAACACTGGAAACTTAAACCAGGTCACGAATTGTCGCTTGAAGCTGCATCTTCTGACCTGTGCTCTAGAATGCACTGAGGTAGTGCTTCAGGGAAAGAGAGAGGAGAAGGTCTAGTTCTAGTTTCCCGTGAGGCTCCCCTACTAAAGGCTCCACCCACCACACACCCTGTTTTGCTTTTTGTTGACCACATCACAACAATTATACTGGTTTTTCTAGTCAGCCTGGAAGGCTGTTACATCACCGTGACAAGGAGTCTTGTCAGAGATGACTGTGGGTTAATTATTTTTCCCAACACCATTTTAGTTAGTGAGCTTGGTTGGGAGCCATTTGTGTTTGACACCATGCCTTTCCTTGGCTATCTGAGCCCTATCTACTTTGCAGTCCTTAAAGGGACTGCTCAGCTCTGGGATTGCATCTGCTGGCCTTAGGTTGGGAGGCCTTTCCCAGAGACGATTGGGAAGCCCTCACAGCTGGACACAGACTCTGCCTCATCTCTGTAGAGTTTAACCAATTGTGAAGCAAGTTACCCCAGAACTTGTATCTATGTCTTTGGTAATTAGCTCTACCCTTCAATTGCCCTATGGAGATTTCCCATGTTGCTTCCTCCAAGGCTGGGTCCTCCCCTAAACCCTGTAATTCTTCAGCTTGCCTTCTAGAATTTTGTGGATCTGTGGATCCTTGCTGGCTTTTACGTTTCAATATCTCTCTGCCTTCCATGAAAAACTTCAAAATGTAGTTTGAAGAATTACTCGCAGTTGATTTTGGAACTCCATGTGGACTCGGACTTGATGGTTCTACAAGGCTTTCTGTCCGGATATAAAATACGGTTGAGCAGGACATTTTCCCAGGACAGCAGATCTGCACTTGGCAACCTCCCTGTTTTTGTTCCTCTCTTAGCATGGCTCATGTTCTGGATTTGATTGTGTACTGGACCTCCTGTCCCCAGGCTTGCTGACAAGGAAGCCCTTTGAACTATTTGAATACTCCCTTCCTGGATGTCTGGAGATGGGGAGTAGAGACAAGCAGATTGAGCTGGGGACCAGAGGCTGGTAGGTGTTGGGTGGGGTGGCTGTGAGGAAACAGATCTTTATCTCTGAATGCATGGAGGCAAATTGCAAATTGGGGGCCTCTGTGCCTTTCTGTGCTCGCACCTCTCTCTCCACCTTTAGAATCCATCTTCTTCCTTCCCCATGCTTCCTTCACTGTGTCTTGTGGTCCCTGTCCCAATGCCTCATATCAACACAAATTGTAAAGTGTACCTACCAGAAAATTTACCTTTTAAACTATACATTTCAAAATCTTAGAAACACAGTGTAGCTCTGATGACCATGTAGGCTCCATATCTTCTATCAGCTGGTGTAGAAATCTGGTGCCCACTGAGCCTTCATTCTCTGTTTGCCACGTCGTCCCAGCATCCACTAACTTTTCTAACATAGAAAAAAAATTGTTTTCCCTCGACTGTGTTTTTTTGCTAGATAGCCTAAGCTAGTCTCAAACTCGTCGCCATCCTCCTGTCTCTGATTCCTGAGTGCTGGGATTATGGCATGTCCAACCACACCTGGTCTGTTAGGGTAGAGAATTTACAATTTTTTTTAAAAAGATTGTAATAGTTTTCTTTGAGCGTATACTGTAAGAACAATCTGACAGGAATGCTGGCAGGACACCTCCCATATTCCCTTTCCTCACAGGCTCCTTCCGAACAGCCAGCCGTGGGACAGAGCAAGAGGTCTCTCCTCAGTACTCCTACTCTCCATGTTTGCTTGAGGAAGGATGCACTGATGGTCTTTAGTTCACATCCTGGTTTTTCACTGTGGAATTAGAGGACGCCCTCCCCCGTGGTGTTATGAACATGTACCCAGGTTCTTGCAGAGAGCTCTAACTTGTATTCGTTCGTAGCTCTCTCAAGGTTCTGCCTTGTGGAGAGCCTGTGAATTACTCAGTCATGGCTGCTCTTGGATGCCCGTGGACTATTTAGCAATTAATCTACAGAAATTCCTGTGGTGGAAGCTGAACAGGTAGAATTAGTCCCTTTTGTATGTGAGGGCAATGAGCCACATGGTGTAAATCATTTACTGTAAGTCACGGACACAGCCCTCTTTTGTCACACTGTCACTCAAACTGACGTCTTCTAAGTTAATTCCATGTGAATCAAATTCCAATGTGTTTTTCTCTGTTGTCCCTGTGCCTTGCAGATAAACACCCCTTCTGGTTTTTCTTGGCCATTTCTTCCCCTGATAAGTTCCCGCCCCACTCCTACATTTTTGTGTGTGCCTAATCTTTTTTTCTTTACTCTATTGACTTAGTCTGACGTATTTAGCATGTGATACTTCTGCACTTCAGACACGTAAACCATATTATGAGCTGGAGATGTGTGTGGCCCAGGGAGTTAGAGAGTTTGCTGTGTTTGCAGAGGATGCAAATTTCATCCCAGCCCTCCGGTTGGGTGGCTCACAAAAGCCTATCCAGTTTTAATTTAGAGCAGTGGTTCTCAGCCTTCTTGATGCTGCAACCCTTTTATACAGTTCCTCATGTTGCCATGATCTCCAACCATAGAATTATTTTTGTTAATACTTCAGAACTGTAATTTTGCTACTGTTACGAATTGTAATGTAAATATTTGATATGCAGGGGCTGGAGAGATGGCTCAGCGGTTAAGAGCACCGACTGCTCTTCCAGAGGTCATGAGTTCAATTCCCAGCAACCACATGGTGGCTCACAACCATCTGTAATGGAATCCGATGCCCTCTTCTAGTGTATCTGAAGACAGCTACAGTGTACTTGTATATGATAAATAAATAAATCTTTAAAAAAAAATATTTGATATGCAGGATGCTGTTAGTCAACCCCTGTGAAAGGGTGGTTCTACTCCCCCCACAAATGTGACCCACAGGTTGAAAATGACTGATTTAGAGGATCTGATACTACTGATCCTTCTAATTCTGTTCATGTGCTCGTAAAACACCCCAGATACATAACCATCCAAATAAATAACTTAAAAATAAAAAACCCTACACTGTTACTTCAGAAATGTCAGATTGTACGTTCTTCTTAGAGTTATGATTAGAAGGTCTTTTTAAGATCTGTCAGTGTATGCTATGTATTTGAATCAAGCTTAGGCAGAGAGTGGTGAACTTAAGTTCATACAGCCCTCCAGTGGCCAAGATATGACTGCTGAATCCATGTACCATTCTGGATGGCAGGTATATAATATCTCCGTTAGCAGATCTTAACCATTGATAGTGGGTGTCTGGAGGATTATGAGATAGTAGTTCTGAGACTTTGATTAATAACGTCAGCCAAACATACACAAGACACCTACAATCTAAGGCAATGTAAACGTTGTCCTTTCTATAGGGCACTGAGAAAACATTTGGCATGTCCGAGTCCACATTGCCTTAGTCCCTTGATTATATGACATTTCCCCTGTAAGTCCTGTGTGGGTTACATGCTTATGTGGTGGTTATATATGTTCAGGGTGACCCTAGTCCCAGCATACAATAGTGATAAGGATGGTTCTTGGGTGTAGGTAGATTATTATGTCAGTATTTTAGGAGTCAACCTGCGGGACCCACACATAGTCAAACAAAGGCTCGTACGTGGGTGTTGGTCTGAGGTTGGTCAGTATTTGTTTTAATTCTTACTGTTGAAATAGTGATGTCTTTATATTAATCTTGGGATAGCTAATATACTTCTATTACTTGATCTCGGTTTATTGTTTTCCTTTTGAATATTGGCCTTTTGGAATTGGTTTATTTTATTCTTGAATCAAACTGAATGTTCTTGAGCTCTGGAATGAATGACATAAGTCTGGTCGAACTGGGCTATCAGCCAGGACAATGAACATCAGAGCTAGAAAAATCCATTGCGGGAGAACTGACCTGTAGTCTCTACCCAGCAGGATCCACAAGCATCTCTCTCCAGTCTGTATTTCCAACATCAGCCACTGAAAATTTCCATAAGACATTGCCAAAACCCCTGCAGGCAATCACATCCCTGCCCAGGAATTACTTATTCAAATAGCTCCATGGTTTCCGTAGATTGGAATGGCTGTGCTAGGAGCCTCTTTTCTGTGGCCCACTTGTGTTCTGGGTGCTGCAAAGCAGCAGGAGACCGTGAAGGGAGTTATGGATGCTCTTACTGATAGGGAGGCAGCTTTTTCCCCACTGTAGAACAGGGCAGGAAACAAATACAGAAGCCCATATTACAATAAGTGGCACCCCTTTACTGTCAGCCCAGTTCAAAAGAGTTTTGGGGGTGGGTGCTTCTGTTCATTTTAAAGTATGTTATTATCAATTCCTTTCTGTCTTATTTCTCCTCAATGGATCGTTTGCCCCACAGTGCTTGTAAAGCCAATTTCATTCTTTAAAGGGGGACAATTTTCCCATTCAGTATACAAAGCAAGCATGTGATCAGCACAGTGTTTATGATAGAAAAATCATATAATCAAGGGATTGAGGCAAGTGAATTATTATTTCAGTGCTCGATAGAAAAGATAGTTTTTATATTGCCTTGGATTGTAGGTGCCTGGTGTATATTTGTTGAACAAGCAAATAGGTGTTCATTCCCTGCTAGGACTTTAATTATGAAGCACACTAAAGTAACATGTGACTTCCTGGAAAACGGGTCAGAAGATGCCCAATTTGGAGTGGGACGGGACTGAAATCTTAGCAGCTACCAGACCCTTTTGCTAGTAAAGTTTCTTCAACTTTTAATTCTGATGCTTTCATTGTATGTTTAGGGGCAGACTCTACATAAAAATTTAAGGATTATAAACACAGTGCTTATATCTAAGCATGTTAGACTAGATCACTACAGATTCCTTTTACCAAACTATCTACTCACCGGTTTAGCAATACATGCTGTCTTCTTTTTTTCCCCACTATGCAGGTCATGAAGAAAGCATTGCCAGAAAAGAGACCAGCAAGTTTTATTTTTCTTGCAGTGTCTCTGACATCCTCAGAAATAAAGTACATGTTAATTAAGTGAAGGTTACTCCATGAGATTCTTGAAAGGAATGATAATATTTCTTCTCAGGATCATGCAGTTGCAATAATATATTAATGTTCATGTGTTTCTAAGCATGTAAAAGTCGTGGGGTGGGCTGGAGAGATGGCTCAGCGGTTAAGAGCACTGACTGCTCTTCCAGAGGTCCTGAGTTCAAATCCCAGCAACCACATGGTGGCTCACAACCATCTGTAAAGAGATTCAATGCCCTCTTCTGGTGTATCTGAAGACAGCTACAGTATACATATAATAAATGAATAAATCTTAAAAAAAAAAAGTCATGGGATTCTTTATCACCGAATATCATTGACCGTTTGACACATTCGTGTTAAGTACCAGATATAAAGTCTCTTGATTTCAGCCCATTTCTAGCGTTTAATGAATTTTCTGGATCACAGTCCATGTTCAGTAGGCAGTCCTGTAGCTGTTTGAGTTTGTTATTCCTTAATGAAAAGCTGATTTCTTTTTTTGTCTTCATCCACTTTTAAATGTGATCAGGAGACTGAGCCATTCATTATCCACCGTTTTCTCTGTAATTTCCAAAGCCAGGAAGAAGACTTGGCTGATTCCAGTCTGTATCGCAAGCGCTAAAATCATGTGGAATTGCTTAGTCATTTTAATGAAGGTGCTGAGGGGAAAGAAAATGAATTCATTTTGGCGAAAAGCACTGGCTGGAAGCTGGCTGTGGGCGTTGGTTGCCCTTAAGAAAGAGTGCAGGACTAGAAGCAAATCTTATGCTTTAATCCTCAGATGCGCTAACTCACATCAGATCCCGTCTTGTCTTTCGAGCTTGCACACGCTTTTACATCCGGCCCTGTCTCTGCCCCTGAAAACTATTGGTTAACCAAACATAGTTCAGTGGCGATGCCCAGGTGGAGAAGGTAGGCGACTTTCAAAATTGATTTTGAGATTAATAATAGTTATTAAGTCCAAGAGGCCCCTTGTCCACTTCTCCCACATGTGTCTATGTGTTGTCTTTTTTAAAAAAATATTTATTTATTTAATGTATATTACAGATGGTTGTGAGCCACCATGTGGTTGCTGGGATTTGAACTCAGGCCCTCTGGAAGGGCAGTCAGTGCTCTTAACCACTGAGCCATCTCTCCAGCCTTGTGTGTGCTGTCTTAATGTTCTGAACAGTTTGTTTCCTTGTAATATCAGGTATCATAGCACAGTCAACATCCCCTAACAGTTCCAACATCAGCAACATATTTCCCTTTTCTCACTACTCAGCTTCTTACTGTCTCTTCATCCTTGATGCTGAACCATAGGCCTGCTGCTCCTCTGTCTTCATAGAAAGTTTATCATTTGAAAAAAAAAAAAAAAAGAACACTAATACGGATTGCACAATACATACACTGTTTTGGACTTTTTTTTTCCCATTTCAATTTTCTGGAAAAAATCGTCCAACTATGGTCAAATTTTGCAATCGTTCGCTCCTTCCTTCCTTCCTTCCTTCCTTCCTTCCTTCCTTCCATTTTTTCCCCATTTTTCTTTTTTCTGAGACAGGGTTTCTCTGTCCAACCACCCTGGCAGTCCAGGAACTCACAGGCTGGCCTTGAGCTCACAGAGATCCATCTGCCTCTGTCTCCCGAGTGCTGAGAATAAAGGCATGTACCACCCAATTGGTGTCCTTTTTTTTTTTTAAATAAATAAATGCAGTGCCATTCTTAAGAAGATGGTTTGGGTTGGGGATTTAGCTCAGTGGTAGAGCGATTGCCTAGGAAGCGCAAGGCCCTGGGTTCGGTCCCCAGCTCCGAAAAAAAGAACCAAAAAAAAAAAAAAAAAAAAAAAAGATGGTTTAACAATGACCCTATAATACCAAGGCTTCAGAAACACTGGGTAAAGGCAACATGTTTGCAGTACTATTCCCTCTGAATAGCTCTCTCTCTGTCTCTCTCTCTCTCTCTCTCTCTCTCTGTGTGTGTGTGTGCGCGCGCGCGCGCGCACATGAGTGTGTGTTAGTGGAAGGGAAGGAGGAAATGGTTCAGGCAGCCCTGCCAAGACTTGGTCAAACCCAGGCGGGAAACAAAAATCCCGTGAAGATACTGATCAAGCAATGCTCTAAATGCAGCCTGGCTTTTCCTGTCTCGCTGTTGGCTGGCAGTAGAACCCAGTCCTTTGTCGCCAAGGCCTTGGAGAGCCCCTGCTCCGTGTAGAAGAAGATGAAGCAGGGCTATAGACGAGGCTCGCCTTTCTTGTTGTGAACGTGCAAGGTATTTTCTCTCTGCTATTGGCAAAGTAATTTGCAGCTCCAGGTGAACCCAAATCAGTCGCAGTGGTTCTCAGGGGCCTGGTAGGGAGGCCTCGAATCGTGTTAATTAGTCGCACACGGGGATGGAGGGCCTGTGTTGGCACACTCTCTAAAAGCTGCGTTTCTCCTGGTGGCCTGGGCACATTGCTCAGCAGCCATTGTCACAGCAGGCCGTTAGTGTTGCTAATTCCTGGGGGTTTATTGCACTGTTTCAACGTTCTGCCATGTGTCTGTGGTAGGTTTGCACTGCTGTTTCATTGATTCAATCTGTGTTGTAAAATTAAATTAAAAGAACCTTATGGGGTAGAGTAATGACAGAGTCAAGGCAGCCCAGACAGGTCAAGGTTCTTTTCCTCTTGGGCTGTTTCTTTGGGTCATGAATAAGGGGCACTGAGAACATCTCCCTTAGGCTTCGTCCCAGGAGTCACCACTAAGAGGAGACGACTGTTACATGAGTGTCACTTTTTCAGGCCTATACATTTTTCCCAAAGCGGAGCAGAGTACAGTCCCATTGCCCGTCTGACTTTGCTTTCTTCCCTGCTTGTAAAAGTTGACTTGAGGTTTCTCTCCTGTTTCCTTTATTTCTGTCTGCGGTCAGCCCACTTCATGCCAAGTCTCTTCCTAATACACAGCTCTGAAGAGAGAATGTGTGTGGCGCTGATGCCCAGAACCCCTCACGCAGACGCAACAGCTGCCTTACAAGTGCAGGAGCCAATTGAACATATTATTGGGTTTATTTCTAGAGTCAAGCACAGTCAGCTTCCCTTCACTTCTCTCCCCTCTGCTCCTCTCCCCTCCCCTCCCCACCTTGCGTGTGTGTACTGCGCATGCGTGTGTGCCCAAATGCGCCTGTGATGTGTTTTTGTTGGCTCAGTTACCTGTGAGGGCCCGTGTGAAGACCAGGGTTTGATACTGAGTGTCTTCTTCAGTCATTGGATCTTGAGACCGGGTCTACCGTGGATCTCGGGGCTGACAGTTTGAGCTAGCCTGGCTAGTCTGGAAGCCCCCCGGATCCTCCTACCTTCCCGCCCTACAGCACTGGATTACAAGTCCGAGACACCACTCCTGGTGTTGGGAAGACTCAGCTCTTCATGCTTCTGCAGCAATCACGTCACGCACGGAGCCACCTCCCGCTCCCCAGTCACTTTTCTGTACCCCTTTCTTCTGTCAGGACCTGCACCACAACTGTGACCCAAAAGGACCGCTTTCCTGCGAAACCGCGCCCAGCTTGTGGTGTTTATAGCAGGGCAGATGAACTGAAACCTCACCACTGCTCCTGCTCCCCACCGGCTTGGTTTGGCATTTCCCAACCTGATAACTCTGTCTTCTTGCTGGCATAGTCACTACACTGTGCGTTTTAAGTGTTCTGAGGGAATTAAGGCAGATCCTAGGGGAATTAGGAACCGGAGACATTGGCTTGTCACTTGATCTTTCTCTAGTCAACTCTGCAGAGCAGCTAGCTCTGCCTGGTGAACCGAATCTTACTTTCTCACCTCGCCACTGTAATGATCTGGCTGCCATCTTTAAATCTGGCTCACTAGCTACCTGGCGCAGTCCAAGGTCCCAGGCATGTTAAGGTTTCCACTTCAGCATCTGAGGAAACTGAGAGGAGGCTGGGATTTAGTTAGGAGTACGCTGGAGAAGAGGGCAGGAGGTACCACAGGTTCCGTTGCCTCATGGTGTGAACGTTGTGTCTCCTCATCTTACTAGATTGTTCCACGGCATCCCTCTCCACATTTTTATTGGAATGGCTCTACAAAGGCTCTGTCAGACTACCATGGTATCTTCAAGGCACTCTGGGTCAGCGTGCCTCCCCCTGTCATTGGCCTATTCAGCCGTCCTCTCTCTTAGATGCTCTGAGACCATTTTATGTTTGCTCCCTCCAGGGCTAAGTGCTCAAGCAATTGGCTACATCTGGTGTCTGGAAATTGAGGGCCATTTTTGCTGGTGAGCGGGGAGGCTGGTGCTTTTGTCCCAAGGCACGCTGAGGTGGTATTCTGTGTATGTGGCTGGGAGACAAATGCCTTCGGTTTTGTGGAGTCAGTACCAAATGGCTAAGTGTTATTCTCAGCTCCAAATAAGCATAAGCTTGATGCTAGTGTTGGTGATTATTACAACCTGTGGCTACTTTAGCCATTGTGGGGCCTCGCTGGAACCTACAGTGATTCATCAGAAATTTCATAAAGGTTTTTTTTTTTCCTATTTTATTACTGAAAAGCAAAGAGGGGGAGGGTCCTAGAAGTCTCCATCCACAATAGATGTCTCTAATAGTGAATTCATGATCCCAACTCTTCCTACAGGTGAGGTTAATGTTGGCTGTGACTCATGCCCTAAAGTGCCCCTGAGCTGTGGCGCACAAAGGGTCAAGGTCACTGTCTTTCAGATGACCTTGGAACATGGTCACAATCAAATCTTCCTGTCTTGGAAATACTTCTTCCCTTGCCCCCCTGATGCAATAGGAGCAGCAGCCCACTTCCCAGCATGAACAGGTGAGAGTCCACTCACCTCTCATCCATGAGCTTCCTGCTCTGTGCTCACGCAGTGTCTGCCATTTGATCCATATTCTGGAGTCTGCTGCCCCAGGAAGCACAGTGCTCTCTCCCTGATAGAGTTGGCACTCTGACCAGCCCCCGAGGGCTCTGGGCATGGAGTCCTCTCTATTTTCTGCTGGCTGAACCAATCCTCTTCCAGAGAGGATGGAGCTACAGCAGTTGTTCCAAGCACCCTGACAGCTAATTATCTCCAGCAGAGAGTTTCCACAACAGAGAGGCATAGCAGCTAGTCAGAGGGTAGCAGCTGGTCAGAGGGGCGTGGCTGCATTTACAGGCATATCTAACTCCTTGGCTGGGACAGTGTGAGAAGAGTGGCTAGGCACCAGTGAGAGCGTCTTAGAGCTAAAGCAGGATAGTCCTTCTCCCTGACTCTGTGCTATAGTAATCTGTACAATGTGTCTCTCCTGCATCTCTGGTGGTCAACACTCATCTGTCAACCCTCTAGGCTGACATCCTCCAACGACCATAACCGGGGTGTTGGTCACTTGTCATCGCTGTGACAGACTACTTGACATGAGAAACTTAAGGGGAGGAGTGGTTTATTTAGAATCCTGTTTCTAGGTGTTTCCATGCCCTAGTCTGCTACCTCCTTCCAGGACTGTGGTGGATGAGAAACATCCTGGAGGAAAGCTGCTTGCCTCATGGCAACCAGGAAACAAAGAACATAACCGGAGGGGCCAGGGACAAGATACACTCTATAAGGGCACAGCAGATATCCTTCTTTTCCAAGGGCGTCATACTTCCTAATTGCCCAGTCATCTGTGTTCTCTGCAGTTAGCGCCCCTGGGGTCCAGTTTCAGGCTGAAGACTAAGCCTCCTATACCCGAATCTTGGGACAAGTATCTCCATATGATGAAAGGATCATATCCTTAAATCTAAGTATTTAAGATTGTTGTATAACACTTGCCTAACAGCTGTGTGCCCTGGTCTCTTCACTGAGGCAGATAAAATGCTTTTCATGTTGTCCCTAATAGCACCAAATTTCACTTTCAAGTGACCATGATCATTTTTTCTGCCAAGAGCAGAAGGTAGATGGTGTTGGATGCCACAAGACATCTGTCCCTTCCATACAGTCTAGTGTAGAGTTGGGCTTCAGTCCATGTCTTCATTCTACAACACCTGGTGAGGGTGGAGTGGGGAGTGAGAGGTGGGTGTGGCTGATTCTGGGCCAGCTGCCTTCATGTGACTCTGGAATTGGCTGTGCTTTTCTTCCCACAGAAGCTCGTTTGCAATGAAAGAGAGACCTGGAAAGCTAGGGCCCAAGTTCACAGGAGGATTCAAGTGGAGTTTCAGGGCCTCACCATACCTGCTTGGGAAAAACATCATTTTTTCCAGCCAGGCCTCCTCTCTCACCATGGTGCTTATGTTTGGAAAAAGATCTGTAGCAGATGCCCGCCTGGCCTGGAAGGTCCCTTCTGGAGACAAGCATGGTTTCTTGTCACCACGATTCATCAGCAGCCGGTTTTGATGGCAGCCTCTTTGGTTGCCTGGCATGGCCACTTACCCCCTCGCTCTCTAGAACTTGCAGCCCTCCTTCATAGCCAAGGAACACTTCCACATGGAGATACACCAGCAAGGCGTGCTGAGCCGACTTGGTTGCCTGAAGGGAGAATGGTTAAATGGGTAATTGATGGAAGCAAAGAGCCAAGGGGAGTCTACACCAGCTGAGTAGCTGGTACTTCAAGGGCTTGCGTGTGTAGCTTCAGTTGATAACCTTTTCAAGGAGAATCATCTCTTTTCTTTTGTTAAAATAACTGCTTAACAATTGTTTGTTTTTTTTTTATGAATCACACCCTAAGCTTTCTAAATCTTAATATTCATACCATCCTTTTCATGACTCATATCTTGATATTAAAATTGGGGAAGTCGGGAGTCCAGTGGAGTGAAATGAAGACCGGCCACACACACACACACACACACACACACACACACACACACACACAGACACACACACACACAGACACACACAGAGTTTGATAACTGACCGAAAGTAGTCTCAGAGCAGGTCCTGATGACTTGTTTTAAGGAACTCCAAGGTCAGTCAAGGGACTAACCAAGTACTTCTAGAACAACTCAGACCTTTTTATGGTCTCTTTGCCAGGTTCCTGCTGAGTCCAGGATGCGGGCTCTCAAAGTCTGTGCACTGAAGCTGCTCTTCCCCAGGGAAACTGCACACTTAGAGCCATGCTGAGCTCAGAGCCTTTCCTGAGCATCTGGGACACTAGGTGCCACACAAATGATGGTTCGTTTTTTAGGTTAGCCACACCCCCAAGAGTTCCCTTTACCAGTTGAACATTATGGAGGTCGAGAGGGCACATGTTTATGGCTGAGTGTTGAGCCATGCTATAACCATCCTTTTACAACATCAGACATTTTATTACCACCTTCCTCCTTTATTTAACGAGACAGTGAAGGTTTCCTGTGGTCCACGCTGCTTCAGACTTGCTCAGTCACTGAACTCCTGACCCTCTTATTGAAAATTTATTATTTACTTGTGTGTGTGTGTGTGTGTGTGTGTGTGTGTGTGTGTGTGTGTTTGCCTGCATGTATGTCTGTGCAATATGTGTATGCAGTGCCCTTAGATGCCAGAAGAGGGTGCCAGGTCTCTTGGGACTTGGGTTACAGATGATTGTGGGCCACCATGTGGGTGCTGGGAATCAAACTGTGAAAGGGTAGCTGATGTTCTTGGCCACTTAACCACTCTTCAGCTCCTCTGATCCTCTTGCTTCCGCCTGCTGAATGACAGGATGAAGCATGAACTGCACACATGGTCTTATGCAGTGCTGGGACTCAACCCAGGGCAGGATGCAAGCTCACCCCCTGAGGGAGCCCCGCCTCCATTCCCATACAGCAGGTCTATTTAGAGCTGTGTTTATTTAGGAAAAACACCGAGATCATAGTGCTTAAGGCCAGTTCACTGCTGCCCCTTTCTACACACAGCTTCCAAAATGAGTCTCAGATGGCTGCATGTTGGAAGAAAGAGATACCCTTGGGGGTTTATTGACTCCATTTTCTGCCCTCTCTGTCACACGAACCCTGGCCTCCTGATTCCCTTGGTCGTCTCCCCTTTCATTCTCTCCATTTTCTGTTTACTTCTTTCTGAGTTTGATTTTGAAGGTTTTATTGGGCAAAGTGAACACATTTGGCTTATGGAATTGCCTTGAGGCCAATTTGTTGCGGAAAATTGGAAAAGACTGTGCACGTGAAAGCAAGCGCGCGCGCACACACACACACACACACACACACACACACACACACACACACACACACAGGGGCTGGGGCTTGACGGGGATAAAGCAAGCCTTCCAATGCTGAGGTCAAATATGGTTTCTCCTTGTGTTCAAGGTCTCTAATATTTTGAAATCCTTTGAGCATCAGCCTTTGTACCTGAAATAGCCTCATATTTAATTCAACACACATTTATAACAAGGTCTGATTTGAAGGCTTGCGCAGAATTCTTTGAAAGATCTTAGCAGAATCATGGGATCTTTTGGCTCTTAGATTGGTCACCTCTGCAAATACGTTTGGTCAAGCAAGCTTGCTCTCCACATTTGCTTTGCGCAAAGGGTGAAATTCTTCTGAGGTCACTGTGGCCTTCCCACTGCCCACTTTCTATTGGTGGAGAATATGTTATCTTTCCTTCTCTGTGAGAATGCTGCCCAGCACCCAGGTCTCTCTAGAAGAGTGGCTTTCAATTTGTGGGGCAAAACCCATGGGAAGTTCACCACCCTTTTCAGGGGTTGCATATCAGATATTTACATTATGGTTTAAACAGTAGTAAAATTACAGTTGTGAAGTAACAACAAACATAAATTCATGGTTGGGCTCACCACAACACGAACTGTATTAAAAGGTAGCAGCATTAAGGCTGAGAACCACTGCTCTCCAGGACTCCCTGTTTTCTCCGAAGTTTCTCTGTGCAATGCAGGAGTGAGCTTCTTTTGACCAAAGGGTATCTTTGTACATACAGCTGGGGTGTGACACTCTATAAGCAGCACAGAGTGAAAATCTGTCTTGGGCTCCACCTGTGGCACATCTCAGTGAGAAAGACCCTCACTCATGGTTCAGTGCCCTGACTGCATGACTAAGGAAATATGGAGACTGAAAATGTGGATCTGCCTTTTACCTAGGTGCTTACAAGGATGTGTCCTGGATAAGTCTAGTGGCTTCTTGAATGTTCTAAGTTTGTGCTTAGATAGTTCCTCTTTCCTTCTTCCCCTGTCTGCACATGGCCTCTGCCTTGCCATTGCTGCTACTGCCTCCCAGACCTTCTTCCTTGTCTCCCTCCTTCCCTCCCTCCCTCCTTCCCTCCCTCCCTCCCTCCTTCCCTCCCTCCCTCCTTCCCTCCCTCTATCCTTTCCCTACAACCCTTTACCCCTAGTCTCCATCACTGTTCGACCAAACTGTTACACAGCTTATTGCCTACTCCCCAGTGGCCCTAAATCTTGATGCCCTCTCTTTGGGGTCAGGATTCAGCATGAATTTTGGGTAGATACCCATATTAGGAACATCCAGTATAAAATATCTAGTGCTAGTTCTATGGTCTCATCACAAATATGTTTATAGGTGCTGTTGTATAATAATATTACTGCTTTCTTCCCTCTGTTGAGGCTGTATAAGAGTTAGCGCGCATGCACACACACACATGCACACACATGCACACACACATGCACATAAACACACACATTTACACACATGCACACAAACGCGCACACATACACACATGCACACAAACACACACATGCACACAAACACACATACACACGCATGCACACACATGCACACACACATGCACATAAACACACACATACACACATGCACACACACAGACACACACATGCACACACAGACACACACATGCACACACACATGGACATACGATGCTGATGCTGTATTGTTTATTAGAAAATTGAAGAGATAATTCTTCCCTGCTGGTCTTGCGCATCACATGGTTATGTAAGATCTGTGAAAGTGTTGCGCTTGAACCGTGAAATGATATTGAAATGCTGGTAAGAACAGGTACAACAATGGCAAGGGTATTAATACCCGGGTTGTGTTAGGGATCTGTTTATGGTATAAATTACATCTCACAAAAACCTCAAGTAGCACATGCCACTGGGGCTTGTCCCTTTAAGTGGCTGTTTGGAACCAGGAGTGGGGGCTAGACATACACACGAGGTTGAGAGGAGGTCTTGGAGCAGAGGCTGGGTCGTTATGCTGCCTGCCTGCCTGCAGTTCTTTGACTCCAGAGAGGGCAGTGGAGCATCTTGCGGATCCTTCCTCACTTTTACCTTGCCAGTCTCCCCTATTATCTCCTCGGTTCCCCTTAAATTTATGAACTGGAACCTCATGCCCCTGGCTCTGTTGGATCCTGTTTGGCAGATGTGGTGGTGACCTCACAGCTAAGAGGAAGGTTGTGTTGACATTGAGAGTCTGTGTCTCCACTGTCAGGCTTTAGAGTTCACCTTCTGCTCAGCTTCCGTTGTTTTGGGGTAGCCTCTTCCAGTAGCCACCAAGGCCTTTTGGAATCCCATCTTTTGTGAAGCGCTCCCTGTTTGTCTCTGCTTGTGAGGGAGACTGTTTGCTCCTTCTCTGCCCTTCCGGTTTGCTTCTCAGAAAGGCTGTTTAACTTTGAAGGTGAGGGGCATTAAGGATCCAGGGATCTGTGTTTCCGAGCTGAGTGCTCTCACCCAACCTTAACTGAAGCCTAGCTCAGAAAGGTTTAAGAAGCAAAGCCCCTGTCATCCGAGATCCCTTGGCTGTACTCAGTGCAGCCGTGCTGGCCTTCTAGGATAATGGGGATTTTCTCGTATCCTCCTTGGACTGTTGAAAGCTCCTCAAGGGAATCATTTTTCAAAACATCTTGTCCTGGGAAGGATTGGGCCGAGTAAGTGTATTTACTGTGGAGAGAAGCATGCACTTACACCAAGGCAGTCTTCTAGTGCACTCAGGAAGAATTCGATGAATTGGTTCTAGGACTTGGCTTGCTGTTTCACTAATTTTGTGATTGGGGGCAAGAGGCTTTTTCCTGATGAGCCCTGGGACCTCAGCCTGATGGTATAGAAAGATGCTCTAGGTCATGCTGTTGTTGCTGTATCCCAAGGCCATGGCCACTCAGAGACAGCCAGTATGTCAGGATTCCCTGTGGAGTGTTTTCACAGCTATAGAAAAGGGTTCTCTTCTTTCTCTTAGTGATTGTTCCAAACCCTTTAGGCATGAGCTGTACCCAGATGCTCTTCATGAACACCAATTCAATCCCAGGCTGGTTCTAATAAGTGCCTTCCTTACATATCCGGTCTGTATGTTTGCAGGATAACCCAGAAGTCATAGCAGACGTGATGTGCCCAGGCCAGGAAGTCACTGCTTTGCTCAGATGCTTTTCTTGTAATTTCATCCCACCTTAGAGTCACCATGAGAGAACGGGGGGGGGGGAGGACTGTGGGTCAGACCCATCCATCTGAGAGAAAGATGAACGTTTGTCAAGGTGTGACCTAAAAGAGTTGCAAAGTCTCTTTTGTATTTGTTTTTGAAGTACTAAGGAGTAGTATGGAATGATATAAATAAACAAGTGAGCTACACAGTACTTAAGTAACACTGAAAATCTGTGTGTTTGACACTCATTTGTCACTTAGCAAATGTTTTCATTCCTGTAGCTGAGATGGCATGAGTAAGAACATTCATGATTTATAGGGGCATCTTGGTATAGGTGCAAACTGTACCTGGAATAGCTGTCACAGGTAACAAGTAAAGGTGGTTGGTGTTTGTCATTATTGTTTGTTCTCCAACACACACACACACACACACACACACACACACACACACACACACACACACTCCTTACCAGACTGTGTAACTGCTAAAATAAATAACGGAGAAGCGGACATCATAGTGGATATGCATTTCTTTGCTAAAATTTCACATCTTAAATATTACCACAGTTAGCAAGTTCATGTGACAAAGACTTACATTTTGTCAAATCCTGATAATGATCATGTAGCTGTCGGTTACATTGTTTCTGGATATTTGAAAGGAGTTTGGACTCTTAAATACATCGTGGACTAGAAGAAAATACTACTGGGGAAGAAGCCCAGTGTCAACCTCAGCTCTCCTTATACACGTATACATGTCAAACAGTGTACACTGTCAACACCTCACTCACACACACACACACACACACACACACACACACACACACACACACACACATCTAAAGATTGAGAATGGTACACTAGGAAATTTTTAAATTAATACTTGACCTATTAAAACTATAAAAGTAGTAGGTATATTATGAAGTTTAAAATAATATACCTACTACTTTTATAGTTTTAATATAAATAATTTAAATATAAAGCACATGTGTGACTTTACATTTATTCAGTGAATAGAATATTGTGTATGGCCTGTCATCTCTTACCCTCTTCTACCTTGGTCTTTGATAATTCCTGGTGTCAGTTATGCAGACATCTTACCTAAGAACATTTTCTGCTTAAAACATCACGTCTTTAAGGGTGATGTAGCCTCCTACATCAGCGATCCCTGCGGGCTTCCATGTTCACAGCTTGCATTGCCTCCTCTGGGCTTCCTCCTCCTTCCTTGGGCCTTTGATTCCCTAAGCAGCTTTGTTGCTGATGTCCATCTCCAGGACTCTGAGCGAACTGTACTTTTTCTATTGCGTTTTATTCTCACTTCCCTGAAGTACAACTTTCCAGACCAGCTATCTGGGTCTAACCATTAGGACACACAGATTGAAGTCTCCAAGTAGGACAGACTGTATTTAAATTCTGTGTTTTATTATTGTTGTTGTCGTTGTTTCTGAGTTGTTCCTTTGCATGAGAAGCCTGTCTGCGCTTTCTGTGTCGATGGCATGGCTGTTGGTTGCACTGAGGTGGAGAGCTGTGTCGGTGTTCTGGCCCCATCCTCAGAAGCTAATTTTGTGTTTTTAAACTCTCATACACCTGCTTAGGCTCCTAGCAGGGGGCTAATAGGTGAGCCATGGAGAAGCCACAGAGGTGCCTGCTAGTGACTGTAGTTTATCATTACGCTCGAAAGGGTGGCAGGGGCAGGTGACCAACGAGTTTACTGAAATGCATCCTGCTCGCTTGGTTAATAGCATACATTAAACAATAAATTATCTTGATTTTTGCGTGCACTCTGATAGGAAAGTCACTACAGGCTCATTGGATGATGCGGTGTTTTAATATAGAAACTTACAGTGCAGGGGTCTTGAGAACTAAAGGTATGACAATAATGACAAAGGAGAAGAGAAAATATAAAGTAAGAGATAACTATGGGGAAAACTTTTGTTGCGACTCCAGTGGATACATTCCAGAGGCTGTGTGTGCAATAGAATCCATGGGGTAGGTGATGTTTCTTTCAAAATAAAACAAAAGGCATGTTCCTCACCAAAAGGCTTACAGGAAAAATAAAGGCTCAAAGAGTCACTCAAAGTACAGTAGACATCCCCCTGACCCTCCAGGTTTACCCTGGACATAATTAGCTCCTTGCACAATGGAGTGTACAGTCTGAAATGCTGTCAGGAGTCATTGGGGAGAGTGTTGCTTCCTGGGGTGTCTAGGGTTAAACTCAGGACTTGTTTATTTTGTGAAGCCATTTTCACTAGTTGTGAACAATCGCTGTTCATACTCGCCCGGACTCACTGCACACGTAAGGTTTCCACTTTTGCTGGTAGAACCACTTATGAATACTGAAGAATTTGCCATATGGTGTGGAAAAAAGACATTACTTTTAGAAGACCAGAAAAGCGTATTGAGTGGCGTGTCCATTTTCTCTGAAGAGCCTTTTTAGTCCCGCAGTCATGGTAGACGGCAGCCAGTAGGGTTTAGTTCATGTGGTGTAATATGTTACTTGTTGATCACTGAGCCCCAGCAAGTACGGTAAAGTGTAAACATTCCTTTGTTGACATTTCTTTTTGACAATGGCTTGACTTTCTCCCCATGTTTGTAAAACACAATTCTCCTACAACTTTGGGGTCTGTCTGTGGGTTGTTTTACGGGCTACAGCAGCTTTTTAGAAACATTAGATATTGTAGTTTAACTGGAACATCTTATCTCTAAGGTCACTGACTTCCCATCTAAGTGTAGAAAATCTAATCGAGGATATAGAAAACTAACACTGCTGGTCAGTAGCCAAAGTAAGCTTATCCGAGATCGATTCTGTGCAATTAGGCTCTTCCTCTCTTTTGACAGAAAGTGAATCAAAGTCCTCAAAATAACTTCGAAAATTACTAGGCAGTTTAAGTGTTAGATCCACCATGTTAGTCCCCTTTTGGGGCAAATAGAAACCTTGAACCTTGACTCATAGATGACATCACAGACTAATAGAGGGAGAGCTTTCTGCTTATTGGGGCAATATTAAATCTTCTTGTAGACCGGCATGGGATGTCTTTCCAGAGTTCTTTGGCCAGTAAAAATTTCCCTATTATATCTTCTAGTTTTTGCACAATGTATATTTTTCTGGGTTTGTTGTTTTTCTTGCACTTATTCCTGTTTTGGTTTTTTTTTTCTTTGTTTTGCTATTGTTGTTACTGGGAATTGAACCAGCCGTCATCCATATATAGATAGTGCCCCACCTATGACTTTGACTCTCAGGCCCTGTTTTGCCACTTTGACACCCCTTAAATAGAATTATTCTCCAAATTTTATTTGAGGTTCGCAAATTGATCCCGTATGATTTAAACTTAGTCATTTCACAACACCGTGCTTCTGTAGGTCCCTTGGCATTTTGTGAATGTGTTCTGCCTTATCCCTTACCTTTTGCCTTCCTATTCTGGATGTGTAAATTCCTTAATCACCCCTGGTGAAGCATACAGCACAGTGTGGATGTGGGTACATTAGACATCTTTGTCTTCTAATGTATTTTGGGGTCTCTTTTCTTTCACTGTTCAGGAATCATGTAGGCTGTGTGCATATATGATATTAGGTGGTGGTATTTTGGGGACACAGAAGTAAACAAATTAAAAATCACTTAACACACAAAAAGCTCTCTGGAAGGCTGTTCCTGCCGTAGCTCGTGGTTCTTACGTGGAGTGTGTGTTGTAAGGGCTGCTTCTCTTGTTAGCTCTTCTATGCACCTTCACTGTATGACAGCATAAAACAAACAACAACAAACCTGCCTGCCTCTGGCTCCATTAATAGAGCTGTCATATCTGGCAAACTAATAAGGGCGTTTTCATTCATTTATTCTTCACCGGTACCAAGCGCAATTCACGTTTTAAAGAAATAAATAAGAAGAAACAGCATATTTGCTACAAGCAAAATAGCAATTAAGTTGATAAATGTAAAACTTGTTTAGAATGTTTATCTCCCTCCTTTCCCAAGATCTCTATTTTAAAAGGTATCTGTAAATGGGCCTTGGGTCTTGGGAGAAGGCCTGAAGAGTCTATGGAATATGAATGTTATGTAGACTTTAAACAAGAGCCTTGGCACATGAGAGAGAACATTGAAAGAATAAGTGTTGGTGGGTAATATTTGCCCTCAGGATATGGTCACATGCAGAGCCATCCCCAAAGTAGGCCTTTGTTGTTGTTAACATATGAAATACTAGGTTTTATTCCGACATTTTTGTGCAGGAAAGGTGCTTTGTTAGTATGCACATCTCTCCTGCCCGGTTCTTGGTTCCCTTCCTCCCCCTCGGGCATCTCACATCATATCTTAGCATTGAATTGGCACATCAGAAAGAACATGGTGTTTTTCACAGGCAGGTTTGGGGTTATGAAAGCAGTGGCAATGCTGGCCACGACCAGATTCGTTTTCATGTGCACAGCAGTCTTCTCAGCCAAGCTCACACAGACACATTGTTCTGTGCCACCTCCGGGGTGCAGAAGTGCCTGCCCTTCTGGGGCTCCTTTTCACTGTCTTAGCTCTCCAAGGATGTCTTTATCCATCAGATGCCAATATCAACCACAACTAAAGGAATCACAGGTGTTTCCAAATGTCCTAATGGGGGGATACATGCCCGTCAATCCTTCAGGATTATAGGGTCTCCATTAGGAATTTGTTAATTCCTTTTCAGCCACAAGTGTCTAAGAGTAGGCACCTGTTTTGCACGATAATGCATAGGCCTATGGTGCATCTGGCTCCTAAAATTATTTGTAAAGTGGATTTTAGTTAAATCACTTAAGACTCATGAGAAGAAAGTGATGGGTAGCGCATGGCAGTGCAGAGTTTAAGGTTCAGTGTAAATTCCATGATAAGTGGTTTAGATTGTGTTTCTTCCAGGAATTTTTGTGAGGACAATTTCTAAACATTTTAGAAACTTTTCTTAAAACATCAGTTTATTTCAGGATGCGAGTCAGTGTTCACTGTCTCCCCTCTGTGAAAAACATGACAGTGCCTAGGAACTGCCCACTCCTCACACATACGTTGCTGCCCTCTCCCTTAGGGCCTTATGAAGGGAGCCAAGGCATATGGGCAGGGGCCCCACATCTGACTAACGCTCAGAAGGCACCAGCGTGGAAGGCGTTTCCTCTGCTAAAGAAAGCACACGCCAAACCTTTCATTTCCTGGGAACATAGTCTGGGAGCAGTTTCCAAACGGAAAAGTGATTTGGCAGTTTGAGTCATAGTTAAAAAGCATCTGGGTAACTCATAAACTGGGGGTCCAGTCGACTGTGTGTGCTGGTCGCACAGTGCCAGGGACTAGCAGGGGGGGCCTTCCCTCAGCTGATTTGATTGCCTTGCTCCGGTGGCGTTGCTGTCCAATGGCTGTCTTTGCTAGCTTGGTTTATAGTCTATTTTCAGAAGGCCGAATGTCCTAGAATCTGGATGGTTCTGATCCGACTTACTTTGAAATTCCATCAGTGCCTGTGGATTTACATCTAATGACTTGAGGTAGATGGGTCTTATAATCATTGGAGATGGGGATCTGGTTTGGTTCAGTCTTGGGTGACACGGTTGGTGCGGGCAAGTTAAAGCTTTTGAAGCTGTGTGCCCCGTTATGCGTCTGTATTTTTATGAAAAAGCCAAGCATATTTTTACAGATGTCAGAAGGTGGCATCTCAAGTTTTGAATCCTAACAGGCTGCACCCCGTGCTCACCACCATTTTAATTCATCTGCTTTGGGTGCAGTGCAGTCTGCGTTTGCTCTGTCAGAGCCCCTTGTGACTCTCCTTTGTAAACTGCTCGCCAACTTGTATGGCCCAAGCAGATGTATCTGGTTCTGGGAGAAACAAGGCACATAAAATGGATTTGCTGACAGTGCCAGCTGCCTGGTCTCCTGTCCTGCCACCTTATCACTTGGCTCTTATTCTTCGCCTCCTTCGCCACCTACTCAGTCAGGAAAGGGATTTAGTGGTTGCCCGAGTACCAGTCTTGCTTACTCTGTCCCCTTCAACTCCCATGTCCGGGATGCTCAAGGTAGCTAGTGATGGCCACTGCCCCCACCAGCCTTTGCATATCCTGACTATTAACAGACCGGGCTTCCAAACCAGATCCACACTGTTGAAAAGAAGCATGATTTCAAAAGGTTTGTCCTAGGACAGAGATACCTCTGTGGACACAGCGCCCAATGCTTAGGAGATGGGATTCCCAGGACCCAGCGAGAAGGCTCAGGAGTAGCTGCCATGTCTGTCTGACAGCCCAGTGTAGAAGGAGCAGAAGTAGACGGAGCATTAGAACTAACAAGATAGCCAGTCTAATTGCTAAGCACTAGATTCAGTGAGAGACACTACCTCAGAGGACAAACTGGAGGGCCGTATGGAACGGCAGCTCCATTGATCACTCCATGTGTGCACAGTGAGAGGGGTAAAGGAAGACTGTGCCTGTGTACTGGCTCCTGACTAACCCTGGTCCTGAATCCCCCACTTTATCTGCTTCTTTCCTTCCTGGCTCTTCTCGAGACTCCCATGTTTACTCTTTCTGTAGGATTTTATTTCCCCCTGTGGTTTTCTGAGTAACCAAAGTCCATTCCATGACTCCTGCCAGCTCACCAACCACTGTCCTCTGGAACCCCTTTCTGAAGCAACTGTTCCAAGCCAACGAATCTCTCTGCCGAAATGTCCTTTTTGGAAATTCTTCTCATGGGAATATTTCAAAATTCTTATTCTGGAAAGGGTGTAAAATCGATTATGAGAATGCAAAAAAATCAACAAGAATTCCATTCAGATGTATATTTCAGAGTTAGAGGGAAATGATCAATATAAAAATTGTCATAAGGTCTGAAGTGGATTTATAGTCCTCTCGTTGGGTTCTTATTTTTGTGTGCCCCTGTTATTTTGAGCTTGTGGAAGAAGTGGGAAGAAGAGTGGGCAGGAAGTAAAGGGGTGATGGAGAGACCAGATCGCTCTCCTTAAGGGGGGCACGACCTACCTTCATTTCGACCAGCCCTAACTTCTAGATCCTCTTCTATCTCTCCCATAGCACCATAGGCTAGCAACTAAAATGTAACATCTGTGTATTGTGGGGGTTTTAAGATTCACCATAGGGGACTGGAGAGATGGCTCAGCAGTTAAGAGTGCTGGCTGCTCTTCCCAAGATTCTCAGTTCAATTCCCAGCAACCACATGGTGGCTCACAACCATCCGTAATGGGATCCGATGTCCTCTTTTGGTGTTTCTGAAGACAGCAACAATGTACTCAAATATATAATATAAATATTAAAAATGAAGATTTACCCTAGCAAGGAGGTAACAAGGGGCTAGGAGGATCACATGCAGTAGAGGACTCTAAATCCCAGAAAGTCTTTAAAAGAAAAGAAAAGGGATAGTTAGAGCCTCTTTGCTTGAGGAGCAACGGCCTAGGATGGATACACTCACTCGTGTGGATACACACTCATACCAGCGTGAAGATGGGCACGTATGTTCCAGGGAATTTGCCCAAAGGCTTCAGGGCTGTCAGTCAGTTGATGCGTTTAAAGAGGTTAGGGAGTGTCCGGGCATCAGAATAACAGTGAAGTTGTTTACCAGCTTTACTTGTGGAAATTGAAACTCTACTTCAAAGCATGAACTTCACTCGTCTTTGAAAGCCCTCAGCTCTTTTCTGGTTTAACAAAGCGGCTGCTTCCACGGGGCTTCTTCATGCTCTGTGCTTTCCACTTGTCACATTCCCAAACTCTCAGAGAGAGTTGGATCATGGCAGGTTTCAAGTGCCCACAGCAAAAGAAAACCTCAGAGGAAAACTGCCCTGGGCTCAGTGAGAGCCTGCTCCCAGCCCGACCACTTTCAGATCTGCCCCATAGGCATGGTCAGGAAATGGGCAACATGCAGTGTATGCTTTCGTTGTCGACCCAAGCAAAATGTCATTTGTTTCTCTCTGACAACTTCACAACCATGCTCTTCCACGAAAATACAAATGGATGCAACGTACAGGGGGTTTTGCTGCCTTTTCAACCAATTTGTAAGTTTCATAGATCATATAACAGGGTAAACTGTGACAGCATGGCTGAGAAACAGAGAGTGCTGGGCGAAATGTGGCTGAGTTCTGCTGCAGGGCTCCTTCTGGTATTTCCACACAGAGGGAGGGAAGAAAGAAAGGGAAAACCATTGTGAGGTTGTTTATAGTGCTATAAGAATCGTGAACAATATGGCGAAGCCTGAAGAATTAAAGCGATTAGCCAGACTTCCACCACCACCACCAACCTGCTGTTGCCAGCTATTGTTGGTGTGTGGGGAGCCCTCCTCCTCATGCATGTATGTGTGCACGCGCACACATTTGTATTAATCTGTGTGGGAACTCATGGAATTTTATTATTTTTCCTTGTTATCCCCTGAGTCTTATTCTGGGAAGCCCTCACAACTGAGATAAATGTGAGGTGTCAGATAAAGATGAAACTGGCCATTTTGTTCATGGTAATGCTGGAGGGGGGGACACACAGCTTTGGTCATAATTGGATTTGTCCAGTCTCCCCCTCCCTCACTCCCACCCCCATCCCCGGGAACACAGGTAGATGTTGTCTGCGTGTGTTTGCACCTCATAGATGCTATCCAGGGAAATTGGAGTATGCCATACAGTGAGTTTTCGCATGTTACCTGGGAACAGAGATAATTTCTACAGGTGTTCCTTCAGGTTTCTGAACCAGAAACCTAGTTCTGGGTGCGTGCTAGTTCCCCACGTGGAGTTTCAGTTCAGAAGAGCCAACTTTCTATGGAGAAAAATGGGGAAGAAAATTAAGATGGAAATTTATCACCACCCTCATGCCGGGGATAGACAGTAAACTTGGATTTTTCGGCCACTTGACGGTGTATATAATAGAAGCCCTTCTGCCTTGAATTTCCAAGTCTCTATCCCACAGTGAATGGCTTTCTAGGAGGCCATGCAGTCATCTGTCTTTATGTATTTTGTAGGTGCTGTTGTTTCATTGGGTATTTGAAATTGAAGTCATAGTTGGGTTAGTATTGTCTGATGCTATGGTGTTTATCTCATTCTTCATGTCCGCTACAATTTACCCTTTGTTGTTCACATCCCAAAAGTCAAGTACGGAGAGGAGAAAAGCTGGCTTCAGGTACCTGACAGGCTGTCTGGAGAGTTATGTGACGGGGACGGCTGCTGAGGGTAACATCCCTAGTTAGTTAAGGCCTCAGCCACCCTGAGCTACATTAACTAGCCCTTCCATTTTCCATGTCTTCTCAGACGTGTGTTTTATAGATAATCTTCCTCCAAATAGAAGGGTTTTATTTTCTGCTTAATTGAGTGTAAACAATTGATTACATGTTTGCTTCACCAGTTCCCTGTATTGTGACATTTTTCTGCTGTTGGGAAATTGATCAGAAGGGGAATGGACTTTTTTTTTTAAGTGAAGTTTTGATTAGGGAAGAAGTCAAACTGCACAGTGTTCATGGACGATCAAGCAAGTCAACGAAGCATCTTGTGTACCCCAGCTTAATAAGAGGAAAACACATCTGATTGTTTGCCACTGTAACACTACCCATAAATACCATTTTTAAAGCATAGCTGTATCATCTTATTCCTAAATGCCACAATTAAGTCCTCATTTCTGCCCAGTAATGTGAATTCAGGCTGTGGACTTGGAGAGGAAGGAAGGCTTGGGATGGGGATCTGCACAATGAGAACGTACCGAGAATTCTAGCGGCAACACCCCCTCACCCTCTGGTTGTTATTCCTGACCAAGAGCTGTTACAACAAGCTTAATGGGACCTTCTAGGGGCTGTGACAAAGTGTGCCACAAATAAGGACTCCATATGAAATTGGAAGATTATATATGTGTGTGTGTTTCGATAGAGTTTGGTGCCAATGTGCTCCGTCAGTACGCACTAAGACACAGGTTCAGTTCCCAGTAGCACCAGAAAGAAGAGTGGACAGAAGGATTAGTTGATTTTTTTTTTCCAATTTAGTATTTACAGATGTGTCTGTCTTCTTGAAATGGATTTCTTAATGCCATGGAGCCAGCAAATGACAGCACCACCAACGAAACCACACAACATTCCCACACATTCCCACACACTCCAGATGGGGAGATTCTGTCAGTTACTGAATTGCTTGACTTTCGATGTGAGCGCCCTTTTAATCGCTGTTCACCGTGTTAGCTTTGAGCAGTAACAACATTAGCGAGTTCGACAGCTCTTGCCTTACAGGTTCCATGCCCTGCGTTATTGTCATAATTAAGCATGTTGGCTTTGGTAAGTTAATGCAAGAGCTGGTGGTGAACTACTCCACGATTCATTTTAGGCAAAATAAGAGGATTTCAAAGTATCTTTTCTTTTAAGCCAAAGTCAATGCACTTCTGAATTCTGCTGGAAACGCAGCGGTGACAAGGAACAACAGTCACACTCTCGTGTTCGAAAGGAATCCAGTAGAGTCAAGCAGAGAATTGCAGGAAACACAAAAAGTGGGTGAAGATACCGTGAGAGGTAGAGTTAAGGAAAAAATAAAAATAAAAAAAAAAATCCAAAGACTTCTGGAAATCACTCTGTGGTGTTGGACAACAATGCATTATAGATATTTTTTCTACACTCTTCGTTGTTTCTGGTTCTTGATATTTTTTATACCATTTTAGACTCCTGGAATAGTTGAATTAATAGTGTAACAACCTGCATACTTTTAAGCCCAGATTCACGAGTTTTAATTATGTTTCTAGGTAGGTTATGTGTTCATTTCTAAAGTTCTAGAAATCGTCTTCCTCCCAAGATTAATAAATCATATCTTGAGGGAACAAGTATTTATCTCTGCATGATGAGTGATAGAACACAGGACAGCATTATACACCTGTCATTTTATCTTGCTCCCTCTCTCATTGTTCTTGGCCCTGTCCAAACCTCTCTGCCTAGTGGGATTCACTTCTCACTCTCTGAGGTTGCCGAATGCCAGTTCTTGCATTTATTCCTGGTGCCTTATGGTGCCTTAGTGACCATTTCAGGACTGCCTTTATTCTGCGTTTTCTCCATGTTTTTAGTTGGCAGTTTCCAAGTTGGAATCCTGAATAAGCTCTTGGGACAGTTTGGATTGATTTCTCCTCCTGGATGTGCAGGGGTGGAGAGGGCAACAGAGAAGGTTCTTACTTTGTTCTGTTGTGGAAACTGGGTTCCTATTACCATTTCTTCAAAAGGGCTTCTCTCCAAAACATATCTCTCTCTCTCTCTCTCTCTCTCTCTCTCTCTCTCTCTCTCTCTCTCTCTCTCACACACACACACACACACACACACACACACACACACACACACACACACAGGTTTCTGTGAGGTAAATTGTGGCCAGGTGCTGTGATAGGTCCATTCTTGGACTCTTACCTTCCAATTGCTTTCAATATTTGAAGGGCAGGGATTATTTCCACATAAAATGGATGTGATATTTTTCTATGTCTGGGATTTTGGTGAGAATTGTATTTGATCGGTGCACCACTTTCTGTAATACAGCCACTTGTATATCACTAATACATAACTCTGCTATTTCACAGGCATGGGAGGCCTTTCTTCTATTGAGTTCTCCGTTTGTTCCTCTGGTGTTTTAAAGTTTTCCCTGTTTCTTTGCTTAGGCTCGTGTCTACGGTGCCCATCCTGCCAAGCCGTTGTGAATGTTTATCATTAGTGTGCAGGAAAGCATACGGGGCTTGCATGTTGATTCTGCTTGGTGTGTCTTTGTGGAAGGTTTTTGTCAGTCCCTGCAGCTTTGCAGGAGATCTTAAGATTTTCTAAGTATAGGATTATATTGCCTTCCACTGAGGGTAATTGAACTTCCTCCTTTCCTGTTTTCTTGGTCCCACCTCCTGACATTGTCTTTTTTTAATGTTTGGTTTCCAGTTTATGGACAGTTTATGAAGAATTAGGAGGAGTGGTCTTACTGGAGAAGGTTGTACCGCTGGTGGTGGGCTTTGAAGTTTCAAAGTCCCATACCAGACCCAGTTTTGTTCCTCTCTCTCTCTCTCTCTCTCTCTCTCTCTCTCTCTCTCTCTCTCTCTCTCTCTCTCTCTTTCTCTCTCTCCATGCTTGTGGATCAAATGTCAGCTTACAGATACTGCTCCAGTGCCTGCCTTCTGCCATACTCCCCACCATGATGAAAACGGACCAACCCTTTGAAACTGCTAGCCAGCCCCTAGTCCCTCCTGCAGGATTACGTGTCACATGTGGGCACTGTGGCTTTTTTAGGTGCTTGAATTTGGAGTACTTCCTGGCTCTTAGAATTTTGAAACTGACATTTTAAAAGAGCAGGTTGTAATTACTCACGAAAACTACGATGGTTTGTATATGCTTGGCCCAAGTAGCGACACTCTTAGAAGGTGTGGCCCTGTCGTGGAAGGCGTATCACCATGGGTGTGGGCTGTAAGACCCTCACCCTAGCTGTTTGGAAGCCAGTATTCTGCTAGCGGCCTTCAGATGAAGATGTAGAATTCCCAGCTCACCCGCACCATGCCTGCCTACACACTGCCATGCTCCCACCTTGATGATAACGATTGAATCTCTGAACCTGTAAATCAGCCACAACTAAATGTTGTTTTTATAAGAGTTGCCTTGGTCATGGCATCTGTTCACAGCAGTAAAACCTAACTAAGATAAAAGTAATTTGAATTAGGTTTCCCCAGTTTAGGGAAACCTAATTGGATTGATTTCTGCTCCTGGATTAGGAGCAGAATTAGGATTAGGTTTCGGTTCCTTTGTGACTAGATTGAGAGCACATGGAAACAACTTTAGCTAACATTTTGCTTTTCTCAGTATGTGACATCTGAAGATACAGGAATCCTGATGGTAAATCTTTGCTGGTGTCGATTTTCATAACATTCTCTGTCCACAGTATTTCTCAGCTATTGTAAAGCTGCAACTTTTCAAAGTTATTGTTATTAAATGTTGTGGTAGCCAGTTAGTCACCATCTGTGGTAGTTGCCGATTAATGCTACTTAAATTGACCCAGTGGCGTCAGCGAGTTCCTTGCTACCTGCCCCAGTGATCTAGGTTCCAGAATGAAAAATACACTGATGTAATATGCCTTAAACAGCTCAATGGTTGGGCCACATCCAAACCTCCATGTGGTTAACACCCTCCCGTTAGATATTCCTGAGTTATTACTTACTAAAATCTATATTCCATCTTGGCTGTCCCTGACCCAGACCTTACAGCCCTCTTGGGCTGAGCTTCCCAATGCCTACATTGTGGCTATGTTCTCTGTCGGGCATCCCACAGGCCTGCTTTCCCAGCATGATGGTTCTCCTTCTTCCTTCTCCCATGATCCCTTGCCCAGGAATCCCAGAAGTCCCTCCTCTGTCTCCCTGCCCAGCCATTGGCCGTCAGCAACTTTATTTACCAATTAAAACCAACTAGGGGCGGGAACCCTCAGCTTCTTCCAAGCAGATTCTTCCGTGCAGAAAACAGGAAGAGAGCCCTGGAATCCTTTGAGCTGGAGTTCCAGATAGTTCTCTCTACCTCGTAGGTGCTGGGAAGCAAACAAGAGTCTTCTGCAAGAGCTCCAAGTTCTCTTAGACTCTGAGCTATCTCTCCAGCCTCCAAAGTTGTTTTGAATAGGCTGGTTTGTTGACTGATGCTTTAAATCTGGTTTTCCTCAGATGTTACCCTCTGGTAGTTTGTTACTGCCACAGTTGCTCTACGATGGCTTTTTTGCCTCTGCAGTTCCTCTGCTTGCATGGCTCTACGTTCACTGGGCTTCTACTCATGGAGACTTTTCCTTTTTTTAATCTTTTACTTATGGTTCGGCCTTTATTATTAGGATTCACCTGCTTGCTCTCTGCCATGGCTTATTATCTACTGGTGTTCCAATTTTGGTGTTCAAATATATTGTCTGAGACCTGGTTATTGGGAACCCTGGAAGCTAATGCATTTGTCATTTGTTTATGTTCTTGATAGACTGAATATGAGTAGGAAAATTCAGTCAAACTGAATGGATGGATGGATAGATGGATAGATAGATAGAGCAATAGATTAGAAAGAGTTAATAGATTGATAGATCTGTGTGATAAATAGTTGCATTAAGAGATTTTTTTGAGTACAAGTATTATACTTTTTATGAAAATATTTTTAGTTTTTCCCATTTAAGCTTTTTTGCAGGGTTTATGAGGACAGCTGTTCATTCATTTTGGTGACAGAGTATGATTCATTTTGAAATCTAAAGGTTAGCTTGGAAACACAATCATTACCCTTCAGTATTTATTGAATGGGACACATTCCCATAGCTTGAAATGCTAGGTTAACCGGTTTCTATTGTTCAGGGAAGATATCGTTATTTCTATTCTTTGGTTATCCTTGTCCTTTTAATCTCTTTTTACTCTAAATTTGTTTGAAAGCTTTGAAACCACCAAAATTAGGAGTCCATCTTGAATTGCCAAATTTGAAACCGGATCTTAAGTCCAAAAGTAGACCCCATTTCCCCCCTTTTATTATTTGTGTTTGCTGTAAGGTCTTATAGATCCCTCACTGTGCTCATGCGTACTATGTAGCTGAAGGTGACCTTGATTCTTCTGCCTCCATTGTCAGTGCTGGGGTCACAGATGTGTGCTGAACATCTTCTCTGTGACGTGCTAGGGGTTGAGCCCTAGCATCATGAGTGCAGGCAAGCACTCTGAGCTCGATCCATGGCCAAAGGGGACCTTTTGAAAGGGTCTGACTACTTGTGGTCTTGGTTTGGCATTCTGTTTTCAAATATACCATAATGCTTGCCCTGTGAGAGTCAGAAGCTTTACATCAATCTGAAGAATTTTTGTTTACAATTAACGTGGACCTTTAGAAAATTTGATGACTTTACATCACATGTAGTTCTTGAAAACAGGAGGGGAGGGGGTTGCTGTGATAGGCGCTGTTGATTTCAGATGTCTGAGCTCATTAAATTTCTTCTCAGTGGCACTTTGATATTTCTGTTCTCTATTCTACCTTGCATGGCGACTCAAATTGTTTTCCAAGTTTCTGGAAAGGTGTCACCCTACAGGGGCATTTTGCCTCAATTTATCTGACACTAGAAACTCCTGGCAGTAACCTAGATGACAAAGAGAGAAAGATGGAATTCAGGCTTCCAAGTCCAAGGTCCAGGGTTTTGTATGTAGAAGCCCACCTTCTGGGAAGCACATGTAGGTACTGAAGTTAGTGATGTAACCAGGATGCTCACACAGAGGCTGGTGTGTTCCTGAGCTGTTCCACACCCGGTGATTGCTCCTCCCAATTACTCTGTCAAGATAAAGTTTTTAACTTAATGAGGGTATCATATGTCAGAGCCTCATTACTACTGTCAGTTTATCTCTTGAAAACTTACGTGTGGCATTTTGCTATTTGGTGCAAGTAAACTGCTAACTGTTTACAATGTTTCGCTCTTGGCATAATTGCTTATGAGACACTGAAATCTCTCATCCAGATTGGCTACTTGCTGGTCATACTATCCTGTCCTGTGACAAATTTTTCACTTCATTTTCCCAGTATCTCTCCAGTTTACAGGTTTATCTCAAATCGTTGATGTTGATTTCTTCAGTCCATTCACTAGCTAACATAGCAAATCCGCCCAACCCATCTGTAGAATATTACACTTTCCTGTTGTTGATTGTGTTTGTGCATGTTTGTCATTTAATGTCCTAACAGGAATGCATGCTCCTTGTTTAGCAGGATGCCCTTAGCAGTTTTAGGTAGGAACTCTCTAAAGAGAAGGAGTTGGAGCAAGGAGAATGCTGGAAACCCTACCCCTAGCTTCTAACAGTGGGGTCTAACATTGCTCTTGTGTTGTTATAGTGAGAGGTGGCATGACATCATTGATGTCCACTAATGACATAGAGATGAATGTGGCTGCGAACCCTGTGTGCTCTGAGTGTGGAAACCTGAAGAACCTGTCAGGACTTTAAGCAGGAAACGTACCCGAGAGAGTGGATGTGCCTGCAAGCTACTGAAAGGTGTCCTGGTGCTTTCATTGGAGATCGGAGAACTCCAGGCTGCCAGGTTGGAAAATTGCTATTCCTTTGCGAATGAGGCTAAAAAGAGTCACTATCTAACCAGCACCAGACAGTTTGACTGCATTAAATGCAGTAACTAATTTGATTTCCCTAAGAACTGCAAGAGGTGGGTTCTGTTAATATCCCTTTTAATATATTCAGAGGAAATCAGGCCTTGGGTGGCTCGCTCGGTTACATAGATGATAGAAAGCTGTAGTGTCTGTGCTGGGAACCGCCATAGTCCAGCTCCCTCAGCTTTCTGGGGCTCATGCCATGTAAAAATTGTATAGCATCTACTTTGCATCTTGTGATCTTTTTAAGGGCACAAAACTTGGAATCATCACTTTGTTGTGTGGAGAAACCCGATGTGTGGCTTTGCCTCGGTATCCCTGGTTCCCTGGTTCGCTGCCCGGTAGCTGCTCCATGATAGCTGTTTGTCAAGGCCACTTTCGTTTTTGAGTTTCAGTATTTATATTGCTGTGGTTTGAGGCCAAAGCAAACACTTTATTCACACAAACATTTCCCACGGACTACAGTGTCGAAAATTTGGATGAATTTCTGCCTCCTTAGAGTTATCTTTTAGGTGGGGTGTTAGTTGTTTCAGTGGTGAAGAGCCACTCTGGGTAGCGTTATCCACCCAGAAACCAAGTCCACTATGTTTACAAGTATGGATGACTCTATCTGACACCAGAAACTAGTTAAAACAACAACCACGTAGTCTGACAAAGATGCCCGGAGTGAATTAGCTTAGGCTGCCAGCAGCTGAGGAGCGTAAGGCTCTGGCGGAGGTGAGAGAGACAGCACATTAATAAGGATAACACGTAGCTATTTTCTGAATCTTTGCTCCAGTCTTTGACGATCATATCTTATTTACTCTCATTCTTCCAGCAGCTCTTACGTTAAGACAATTATTAATCCCCCTTTACAGATAATAAGCTGAGACTTGATAAAGGTAATTGCCTTATTTAATGTCACTGAGATGTTTCAAAATTAGAGTTCCCAGAGGGCTTTATGATTCTAGAATCCTGTGCAGTCTCCTGGCACCCTCAGTCTGCTCCCTACCTCTCTGGGGCGGGGGCGGGTATATGGTTTGTGGTGTATGTGCTACAGGAGGTCACCTGGAGTCGTCTTTAAATTCTCCATCTTACTCTTTTAGTGCAAGTTCTCACACCTAACCAGAAGCCTGCAAGGCTAAAGCGAGCTTGTCTGCGAGCCCCACAGATCAGCCTGTTTCTGCATCACAAGCTGGTATCTAGGCATATGTGCGCATGTAAGGTTTTTGTGGGGTGCTGGGGATTTGGAGTCAGGACCTCTGGCTTTCATAGCGAGCTCTCTCACCCACTCTTAAAGGCATTGAGGTTTCCAGGGAAAAATCTGCTTGAATTGAAGCTAAACAAGTAAGGGAATAAAAGTTACCTGTAGATCGCAAGCTCTACTTAACAGCTGTGATTTCCTAAACGTGACATATTATTTGGTTTTCCGTGAGTTGGGAAAAGCACCAACAGTATACCATTTACAGGTAAGAACACTTTATTTGGGCTCATGGTTAGAGATGGATAGCTGTGGTCATTAGCTTCGATGCCTAGGCCTCCGGCGGCACAATCTGTTATGGCGGAAGCTTGGGGCAGAGGGAGTTCTTTGCCTCATCGTTACCAAAAACTAGAAAAATGGGTGGGTCGTGGAATGGGTGGTTGCTATGGTTCCAGTGTCCTCTTCATGCTCAGGTCCAGTGACCTGACATGTGCCTCCTAGCCCATGCTCCCTAGTGGTTCCAGTATGAAGGCACACCGTTAGCTGGGGACCTCTCCTGAGCTTCACGTTTAATCCTATGTTAGTGTTTCTCCTGTAGAACCTTCTGCAAACAGCTCTCGCATTAAGGATTTTCACCCTCGGCTCAGTCAACATTTGGTGCATAATATTTCATTGCCCCAGGGGTTGCTCTGAGGAGATCTGTAGCAGGATCTCCGGCCCCTCTGCCTCCTGTATTGTCGAGACTCAAATTCCCAAGACTGAAATTCATACACTGCTAAGTGTCAGCTTGGGAGGAGTTGCTCTGTGTTGAGAATCATTGCTTTGTGGGAAGACAGTGAACCCTAAGCAGGTGTGCACTGAAACTGTGTCTTGTCCTCTATCCTGCCTGTGAAGAACAGTCACTTTATAGCTTGCCACAGTGCTTCTACCCAAGCACCCCTGTGGTTGTCGGACTTTTGAAGAGGAACCACAGATTCTGTGAGATGAGAGATAGGGGTAGGATACCTTTGAGAAGTAGCCACGAGGAGCCAACCACCATGAACAATCTTATCTCAAAGGGAATGAAAGGTATTTTATTCTGGAACTATTTTGACTGTTTCTGGCCCCAGATTGTTGGTTTATGTTACCCCCAAATTCCACCTTCCATTGCGGAAGCAGTTTTAGTTTTAGTTTAAGTAGTTTTGTAAAACATAGAGAACAAAGTCCTAAATCAAGGCAAGTTGAAAACACATAGGTGGATACCAAAGAGAAGTGGTCACAGCAGGATTGGTGAAGCTTTTCTGTGGGCTTAATTAAGATGCTCTCCGACAGCATTTTCAGCTTTGGGTTGGTGGAACCCTTGGATCTGGTAACTTAACAGATTCTAAAGGGTTTTTTTGTTTGTTTGTTTTATCTGTTAGTAAAGGATGTTAGTTTGGACACAGAGGTGTCTGTAGAATGGCTAACCCTAGCCCATGATGAAGAAGTTAGCCACTGGACCTGCAACATTGCAGTCTCTCCATGGTCTTGATATTCTAATCAGACAACCAGTCCCTGCTGGCCCAGTTCTCTTCCTGGAGCTCCTGTGTCCTTCCGCTGTAGCCACTTCTCAGGCTGGGCTGCAGTGCGGTGGAGAGACACATTCCTGGCACATGTGAGGCCCTACGTTTGATCCCCAAAACTGAAAAGGCAAAAAGAAGCCAGCTTTATTTCTTCTGACGTAGCAAGAGTGTAGGTATTAAGACAACTTTCAGGCCCTGCTTCTCGTTTCTTAGATCTGCCGGTCTGTCTCGCAGAGGTTAGGTTTTTCAGTTGAGCTAAGGATGCACTCCAGGTTCTCCAGCTTGTAAAATCACACACTGTGCACATGAATGCGTGGGGATTTTGACCTTATAAACTGAGGAACAATTATCCACATGTCTGAAGACACGGCCACCGTTTGACTCGCAAATATCACCCAGAGGGCATCTTATTTTGGAAGTCGGATTTTTTGGCTGTGTAAATACCTGTTTATTGGACTGGATGGTAGCAGTTTAAGGGAAAGGATCAGCCGTGGACAGGAGCTGACACAATTGCTTTTGGATGAAATTTAGAATTCTGCAACAGGATTTAGTTTTTGTGTCGCACATGCCTCCTGCTGCTGAAAATAAGCCAGGGCGGGCTCTGTGGGTGAGCCCTGCCAGCTTTCCAGGGGCTGTGGCCAGATCTCAGTTTAGAAGGCATTGTATTAGCAGGTGATTCTCCTAATGAGTCCTTTGTTTCCCAAGCCCAGCTTCTGGATTGGTTTTGACAAATCTGAAAGTGAAACCATTTTAGAGTTCAGCATCCTGCTTTCAATAGCTATCCTGCTTTCCAGCCTACTTCTTTCTGTCTGATCTTAATTCTTTCTTGTTGCCATAGCTTCATCTGCAATTGTAGAAAGTAATCCAGAGGTAATAATAATAATGATAATGATAATAATAATAATAATAACGACGATGACAATGGTGACGACAATGACAATGGTATAGAACAGTCTTATAACATACTTGACTCAGTTTCCCCAAAGGTTGCATTCTGCAAAACAAGAGAGGGATGTGTTACAGTATATTGACATCAGTACAATACCTGTTCTTATTTGGATTTCTGAGTTCAATTATTTTCTAATTTCAACCCTTATATCTACGTGTGTAGGTTACGTTGTATATAACTTATAAAATTACTTTATTTTTAATTTATTTATTTATCTATTCATTTTTGCCTGCCTCCCACATGCATGCACTGCCCTCTGCTTGCCTGGAAACTAGAGTTACTGATGGTTGCGAGCCACCATGTTCATGTTGAAATGAAACTCAGGTCCTTTGGAAGAGCAGCCAGTGATTTTTACAACCAAGCCACCTCTCTAGTCACAGTGTCTATATAATTTTTAGTGTATATTGTGTGATGGGATTTGTACCCCATGACCTTATAGAACCTCATCTTCGAGTTCTGTGAGACCTCGTCACCATGTGGTATTCACGAGCAGAAACAAGATTGAACATCCCTTTACTTTAAGAGTCCCTCATGGTTCCCTTCTGGAAATGTCTCATCTCCACTCCTTTCTCCATTCCTGAAAACCACTGGTTTGTTTCCATCTCTAAAACTTCGATCACTTCAAAATAAAGATGTGGCATAAACATCAAATTGTAAAATATTGGAGATTAGCTTTCTTTCAGTTGGACTCATCACTTGGCTATAATAGAAAGTGTTGTGTGTATCAATAGCTGGTGGTCCCCTTTCATAGCTCAGTAATATCCCAGTGCATTGCGTCGTGCTTTGACCTTTTACCTTTGAAGGACAGGTGGACTGATGAGCACAAGTGTAATAATAACCAATTATTATAGGTCAAGATGCCATGAGCCTTAGTCTTCATTGTTTGGGAATGAAGGCTCAAGAAATGAGCTGTTTGATTGCATGGGAGTCACATGTATGTGTGTGCGCATGCACATGCATGTACGTGTGAGTGCACATTAAGATTTCTGCCTGAGGGCATCAAGCCGAACCCATGGCGTCAGCACCGTCTGCTGAGGGTACTGTCTTCCATCATTAATTTTAAATGTGAAGGGTGAAGGCAGCCGAGTGTCCGTTTGGGAGTCTGCTTCTGGGTAACTGCTTCTGTGGCACATGTACATGCCTGCACATGTGTGTGCACATACGTGTTTGGCTACCATAGTAGACCAAAAGATTGCCGTATCCATTGGAGCTGCAGTTACAGGGCCACCTGAATCGGGTGCTAAGATCCAAACATGGGTCCTGTGGAAGAGCAGCAGGAGCTCCGATTGCTAAGCCAGCTCTCCAGCCCCTGTACGTGTAATTTAACTTACAAAGTTACAAATGTTTAGGAAATATTGGGGAATACTATCATATTTCCCTACAGAAACCTCTGAGTGACCCGGGTTTTCTGTATCGCTGACGGCTTTGAGACCGTCATTATCCCTGTCTCCGAGATGTGTGTTGTGGCTTTTACGTTGTTTCACTCCTGGGTCGTCACCTCGTGCCTCTGCCTGTGCAATCCTTTGCTTCGACCCTTCCCCTAAAGTGTCTTGTCAGTGCCTTTCCCTCATTTTCTTTTATTGCTGAATTTTGACTCTTCTTTATTTGTTCTAAAACCCAGTCCTTGGTTGCATTAATGACTTGCTTGTTACTTCTCTTTTGAATTTTGTTTTATTCTTGGCGAATATGTTTTCATGAATTTTCTTAGAGCAAATTATTTACGTTGGGGCAGCGAAGCAGGTGGCTGTGTTGCTTAAAGAGCCTGCCATGTAAACCCGAGACCTAAGATCTGACCCGCTGCACCGATTGAAAAGCCGGGCTTGGTGGCACAGATCTGTAACCCCAACCCTGCAGGATGAGGTACAAAGGGACAGGCCGATTACTGGCCAGTCAGTCTAATCAATCAGTGAGCTCCAGGCCCAGCGAGAGACCTTGTCTCAAAAGTACAAGATGGAGAGTCATAGGGAAGACAGCAAGCTCAACCTCTGGCCTCCAAATGTATTTGCACACAGTAGGTGTATATACATGCATACATGAGTGCACTCACATACACACAGACACACCTCATGTCTGTGTGTGTGTGTGTGTGTTTGTGTGTATGTGTGTGTGTTTTGTTTTGGTCCTGTCTGTCCAATTTTCCTCCTATATATGACAGCATTGGTGTCAAGCGTAAGAACCCTTTGCTTAGGCCTAAAATTCTGATGACTCCTTCATGTGTCTTTCTGCAACTTTTGGTTCTAGGTTTTAAAAGTCAATTCAATGTTTTCTGAGGGACAGGGTTTAGGTCGGCGTTCCGTTTGTCGTTGTCAGGTTTCTTCCTATGGGCGCTGAGTTCCTTCTGCACCATCTGCCGGGGGTGCTGTTCTTCTGTCATTAATTTTAAATCTGAAGCCTGAAGGCAGCCGAGCAAGCTCGTTTCCGGATGATGGCGTCTGTTGTGCCGATTCGCGCCTGTCTTTGAACCACTGTCACCCTGCGTTCATTTGATGCAGCCTTGCATAGTCTCAGTACCACGGAGAACGGGAGAATGGCTTTGTCTCTATTCTCTGATCCCTCTCAGCTGTTGTAGGGCGTGTGCTTCCCATGTGAATTTTATAATCTTGATGTCTGTGGAAACACCATGAACAGTTGCGTTGAGCTGCATTGACGTACAGATCAGTGCATGAAGAACTGACAGTTTTCCTCTGTTGACTTGTACAGTCCAGCAGCAGGGACTGCCAGGATGGATTTGGGTTTTCCTGGGTTTCATTCAGTATCTTATGGCTTTCGGCCTCCCTGTCCCTTTCATGCTTTCTTTAGTATATACCTAAGTGCTTCATTGACGTAGGATAATTACGTAGCGGTATGAGAGGCTATGTATATGTCCGTCTGCTCGTGGTTGACAAATAGGAATGTGATGGATTATTCAGCTTGATCGTCTGTCGCTGTGCTGAGCTCAGGACTGCTTATGATCTTCCACAGTAGGCAGACAACTTGCTTTTGTATACTGTCTCTATAGTATACAAAACACTTTTATATACAGTTAATACCTTCCGTATTAGTAGCTAGAACTTTGAGTGCCGGGAGAAGTCTGCTTGATGAGAACGGTCATCGCAGTCTAATGTGTTCAGTCTTTAAACTTTAAATAAAATGTCACATCTAGGGTTCTTTTGGTGGGGAAGGGGGACTCTTGGTCAAGTTGAATTTATTCCTGTTTTCTAGAGGCCTACCAGTTTTATGAATGGAGATGGGATTTGTCAAATGTTTTCTGTCTGTCAACGGACACCCTATGATCTTTCTCATTCTGTGCCTCTGTGTTTTTAAAAACTTGTTTTACTGTTGTTTACTTCTGTGAGTTTGTGCAAACGCATGTGACTGAATACAAGGCATGCATATAGAGGACAACTGTGTTCTGGGAACGGAACTTGACCGTCAGGATTAGAAGTGCCTTTACTGGCCAAGCCATCTCATAGGTCTTTATAATTTTTTTTTAACTAACAACAGTACATTGAGCTCCATTCTTTTTAAGCGCTATGTAGCTCTGTCTTGTTGTTGATCTGCGTTCCTCTTCTCTATCTAGCTCCTTCTTTTCCTCCTCTCCCTCCTCCTCCTCTTCGTTTCTCTTTTCTAGAATTGTTTGGCTTAAGTAAGATACAAACAGTCCAGATCACAAAATGTGAGCAAGGATGGTTGGCCACGTGATCCAAATGAACCACGTGTGTTCTCGTTTACCTTTGACTCTTCTGACTTGAGAGCAGACTGTGAAATGCATCATGGTGCTTTTCTTTTTAACCAGAAATTATTCTTCCTCCTTTTCAATGGATTCTCTTGACTCATTGACCAGAGCCAGTGGAGAAGAGTTTTCTTTGAAAGGGCTTGCCTGCCAAGGTAGATAAATACAGAGGAATGGAAGGACTGGAGGAAGAATTCTAATGAGAAATAGAAGTGATTATATTGACTCTGAGGTTGATTAATCTGGCCTGATTCTTGATTCTGGATACTTGTCCCACTGTGTTCCTGGAGAGCCTCCTTAAATCCTCCTAAATGTTTTATTCTGAACTCTAATTTCAGATTGGATTAGTAGAAATCATGCAGGTGAGCTCTACTGCCTATGCCTAGGTATCTTCCACACATTCCATGGACCATCGCTAGATCTGCTCGTGCCTTCTGGGCTGTGTAAGGAATATCTACGAGGGAAGCAGAATGAGAAGTTGGAAGGTGGTGCTCGGAAGATGGAATTGCTATTATTTTTAACATAGAAGAAACCCAGGGAAATCGTTTAAGGAGAATGAGCAAACCACCCCAGACAGTTATGTTTGAACATATGGAAGACTGGCGAACTGGAAGTAATTTCTCGTTGGTTTTATTTTTGAAGCTCCATCATGAGGGAGAGAGTGTATTGTGAGCTCCAGCTTTGGCAAGGGCTCGGCCTTGGTTCTAATATTGTTGTCTTTCCATGGTGAAACATGAGCCTTCCAAAAGGCCTGCTAGCAATGGCAGCCCAGCCGGCTCTCCCCGTTGGCTCATGTGACACCTGTTACCGGGGTTTCAGAACCAGTTCCCGTACTCAGATTCAGTATGTGTGGGATTGGGGATGGGGTGGGGTAATCAGGATGACATCAGCATTTGGGATCTGGCAGCTGTAATAACATCTTCAATTCTGTTGCCTGCTTTGCCTGCAACCCCAGGAAAATCAGTTAACCTTTTTGCACCTTCCTTGACTCAGCCTTTTGACAGAGGCAGCATCAGGCATAATAACTCTGACCTACTTTACATGGTTGTTGTTAGGAATTGCTTTAAAAAATGACTGCGAAGCACTTTACAAATAGAAATTGCTCTATAAATGCCACTTAAAAAATGTAATTTTCTAACACAGCTTTAAACACAAATAGTCTGGTTGAGTGCATCAGCTCAAATTACAAGTATCAAATGACATGGCGTGTTGGCCAGAACTCCTGCTTTCTTCTTCTCTCCCCTTCTAAGTCCCTAAAAGTCGGAAGCAATGGGGGAAGAGTATGAGGTGGTAATGTCTCCTTTTATCTTTATTCTCGTTAAAAATAATGCTGATGCTGACCTCAAGCCCACCATTTGTTTGGATTTATATTTTTAATAGGCTACTCCCACCAATTTGAGGATTTAATTAGAAAAATAAATGACTTTTTCCAATGCTGTTATGTTGCTAATTCTCCCCACCAGAGTCTTTCAATTAAAGGTTTACGCCTTTTCGCCCTGACATTTCTGTAGATCTCTTGGTAGTCTACAAATTGATGTACATCTGCAGAGTTGGTGAAGACACCTTTAGTCCTTTTCCTCTGAAGCAGGGGTATTCTGTCCTCTACCCACTCTTGAGTGCTGCCTGAGGCAGCTCAGAGGGAAACACCTACATAGCCCCCACCAGCAAGGCTAAGGCCATGGGAGGCAAATTGGTACCAGTGGATCTACATATTGGAGGCTCATTTTTCTTCCACTTCAAACTTTTTGGGAAGTTTGTTGAGGTGGTCCAGTTGCAGACATAACAGGAGAGTCTGCGGTAATTCAAGAGACGGTTACCGTGGGGTCTTGTCATCATATGTTGTCTCATGATGAAGAAAATAATGTAGCGGCTGATAAGATGGCTCAGGCAGTGAAGTGCCCTGACATCCTCAATACCTATGGGAGCATCCTGGGTGTTTATAAGGTAGCCATTCTCCCTAATCAGTGAGTTACATGTGCAGTGAGAGATTATTTAAAGAAGAAGGAGGAAGGGGGAGGGGGAGGAAGAGTAGGAGGAGGGGGAGAAGGAGAGGGAGGAGGGGAGAAAGAGGAGGAGGAGGAGGAAGGGGAGGAGGAGAGGGAGGGGAGAAGGAGAGGGAGGAGGGGAGAAAGAGGAGGAGGAGGAGGAAGGGGAGGAGGAGAGGGAGGGGAGGAGGAGAGGGAGGAGGGGGAGGAGGAGAGAGAGGAGGGGGGGGGGAGGAGGAAGACTGGTTAAGTGGATACAATGTTTGCTGACCAAGAATGAGGACCTGGTTGAGGTTCCCTGTAGTTTGTATCAAAGCCGGATGGGCTTAACAACTTTCCTATATAGCAGGGCTTGGATAACAGGAGCCAGAGATGACCTTCATCAATCTGACTGGCCAGACTCCCTTGTGTCAGAGAGTTGTTGATTCATTGAGAATTTCTCTCTGGTTCTTGATGTAAATTTCATATTCATTCTCTCTCTCTCTCTCTCTCTCTCTCTCTCTCTCTCTCTCTCTCTCTCCCCCCTCTCTCTCCCTCTCTCCCTGTCTATCAATCTTCTCATACACACACACCCACACACATGCACACACACACGTACATGCACACACCCCACAGAGAAGACACATGCCAAAAAAAGGATGATGATCAAGGAATGCAGCCAATCTCCGGCCTCCATGCACATGTGCACAGGACCACAGGAACATGTTCATAAGACACACAAGCGCACGGACATAAAGTTGAGAAAAGTGTTATTTCGGATGCTGACCTCCCAGAACTGAGCAGTCTGCTATCGGAAGCGCATGTGCTCTTCAAGGATCGGAAGAAAGCCAGATGGTCTTATGTGGATTTCAGAGGTTATAAAAGTGTCCTCTAAATCTTTGTAAGCCCTGCTACCCTAGACCTTAATTTCATTATATATGGCTTTCCCTGTGTCTCATATGTTGTTAACTACACTTATGCACATATATAGCTGGCACTTTTCAACAATGGGACAAAACCTTTTAGCGAAGGTTTGACAGTTGGGTTGCAGGCAAAAATTTGTTTTAGGGCTTTGAGTTTCCTTATATAAAAGTTATCTGAAGACTTTCTGCATCTAATTGCTCTCCTTGTTGACACAGATGCTGCTGAGAAAATGCTCATTCTGAGGAATAATTCATTGGGGTTGGGCTGCGATTGGAAAGAAGATTCCAGAAGCCCTGGGTATGGCCTGCTAGGCCCTTTGGAAGTTATCACCTGATGATCGTTCCTTACATGAGTAAAGTAGGAAAGTGTACATATACAGATAATACATAGCATGTGCTCCCTTTCACCTCCATGCACATGTTCATACAGCTCCAGGAACACATACATAAAGAAACGGACATGAGGAAATAGGACAGTGTGGGGCTGCCTTTGCTCATGGGGAGAGGGCTGAGTATGGCTAGTATCCCAGGCCTTGACAGCAGGGAGCCCAAAACCTTTTCACACTGTTTCTGAGACTAACCAATTGGCCAAGCACTCACCTAGAGTGACCTCTTCTTCCTGGGGTCTGAGTAGTTCTGTTGAAGAGAAATTCAGGACCACAGCTTGTAGGTTGACAGTTCCTTTTCTTCTGTTTTGAGTCATTGATATTGTTGCGGGAGACTCAAGCATACATATATACATATATGTATTTATTAATATCATATATTTTTACATATTATTTTATTCACTTTACATCCAGCTCACTACCTCCCTCCTGGTTACTCTGTCCCACAATCCCCCATGCACCGTTTCCTTTTCTCTGAAAGGGTTTGCATTCCCCTGGATATCACCTCACCATGGCACATCAAGTCTCTGTGGGCCTAACTGCATCTTCTCCCACTGAGGTCAGATAAGAACATATCCCAGGTAAGGGCTTTTGGGATAGCCCTTGCTCTAATTGTTCAGGTCCCACATAAATACCAAGCAACATAGTTGCTACATATATGTGCAGGGAGATCTAGGTCCAGCCTGTGTATGCTCTGTTTGGTAGTTCAGCCTCTGAGAGCCCCAAGAGACCCAAACCTTTTGACAGCAGAAGCAATACATTTTTTTGCTCAAAACACATTTTAAAATTTTTCACACACATCCCCCATGAAGATTCGTTTCAGGTAATGAAAACTGATGAAAAATGGATTAAGATGGATTCTTAAAAGATGTCTCTGTTGATAAAATAAAGAGCTTGACACCTACACATGGAGATCTGAGTTCAATGCCTCACACCCATGTAAGTACATGTGGCATGATGTACTAGGAGATGGAGAGAGACTGACCTCCGAGGCCCACTGGCCAATCAGTGTATCCAGTAGGTAAGCTCAAAGTTAAGTGGAGACCCCGTCTCATGAAGAGAGATTGACCTTTGCCCTGTACATAAGGATGGACACATAGGAACGAGGACTCCAAGTGTGGTATAGAGAGAAGGAAAGGCCCCATCCTTCAAGAGTTTCTGGGTTTTACTACACAGGGTCTGGCCTTGTTTTACACAAACCTCATGTACTCTACTCTGGATACCTGGAGAGATGACATATTCTTCTGTCTTCCAAGCTCATTGGAACTATTTTCTGCACATCCATCAGAGAAAGAGGACTAGATGGGAAGATGTACTAAGTGGTTTTATGTATTGTGTTTCCAGCTCATAGGAGTGTTGCTAGCTATAACACAGGGAGTTGGGAATCCGGTTCCTACACACCCCAGGGAACTAATGTAGTTTAGTGAGCCTTAGTTTCTATCATGTATGTTTTGAGACATTGTTGGAGCAGTCTAGGTTAACCTTGAATTCCTATGCTGTGTAGCAAAGGCTGGCCTTGAATTCCTGATCCTCTTGTCTCTACATCCCAAGAGTAGCATCAAATTCAAGACAACACTGATTGTAGGGACTGTCATTTTATTTACACTGAGAAGAAAACTCGTTTTTATTTACACTTTATGGTATTGCTAAGATACTATCATTATAATATCTATTCCGATTCAAAATACGTGTAAGTTGTAGACTATCTATTGCATTATAAACTTATAAGACTTAAGCCAGGCATAGTGGTGCAAGCTTTTAATCCCAGTGTCAAGGGGGTTGGGGGGAGGCAGGCAGGCCTTTGTGGATTTCAAGCTAGCCTGGTCTACACACTGTGTTCCAGGACAGCTAGAGCTGCATAGTGAAATCTTGCCTGTAAACAACCATAAGTGGATGGATAGATTGAGAGATGTATATATACATACATGCACACACATGTACATGCATACCCATGTACATGCATACACATGTACATACATACATACATACATACATACATACATACATACATACATACATTCATGATCTCCTGGGGCTCACAGTACAGTAATTCCTTTAACACAATGTTTTTGATTCTTTACCTCTGCTCCTTCCCCAGAGGCATTTCCTTTACACTGAATGGAAGATATATCCTGCAGAGTTTTACTTACTAGAGATCCATCAGTAGGCAGTGATGACAGACATCCTTGTTCCTGTGTCCCCTTGGCTCTTCTTCTTCCCAGGGAGGTGCTGCTTCCTGTGTCCTTTTGCTGGTGTGTTGGTAATGGGAAGGTCTGCACAGTGCTCCCTCTCATCACCCAGGGGTGCTCTCTGCCCTCCCTTATACTCTGGTTAAGCTGATGCCAGACTTTGCCACAAAGAACCCTGCCGTGCCCCATCCCCAGACCTTTAGGAGTGTGCTTCTCATAGCATCTTGTGGAAGCTGTCCCTTCTCTGACACCTCTCCCAGCACTCCCACTGGGATGCACTTCGCTTCTTTGCCTTCCCTATAGCCTGCTTGCTTCTGCTTCTCCTTCAGCATAGGCACGAAATTGCAGCCACGTGGATAATAACCACCTATGAGGGCCTGGTGAACCATAATTGTAGGCCAAGAATTCCTGCGTCCATGAATTCACAAGCTTATTTGAAATACCCTGCTACCTGCTCTAGTACTTTGGGGCCGTAAGTCAGGATGCTCATTCACAGTGGTGTATGATTTTAAGCTTATGACTTCTCCATTTCTGCAATTTTCCATTTAATAGTTTCAGACCATGCTTGGTGGAAGTTAACGAACTGCAGAAAGCATGGGCAGCTGGGTGGTGGTGGTGGTGGTGAATGACTTTAATCTCAGCACTCAGGAGGCCGAGGCAGATGGATTTCTGTGAGTGTTCGAGGCGAACGTGATCTACAAGAGTGAGTTCCAGGCCAACAAGGGTTACAGAGAGAAACCCTGTCTCGAAAGAAAAATGAATGAATGCAAAGATATGGGGACTAGACACATTCTGTGCGTTTAAATCTCATCCTGGACCTTACAGTCTAGCTATGGGACAGCCTGTACCTGCTCTGTTACATTCTGATTTTATTAATAGGAGACAAGGAATGAGACGCCACTGCCCTTGGCTCCGTGCTCCTCTTCTCACTTTCCAGACCGCCGAGCTTGCCAGCCAGCAGCGTGGATGTCATTCAGACACTGGCAGGAAGAGGTGCTTCTGTAAATAGTGTCTTCACATCTGGGTGTTGGGTTTCTTTGGCTGAGGAAATCATTTTCCCTACAGAGGACAGGTCCAGCTTCCATGGTATAACCTTGTCTTGCCTCCATCACTTCTGTGTATGTAGAACTTCAATAGCCAAGAGCAACTGGGGGGGCCGTTTCTGGCCTCACGCTTGTCAGTACCCACCACTTGAAACTCGGCCTTGTTTCTTTCTCTTAGGAAGATGCTGAGTTTTTCTTAGCACCGGGGACTGTGAATGTCTTATGAAAAGGGAAAACCATTTGCCAAGAGAGGAAAGTGCGGACAGCCCGTTCCCCGCCTGTCCGGCAGGCACCAGCGGTTTCTGCTGGAGTCCTTTTGATACTCAGTAATTGTATACATACAATCTGATGTGGGAGTGCTGACCCTGGGAGAGAGCAGGACACGCTGTTGTCCAGGATGCACATAGTGCTTCTTACAGCATCCAAAACCATCCTGTCAGTTCCCGAAGGCCTCAGGCTCCTAGCTACTGGTTTTGTGGTCAGATTTCTGCTCCTTACATGATCCCTGAGTATACAACTGGGCTTTTTACTACATTGCAATTTTTACTCAAACTTTAATGTTGGCTTTCTAAAATACTATTCATTGAGTGATTCAAAAGACATGTCAGCCCATTCTGTAAAAGCCATGAAAGGCATTTATATGAGCAGTTAGCATTTAAGATTTTATATATATATATTTCCCCTTGCTTGACAAAAAATGGCTGAGCAATTTTCACCCTAGGGTTTTACACTAGTCCTGTAAGTTGTTAAATATTATGGAGGAAGAAGGAATCTTCTATTTTAAGTAAAAGAACTTTCCCTTCATTTCTGCCCTCCTCTACCTCTCCCCAGTGTCTTCCCTTCCTTCCCTCTCCCCTTCTGTGTATTTGTATAAAAGATAAGCAAATCTCAGAGAATTTTTCAAAGTCAATGGCAGCCCAGTTTTCTTTCACTCTTGCTATAGTGCGACCAACATGCATGGCTCTCACAGTTGTTAGAAAACCTTAAACATAGTCACTAGAAATTACAGAAAGGGCGGAAGAACTTTTCCCCTATGTTTGTGTCCCCTTGGCACCTTTTCTTTGAAAGGGAACATGGTTCGTATCAGAACATTTATATCATACCGTATATCCCAAAGGTGTCCTGAATTTCAAAGAAACTATTATGAGAGACTCTCATAGATTTATTTTTTATTAATAAAGAGTTAAGTATATATTTCTATTTTTTAGGTTTTCATTTAGCTCCAGAATTGATTTTGACAGAATTAAGTTTGGAGAGTTTATTTTTGTTGTTGTTGTTGTTGTTTTGTTTATTTGTTTGGGCCCTATGTTTATATCTAGAGAAAACATCGTGAAATCCCATGCTTTTTAAAGTTACGGGACTCTATTAATATATCGCATTTGTTTACATATGGAATGTCTTAGATTGTGGAAATCTAACGTATCTACCTTAGATTTCTGTTTGATTTTTTTTAAGTTTATTCATTTGTCATGGTGATAATGTGTGGTCTAACAGGCATGGAACTTGCTGTATAGTCCAGGAAGCTTCAAGTTCATCTCCCTGCCTCTGCCTCTGCCTCTGCCTCTGCCTCTGCCTCTGCCTCTGCCTCTGCCTCTGCCTCTGCCTCTGCCTCTGCCTCTGCCTCTGCCTCTGCCTCTGCCTCTGCCTCTGCCTCTGCCTCTGCCTCTGCCTCTGCCTCTGCCTCTGCCTCTGCCTCTGCCTCTGCCTCTGCCTCTGCCTCAGTGCTGGGATGAAAGGCACGTGTGAGTTAAGAGTCTCAAACCTACTGTCGTACCAGAGGAAACATGAGAAAATGTGCCCCAGATTTCTATTGAGGAAGAATTGTAGTTTCCTTCCTTTACAGAAAACAGAATTAATTGAACAAAAGAAGTAAGCTCATTTGAGTTGGGCATTTTCAAACATACAAAATCTGGAATTTCAAAAGCCATTCCTCAAAAGCATGACTTGGTGCGTGTTCCTCCTTCCTCTTCTTTTACAAACAACAATTGGCTCCTTTGTAAGAATATTTACAGAACGTTAGCAGCTATTGGCCAGATTTCTACTGGGTGTGAGCCTTCTGAGCATCCAATTTTGGACTAGAAGATCAACCCAAAAGCTTTCCAATATTCCCAAATTATTTCCAATACCATCAAAGCTTTCACTGTGGCTCGGTATGCCTGCCTCCATGATCTAGGAAGCTACCACTAATCACTCTTTGTCTAATTCTTCTCAGCTGCACAGCAAGCTTCCTCCAAGTCCTGTTGTAGTTGACAAAACTGCTTTCCGTCTCTGAATAAGAACATTTTCCTCAAAGGCCCTCTCAACAGCACAACCTTGTTCCAAAGGGAATCTGGGGGAAACTTTTTTTAGCGACTAAATTTCTAGGAAAGAAGACCAGGACCACGCCCAGCAGATTCAAGAGCAAGGTAGAGCAGGAGGATCCTGGGGTGATGAGTCCACAGGGTCAGAGGCCACCGAGAGTGTGCAGTTGCCCTAACTTCATCTGAACTACTCCAGTCTGTTGGACAGGTCATCCCCCTTGAAGTAACGCTTAGAAACTGTTCCCTGCCTAACTTTTGAGCAGAGACCAAGGTACAGGTCTGAATCGACATTTCAAGCTGGCATTTCAGAAATGGAAATCATGTTGTAAAAACTGTTGGGTCATTGACCTTTTGGCCGCAGTTCAGCACACAAGCCTTGGAGAGCATAGTTAGACTTTGAGTGATTTAGAACCAGCGGTTCAAAGGCCAGAGTGCTCACTGTTAAACCTTGGGGTGCGATTGGCAGTTCAGTCTGCTATAATTTAGTAAGTTGGCACAATATTAAACTCTGGGAACTTTTGCCTTTGTATTTCTCTGTGACAGGAGTTAGGAAAGCAAACATGAGCTAGGTGTGGTGGTCCACACCTTTAGTCCTTAGCTCTCTGGAGGCAGCAGACAGGTTCAAAACCAGCCTAGTCTACAGGGTGAGTTCTAGGACAGTCAGGGCTACATAGAAACTGTCAGATAGATGGATGGATGGATGGATGGATGGATAGATAGATAGATAGATAGATAGATAGATAGATAGATAGATTCAAGCAATCATGCCTTATTTTTACTACGTGCACTTAGACATGATCAGTGTCTGTTGTGAGGTAAAAGTTGCTACCACGATCTAAACAAACTGAACCAGAGTAACCTGAAGAAGAGTGGGCATCAGTGAGCTTCCTGTGATCACTAGGTTTAAATCCTGCCAGAGCTGATGCCGCACTTCAGTCTCCAGTCCCGGGATTGACTGGACGCCGAGTTGATGGTAAGAGGCGCCAGAGAGGTCTTGAGTTCTTGCCCTTGTCACCCCAAGAGAGGTTTCCTGTTAATGCTTTCAGTGACACACCCTTTCCCTAAATAGTGATGTTTTTTTCCAGAAACACTAAAGAGGCTTTAGCCTTTCCCCAAGTAGAAACAAAGTGGGTCTTCTTACCCCCTTGAATAATGAGTAGTTTTAATGGAAAACCTCTTCTTGGATTCATTTTTTTGGCCAACTTCGAGATCACTTTTGGAGCACATTACAGCCTACATGCTCGGATGGATCTCTTTTGTGTGAAAGATCTGAGAAGGACCTATCTTGAGCTGAGATTCCTGTTGGAGAGCCCAAGCAATGAGTTACACATGCGGGTGGCACTGGAGCAAGTGTGGCCTCAGCTTGAGTGTACCCTTCCCAGCTGGCCAAGGCATAATCTTGCTACCTCAGTGTCTCAACCCTCTGACTGCAGTTTAAATGTGAAGAGAAGTAAAGCCATACTGATTTTCGTGGTGGGAGAATACATGAACTTTGTTAGCAAGAATGGTCACCAGGATGTTCATGCATTCTGAGACACCAAGTGAGATTTCCTCTTCTGATAAGGATTAAAGTTGGTTTCCATGTCATTGGGGTATTTTATATATACAGTGGGGTATGGGACACATGGCTTTGACTTTGGCACTCAGAGACAGAGGCATTTCTATAAATTCAAGTCCAGCCAGGCCTACATAGTGAGCTCTGGGTCATCCAGTACGATATAGTGAGATCCCACATTACACAAATTAAAAATAAACAGATTGGAGGGAGCCCAGTCAGTTCCATACTTGCCAAGTAACCCTAGGGACCTGAGTTTGATCCCTAGCACCCACCTTAGAAAGCCTTGGTGATCTGTGTTCCTGTAATCCCAGCACTGGGGAGACTGGTGGATCTGCAGCCTTCCCTGGGTAGCTAGTCTAGCCTCATTGGCAAGCCCGGGTCCCAGTGAGAGGCTGCCTCAAAAAGCAAGAGGGGAGGCTATTGTGGAACAACGTCTAAGGTGAACCTCTGACCTCCATGCGTGATCACACACCAGCACAGACAGGAACACATGAAGTACAGGTGTCAAGTTCAAAGGGTTCAAACAGTATGTTCTTCATGGCGTGTTGTCTCTATTGGAGCGTGAAGATGCTCTCATCTCTCGTTTTCTTTGATTTACTTTTCTGCTTAGATCCATTTTACCCACAGACACTCACTGCCAACATGTTGCTTTATGTGTTATTTTGTGTGTTCTACATCATGATGTCTTGTTTCTCATTTTATTCAAAACTGTCCTCTGAGGTCTGTCTGAATTACGTTATTCTTGGTGATCGCCTTTGAGTACTGTGTAGCATTCCTCTATTCATCCACTTTTCCTCTTGTGTATAACTTTTCCTGCAGAGAAGAGTTCCCTTGGCTGTCTACACCTATTGCTTCTACCCACAGCATTGCACGAACATTTTTATACTCAATACCCCATGGATCTGTACATACAAAGGTATTTCATTAGAGGTGTGTGTGTGTGTGTGTGTGTGTGTGTGTGTGTGTGTGTGTGTGTGAGAGAGAGAGAGAGAGAGAGAGAGAGAGAGAGAGAGAGACTGTGTATGTGTGTGTGGGAGTGTGTGTATATGCGATTTATATAAGCGTGCGCAAATGTGAGGGCATTATATATGTATGAGTGCACGTGTGTGCATCTATATGTACCTTCAAGTATCCATAATATCTTTTCAAAAGTGCATTTCTTGAATTTTTGTTGAGTTAATGAATTTTGCACATGGACTGAATTGGGCTATGAACTGGTGAATTCCAGAAATTTCTACTGCTTCCACTCTCTAGAATGACTGAGCAGTTGTTCTTCCACATTATCACTTCACCTTGCTTCATATCCTGTTTGTGGAAGAACCAGTACACGTGTCATGGGCGGGCAGTGCTCTGCTCTCTGGTCTCTGGACTTAGGGCGGCTTGGTATCATTTTGGCTGCACTGTTTCTAGTTTAAGTATTGCCTTTCTTATTCTTGCATCTTCTCAACCAAATTGGTTGTAGGTGAAGACCATTGCTATGCTCCGTGTGGATTCATTGGCCATGAAGTTCCCCCCAGATCGCCCTGCATCTGACCTTTGAGTATCCCTGATGGACTGCAGAAGGCTAGAGTCCTGTGTCTTTATTTCTTTCTGGTGCTTTCCATACCCATTACGTCTCCTCTCCATGTGATGGAGTACTCTCAGTTCCAAAATATAGTCTATCATGGCAGGGGTTTCAAGACAGCAGGAGCTTGAAGTACCCGGTCACACTGTAGCCACCATACAGGAAAAAACAGCCTTATTCTGAGCTGCTTTCTCCTTTGTACAGTCTATAGCCAAAGCCTAGAGAATGGTACTGTCTACTCTGAGGACGAGGGACGCCTTCCCCATTAACCTAATCAAGGAAATCCCTAGCTGTCCCGCCCAGAGGTTACCCAAATCTAGACAATCCCTTACTGGTGTGCCTAGGGCTATTGCCTTCTGGACATTTGGAGATCTTGTCAAGCTATCAGTAAATCAACTGTTAAGTATCTGGGACACACAGATGTCCCATGGGATGAAAGAGTTTATGTAATAACTACTAATGTTAGCACTTTGGCTTCCCATGTAACATTTAGACCAACATATTCCAATGAGCCTGCTTTTCATTTTGTGTCTTGCATTTAGTATATAAATACATTTCAATGCAATTTTCTCGTGGGCTGAATATATATGTGTTTATTAAATATATGTATCTTTCTGTTAGAATTGCCTACAAGTTTGTTTTTAATGGAATATGTTGTGCATGTCTTTAGCAAAACTGCTATTATGCACTAAGGTGCTTTGTCATGGCTTGCCTAATTATTTCCTTATGTTGAAGCATTGTTTTCAATTTCATTATTTTTTAATGAAATGTAATATTTTTTGGTCTAAATGACCCCCCTCCCCCTGGTTATTTCTTTGAAATTACTGCCATTGAACAGTTCTTATTAAAGGCTGCTGGATCATTTAGGAAGATTGAAGCTGAATTCCTGGCTAGCAGTGTATGCCTGTTTATCTTGGGCCCCACCAGAATTGGGTTTTATAATTTCATTGTGTTTTAATAGCCCTGAAGTATATACCTTTAAAGTTCTTCCTATTTGCGTTTCGTTTCTTTCACTGCTAGAAAGTCTGTTTTTTACCAGAATGGCTTCCACCCTCTATTTCCTCTGTTGCCCCTGAGCTCTTTGATGCCCTCCTCAGGTAACCCGATCTTTTCTTTCTGCGAGGGCTGTGAGATAGGGAATCTTGCTTGGCCATGCACAGCTTTGTTTTTGGAGTATTTTTGGAGCCCTACAGAAGGCACTTCTAAAAGTATTCTTTGATTCTCCGAGAAAGTGTGTGGCAGTCAAGAGTCAGCCTTGGATATCCTGCTTCATTAGAAGTGCTGTGTGGCCCTCAACTTTTCCCAGGCAGAAGTAGTCTGAGCAAAGCCGTGATGGCTGGCGTCCGTTGCCCGAGGAACTTTGCATGGGAAACTCTGTTGTTCACACTGGAGGCTGTGTTCTTGGTTCCCCCTTTAAATGTAAAATTTATTTATGCAGAATCATTTAGCATTTGCTCGCTGACTCAAAAGGCAGAGCTTCACTTAAGCTTTACTCAATTACCCTTTAATGTAAATGGGTAGAGAAAGAAGAAGGAAAGGAAGACAGGAAAAAAAAATTCCACCAGAGCTTGTCATTATGATTGATTCCTGTGTGCGGAAGGCTGGCAATCTTTTCCCAAACTTTCATGGCTGGTTTTTTTGATCTCTTGCTTTTCTGTTTGATAGACTTGAATAATCTGCATAGTTTTGATATTGAATTCCCCTTATTCTTGTCAATGGGGAGTTAGGTTTGGGAGGTTGGTGTTTCTTTATTCTCTGTGCAGTCGGGGGTTTCCTCTGAAGCATTTAAAGTATGTAAAGCTTAGAAGCATTTCAAGAGGAGTTTGATAAGGGCATTTTCATTTGCTGGGAGGCAATAGACTGCCTGGGTGTGAATTAAGTCAAAGCTTCATGTTGAAGCTGTTTATATAATATATGTATGTATAATAATAATATGTAATATTATTACATGTATTACATAATATGTATATAATAATATATGTAATATATGTTTATATAATATATATGTATGTATGTATATATATATATGTATATATATGTGTGTGTGTATATATATATATATATATATATATATATATATATATATATATATATGATTAATGGGAACTTTTCCATAGAGGGGAGTACAGTGGCCAGCTGAGTGAGGTCTTCCCTGTGGAAGAGCATCAGCCACGGGTGTCCTTGATCACTGCTTCCCCAAGCAAGGACCACCTTTCTCTGCTTCATTTCGCCATCCTATGGGTGTCATTTTTAGCTGACACTCATGGCTTCCTGTGTGAATTTCTTTTCCCTCATTTATTATTTTGCCTCCGTGGTTTTCCCTAAGGGGTATTTGAACGCCTGTGATGTGCCCCAGTTTATAGCCTAATGTACACTCGGCAATACACACTCTTGGCTTGATCTGTGACTCGACTTGGGCAACCTAAAGCGAGATACTCCACTGTGTTGCCGCTCTCTGAAAGCGAGAGCTTCCTGCTTTGAGTTCTTCACGAAGCTTTCTTCTCGCCCGTGTGGGTGTCTAGTTTGACAAAGCTCTGTTAGCGGAGAGGCAGGGTCTTCAAGAACAGCTCCACTCACAGAGATCAGTACAAGTTTGTGAAAGAGCTCTCTTTTGTGTCTCCTTTAGCAAAGAAAAAAAGAGTGCCCTCTTTCAGCCTAATTGAGTGTGTTTCAGAATGGGCTCACAAAGACTCTAGTTTATTTCCTATCTGAATGGAAACCATCGCTCATAGAATTGCCTTTATCCTACCCACGTCTCTTCAGTAGTTCCTGGCTTGAATAGGATAAGACTTCAGGCTCGTGGTCCTATAATTGACATCTTCATCAAAATCAGATCAAGGTCAGAGTAAAGTTTGCACTGGGCTCCAGTCCTTTCGCTGCCTTTGACCCACTTTTCCCTGTTGGTAAGGAGTCATTTGACATGATTTACTATCTGCATTGTGACTCCATCTTGGTTTCCAGAGTAAGATAAGGAAGTTCACTGATGTTCCCTGGCTTTCCTACTTCACGACCCAGATCCAAAACGTCTCCCTGGGAGACTTTACATTTCTGCTGCCTGCTCATTTTCTCAGAGAAACGCTAGTGGGACTCAGCTGGATTTGATAGCTCCTTCCCATCTGGTAGTCATCAGTGGCTCTTTCTCTCTCCTGCTATGAATACAGCAGTGTGGGCAGCAGATAGACGCCCAAGCTCCATGTTTTCACGGTCCAGGTCTAAGCATCTGAAACTATTCATAAATTAGTCAGTGTGGTCTTTATGAATAAGAATGTTCTGAAGTGACTTTTGCTTTGTCTGTTGCTAGAGTCAGATGTCCGCTCAGCTTCTTTAGCTCTGAGTCTTTCCTACCTTCTGACCAGAAAGTAAACCGGGGTCATAAAGAGAAGGCTTGAGTTTATCTTAGAGGCCAGGAAGGCTATGGAATCTGGATAAATGACCTACCTCTCAGCAGGAGGCTGGATGCAGGCCCTCAGGGACATACGGGAATTGGTGACGTGTATTTGCCATTTCCCCTAAGCATTCGCACATTGGCTGGGTTTTCCAGTATGGACTCTGAAGTAGACAGGGTTTTGAAAATCTTTTTAAGAGGACCAGATCTATGGATCCTCTCTTCCTAGTATCAGTTGCCCACTCTGCCAGTTTTGCATTTTTTGGAGCCTCTGGGGACACAGATCTCCCTTCTCTGTTAGCCTAAGTCTGGCAGCGGCGGAGGAGGGAGCTGAGATCCTGATTAATGTGGGTCTTTACTGTTTTTAGCTTTAAAAGCTTGGAGTTGGAGGCAGGCGTTGTTGTTCTGCAATTAGAGCTGTGAAGCACATCTTGTTTGTTCCTTGTCTTCTTATTCCTTGGGTCTGTTTCTAGAGAACAGCGCAGTGAAGTTTACAGAGCTGTTAGAGGACCTGCCTTTGGAGGGTTGGTGGAGTGAGGTCTTATAGGGACTTGCTTCCTTTGTGTGGGAGTCATGTGAGGTCTAAGAAGTGTGCTGTATTTTTCACATATTCAAATAAACGGAGACAAATTTTCTAAGGGCACAGCACAATAGGTTTTGTTGGTGTCTGAAAAGCACCACATTGTCAACTAATTTAAAATCAGATGCTTTTGGTCAGGCACAGTGACACACTTTTAATTCCAGCAGTTGAGAGGCAAAGGCAGCTGGGCCTCTGTGAGTTCAAGACTAGCCTGGGCTACATAGACAGTCCCAGGCCAGCTAGAGCTACATGGTGAGACCCAGTCTTAAACAAACAGGTTAACATTATGCTTATAACTCTTGGCCATATTGGATCCAATTTGAAGCTCCAGTTTATAGTCCGTACCTAACTGTGGCTGGTTCCTATGTAATGAGCCAGGGCCTTCGTGACTCAGGACATGAGAGAGCTGATGAGGAGGCCAATCAACTGTTGCTTCTTTGGAGGGGAAAGCACGCAGAGGATTATTAACTCATATTTAGCTACTGTGACCATTTAACCCCTTAGCTCAAATGGAATCAGCATTGTCGGCCGCTGAGGAAGGCTAATTTACCCTTTGGTCGGGAAGCCATTGGAATGTTCTCTCACAACATTAAAAATGTGAAAAGTTGGATATTTGTGTTTCTTTGATGGTCTTTGCAAAATGGAATTTTTCACAGGACTCAGTTCATCTTGGCTATGGGTACACAGCCATAGTATCTGATGAACATATTGAGTCAGACAAAAGGGCGGGGCTCCCAAAGGTCACTTCAGTAGCCAATTCATCATAGCCACCAGATAACTTTGAAAGTCAGAATTTCAATAGGACTTGGCACTCTCGAGTCTCTTTGGAAACCTCTCTTCCCCCATGTGCGGAGGCTGGGTGGCAGTGGCTGCTTTATTTCTCTTAAAAGCTTTTTTGGGGAAGAAAAATTAAGACCAGAATTACTATTAATTATACATACTCTGTACTCTGATCATTATCTGTTTTTAGTTTCTAATGTGCCTTGACCTCTAATCACGTACGCATCCCTCCGTCCTTCATCCTGGAGAATGCTAGACCTTGAAGATAGCACAGAACTCCCTGACCACTATGCTTTCTTCTGTGCTTTCAAATCTGCCATTAACAGCCATAAGCAGTAAAGTTAATAGGTCTGTGTCATTATAGTAAACCTGCTTTTGGTGCCACGACTAAGAAATGGAAGGCCCACTTAGATGTAAGCACAGCCATACCGTGACAACCTAGAGCGTCCTGAGTGTACTGAGGAACGAACGGGCAGCACGTATGTCACTGGACAAAGAGAGGATTCACGTGGTGGCCGAACAGGGTGTCTGGAATGAGGTGGGACTGCACAGCGCTGCTCCAAGTAGCCCTTCATTGTGCTAATGTATGTTTCCTTCTCGAATGTCCGTGTAACGTTTCTGAGGTGTGCTTGACACCGAAGAGTAAAGGTTGAAAGCTGAGCATGAGAGGATCTACTGTATGAACGCACTTCTCCTACCAGCCATGCGATGCAGGCACTCGTAATCGTGTCCATATTTAAAGTGAGGTATGTGAGCTGCAGAAATGTGAAGCGCACGGCCTTGGGGTTAGGTAACTGGTGTGTGGCATATCGCTTTCTCCTCTACATCTCAGGTGGGCTTTAAAATGGTTTTTTAAATGACATTTTTATTAGTGCATGGATAATTTTCTAGAGTGTATAACGCATTTTGATCACGTGCATATCCCAATTCCCCGTCCACTCCCTCTGCACTCCTTCTTCCCCGGACCGTTTTCTTGTCATTTTAATGACACTTCTGTCTTAGTTAGGGTCTTATTGCTGTGAACAGACACCATGACCGATGTAAGTTTTATATAGGACGACATTTAATTGGAGCTTACAGGTTCAGAGATTCAGTCCATTATCATCAAGGCAGGAGCATGGCAGCGTCCAGACAGGCCTGGTGCAGGAGGAGTTGAGAGTTCTACATCTTCACCCAAAGGAAGCCAGGAACAGACTGAACATCCTCAGACAGCTAGAAGGAGGGTCTCCAAGCCCACCCCACAGTGACACACTTCTTCCAACAAGGCCACACCTTCTAATAGTGCCATTCTCTGGGTCAAGCATATGCAAACCAGCACACTCCCTGAATTTAATTAGGGGCAGGAAGTTTGTTTTTAATGCATGTGACTCTCTCTCTCTCTCTCTCTCTCTCTCTCTCTCTCTCTCTCTCTCTCACACACACACACACACACACACACACACACACACACACTCCCCTAAGCCAGAATGGAGACCCAACAGACAACCTCCAATGTCAATTTCAGGAAAGCAGTTCACTTCCATTGAGGGGTCCCTCACTGGCCTCAAGCTTACCGAGTAGAGTAGACTGATTGGCCATCCAGTCCCTAGGATCATCAGGTCCTTGACTCCAGGTTTATATGTGCCACCACACACAGTGTTGTAATGTGCGTTCTGGGAGCCAAGCTTGGGTCCCTGTGCTTCTAAGTCAGGCCGTCTTCCCATCCCTCAGATCTTGAGCTCTTATCTACTGCTTACAAAACCCTCCCTAGCTGCTTCATAGGTAGAAGCATCAGAAAACCACAGAACATGAGAGGATGTTCAGGAGTGCCCTTTTTGTGACAAGTTTTGTTTGAAATCTCAGCTTCACTTGGGAAGCTTTCGACCTATCTTTGTCCTGGCGATGGAGGGCTGGGATGCTCTGGGATCAGCTGGGCTGGCTGGTGGCAGATACATTTTTGGGTCAAGGTGGCAGCCAGTTCTTTTTGGGCCGCCTGCAGCTGTTGAGACAATATGAGTCTGTGTGGTGGAGGTCTGCCAAGTTAGACTCTTGGCTCCTCATTATGCTTTGGAACTCACACTTTCCACAACCCCCTTGCCCTGCAGTGGCTCACATCAGTGCATTGCGATGTCGAGCTGAATAATTCGCAGCATTTAGCACTTAAATTGGCTCATTGCAGACAATCCAATTAGAATAAAGTCTATTATCGTTTTGGTACCTTGGAATGAAATGGAGTGTTTAAGCGATGAACATGCCACGTTGCCTGGCAGTTGCTTCTTGTCTAACTCTTCCTTGTCTTGCAGGTTCTCTGCGTCTTGTTAAAATGACACCCTCAGTGGTGTGAGCCATGCATGAAGTTTGGTGACACACCTTTCTCCTACAGACGTAGGTCTCTGGAAACTCCTTGGAGTTAAACAGATAGTTCTTAAATCATAGTTGCTTGTCCTGCTACAAAGGGACATTTCATGAAGGTCATTTTTCAGGTGGAAGTCAAGAATCCAAGTGGGCGAGGTTAAAAGTTAGGTTAGTAATAACAGACCATGGAGCTTAGAGTCATATGGAATGTGTCAGTAAGATCATTTTATGGAGATCTTGGATTATCAGTGGAGAGACCATCCAAGAGACATGCCGAGCTGAGAGCTCTGGCTCATGGCCAGGCCAGCAGGATCGAAATTCTGGGGTCACTGAGAAAGGGGAAAAATTGGTGGGAGAGTAACTCAGAAATCACTATCAGGTATAAACTATGACTGGTGCCTAGCTCAAGACATTCAGATTCATCACACTTCCCAGAAACTAGAAAATGGCCCTTCTTGAATGGAATGTACATGGGATACACATGTTGTTTGCATGTATGTGCACATGGGTATGTTTCTAATTCTCCTTTGGCACATCATGGTTCTCTAAACGTGCTACCAGGTGCTAGAGTCGCCAACATTAGGTACAGTTCTTTCCTGGTTATATGACCGCAAGCATCACCCCCACCTCTATGACTTGTTCTGTTCTTCATTGAAAATGACCATACACCTTATTCACCTGTATAGACGGTACTGAGGTATTGGGAAGTGATCGTTAGAAGCTTTTGCATTTAGTAAAATCCATACATTTTGTTTCCCTGTCGTTTTAACCATAACCTTAAAGAGCAGAGGACCAAGTGGCATGCCCAGCAGACGCTTCCTGGGCCTCCTCTGAGATTTTTAAAAGGCTGACTTCAAATTGGAAGCCATGAATGGGCTCAGAGAGGGGCGGGGCTGCTTCCTGCCAACCATTGAATGGAGCTGTGGTCTGTCTACCTCTCCTCCCTTTTTGTTTCAGATACATTTTGTATTGCTGGCCAACTGATCCTCATTGATTTATTTTACACTGTGAATCACAAAGGCTACCTCATTTCCCAGGATGGCGTAGTTCTGTAAATACCCTTTTATCCTTCTGTAAATGCCACTAATGGCTTCTCCAGCAGTTGTAAGAATGGATCCAGGAAGCTTGTGCAGTCCCCTGCCACGCAATAGCATTTAGTGAGCTGATGTTGGATCTGAATACTCATGACACGCGACCCCAAAGGTCAGGGCATCGGTGCTGTAGCCTTTCAGGTGTGGAGTGAGAGAGCTGTAGCCGGCTGCTGTTTTACTGGGAAGCATGGTGGTCCAGCTGCAGTGTTTTCATGAGGAGAATAGCCATCTCAAAGTCACTCGTCTCCTGCTTTGTTGCAGGTGTCCCAAGGATGGCTTCCAGGTCCAGAGAGGTGATGGGAACTTCACAGTTGAGTAAGGCAGTGCTTGGAGTATATGTAGGAAGGTAGCTTCCCTATGTGAGGGTGGGATAGACGTCGCAGTATATTTAGAGAACATTCAGAGTTTACTTTCTACATGTTCTGCAGCAGAAAGTCCATTAGAAATCCATATGTTCTCTTGATGTCCACCTGAAATGTGCTCATATCTTTGATTTAGGAAGGGTAATAGGATCTCAACAGCTGTGTCTCCTGCTTGATGGTGGGCATGTGTGGGAAAATGGCCACAGCCATAGCAAAGATATAGGGGAAACTCCTGCATCTAGGGAAGAAGTTTGGTAAATAGTAGTGGTTCCAAGTCAGACAGTTCTGTTCCCTGGGGAAACATGATGTCATCTGGCCATGAGATGGATGTTACTTGTTTTGTGCGTCTCTTACATATGTTTCTATGAACCCACATACCCTTTACCTGTCCCTGGTGCTTCTACACAGCATGACTTTGGAAATGAACTAAAACGTGTCAGGCATCTCATTTTACCCTTTCTCATCAGTCTTGAGGGCTGTCCTTAAGGGGTTTTGTTTTCGTTTTTTCTTTTTCTTCTTGAAAGCAATCGCCAGCGGTTGCTGTCTGTGTATTCAGCAACTCTGTGCGGTTTCCCTGGAGAATCTGAGACACAAACTGGGTCCCTTGGTTCTTACTCATAAACAGGGGAATTACCGGAAGCGTGAAGTTGAGTCTGCTCCAGATGAAGACCAGGTCCAGGGAGGTGCAACTGATCTATAGAGAAGTACATGTTTTCCATAGGTAACTCATACCCGCAAAAAAAAAAAAAAAAAAAAAAAAAAAAAAAAAAAAAAAAAACCCGCCCCATGTCTAGAACAAGCCCTTCTCCTGCTCAACCATACTTTTGGTTGTGGCTCCAACTCTGTACCTTTGTGTTTGACTTGTAGGCTCCTCCCACATGGGTCAGACTCCTCCCACATGGGTCAGACTCCTCCCACATGGGTCAGACTCCTCCCACACGGGTCAGACTCCTCCCACACGGGTCAGACTCCTCCCACATGGGTCAGGCTCCTGCTTAAGCTCTTCATAATTGATAATTCTGAATGTAAGATAGGTATGTTTTTAGACTTTAGTTTTTCAACAAACTTACGTATGTTTGACATAAATCTAACTTCATGCTGTAACCTTCTCAAAATGTGTGCCTTTGTAAGTTTCAGATTGTAGTTCATTGGCCAATTAACACTCTAAACGTTTTCATGCAGTTTTAGTGATGGCAGATTTTCTGTCCGTAGAGAAAGACTTGGATTTGGTGAGATTCAGTGCCTCGCTTTGTTTTGGCTTATCCTATTTGGCTGTGGTTCTTCCCTGGTAAAAGCTAGGTGCTTCATACTTCAAACTTAAGGTTGTAATACGTGTTGTATGTGTGTGTTCGCTATTGGTTGTTTGTGTTGCTGTGGGAGAACAGGGGTCTTACACACGTTGTGTAGATTTGCTGTCACCAGGGTACACTCTATCACCTTTAGAGTGACAGTTTATTTCAATTTCCTTCCTGATTTCACTTTCTCTCCTTTCCGTCTTCCTTCACTGGCTCCTTCTTGCCATCCTTTCGTTACCAAATTAAGGACAAAGGGCAGAAGCAGTTATGTGATGTGTTGCTGCAAGAGACTTTTTCCTCCTTTGAACTATGAGCAGAGTATAACAGATATACTTCCGAGCAGAGCTGGCTGATACAAACATGGCGGCAACAGAAATGCCGGCGGTCCTGGGAGAATGGCAGGAGCTGAAGCAGGCAGCAGGTCACTGGGTTGTCCGTCTGGCCCTTATTGGGAAGTGTATTTACTGGGTTCTGTGTTTACAGCTCAGAAATTTTTTTTTTATTTTCCTAGCACCTCTTCATAGAAAGTAGAGTGCAGAGTCTGTGTTGGAGTCAAGTAAGGCATTTCTTAGTGTCTTGTGTACCTGTTTATTTGAGACTCTGAAGTCTCTGGGTATTTAAAGTGCAATGTAAATCACCCATATATGTTTTTTGGTGCACTTAGTGTGACCAGGAAGGAAGCTGGGATAACGATTGTGCTTAGTTGCAAAGGTGCAGAACAGCTATGGGCCTCACCTTACTCTACCTGAGCCACATGTTCCCAGGTCATCCCGATGCCCCTAAGTGACTGACTGGCCACAGCAGCCTGCTAACTCTCCTCAGACAGCTGTTTCCTAAAGCACTCAATGACCTCATCAGATGATGTGTAGCATACAGAACGTCCTGGAAAACATCTTTAAAAAAAAAAATCCCATTTCTGCATAAACATCTTAAAAGTTGGCTTTGCCGTTCAACGTTTATTTTTTTTATGTGTGTTCTATGTTGGAATTCAGGCTTTGTGTCGGGGATTGGGATGGGGTGGGGGTGGGGCATAGTCTGGAGTGATGATGGGCTCACCATCAACTGGCTGGCAACCATGGTGTGGTACCCAGGGAGTCAAGCACAGTGAAGACATACCCGTGTTCCTGTGCACAGAAAGGAGAAAGCTTTGGGACAGGGGCTGGATCTGGTTATACTCCTCATCTGGAGTCTGTTTCCCTCCCTCCCCTTCCCCACTCACCCCCAGCCATTCCTGTTCTTTACCTCCCTTCTCAGGTCAAATCTGCATTCTAATTCTGTCTCTCCAAAGCAGCCATCATCAGCAAACCTCTACAAAGCTGTATTTCTTCCATCCTCTTCATTTTCTGTAAAATTATCCAACAGGCCACTGTGCACTGGTTGTCTCACATTTCTTATTAGAATTTAACTCTTCACACACTGGTGTTTTTCTACTGCCTGGAGCTTCTTAGCTACTGATGAAAATTTATTAGTCTAACTAATGCTGACAGATCAGCGCAATCATTACCATAACTTGAATCTTTTAACTATTTTTATATGTTTTCTCTAAACATCCAAAAGCTGGGTTTGGCTGCCGTATAGATAGAGGCCCTGAGTGATTTGCCAAGTAACGATAGCAGAAAGAACGGTTCTGAGAATGGCTGTAAAGATCTTTGCTGCTTCCTGCTCCTAGACGTTGCTTCACTGTTTCTGTGAAACTGTCAGGGTCTCTCTGAAGCCAAGGATACCAGGGAAGCTGGCAGGTACTTAATCAAGTTCCTTGCCAGGAGAATACCCAGACTCTATCTACAATAGCGGGTTAATGATCAGCTTGCTGATTACCTGTAAAGTCCCTTCTGGGAGATCGAAACACTCCCAGAGGAGGAAGATTAAAGAGAAGAAGCAAGGGGAAGAGAAAAGGTGGAAAGAGATGGGGGAAGGAGGGAGGTAGGAGGGAGCAGTATTCCTCTTGGGAAAGAACAGAAGGGACTTCTTCATAGAGTTCAATGAGCACATCACAGTACCATCAAGCACTATAGATTGGCTCTGACTTATGGCCACTGAACACACATTCAAGCTTAAGTTTTCAGTGTCCCAGTCTGGAAAGTAAGGTTTTATGAATGGTCTTTGGTTCACGGAGTGAGCTCTGCTTCTCTGGGGAATGGACTTTTCCCATTGCAAGAGCAGGTTGTAAGGACCTCTTTGCAACCCTCCTTCCCCACTCACCTGCTTGCCCTGTGTTCTTCTGTGAGCTGAAATTGCCCTTGGCCCCCACTAGACGCTACCACCATCACGGACTTCCCAACCACACCACCCATGAGCTACCGCAGACCTCTTCCCTCTAAGACTTAACAGTCAGTGTCAGGTGTTGCGCTATAATAACAGAAAACAGAGCGGGTGTGGGTGGGTAGGTGGGTTATAACTACCTAGTTTATAGACTGGAAAATTGACGCTGTTGGTGGCACCAGGCCAGAACGTGGACCCTCACCACATTCTTCTCTCATTAGCTCCTCTTTTTTCCTCTCACTGCTGTGCTGTTATGCTACAGAATTTCTTCACTGCTAACCCTAACAAGGCAACAAATTGCCTTTAAAAATAACTAGTAAAGATTCTCTTCCATTATGGTTTTTCTCCCCTCAAGGCAGTTTTGTAAGTGTCGGGAGTACCTTTGCTGGGTGCTGTGCTGCTGCTGCTGTGGGAACTTGGGGTGTTTTCTGTCAGGGTCTTCTACTGGCTTGTCTTTTCCTTCCTATATTCAGAATATATGTTTCCTCTGGTGCTCACAAAGGTTGCCTGCTATTGTTTGCTGGCTCTGTGCAGGGAGCTCCAGTTGTCTGGACAGGGAATTGTCCATCCTGCCTATGCCAAACGGGGTCTTGTGGTCATGGAGATATTGACCTGCGTTTCCAGGTCCCCAGGGCCAACTGCTTCTGGATGTAGTGAGTCCGGATATGGAAACTCCATCCTCTGCCTGCCAGTGGCCCTGGAGGAAGGAAATGGAGTTTTTGGAGGATGAAAGCAACTTGTTTTTATTAAAAGAGGGCTATATTAAGAACCGTCGTTTTTAGCACATTGTAAATGCCTTCAATGGAAGATCCACAGAAGGGAATGGAAGCTTGGAAACACCCTGGCAAACCTGTGGGTACTCAATTACATGTGCATGCCTTCTGTGTGTCTGCTACTCAACTAAGGCCACTGCAGTTCAGAGGGGCAGCCATTGGCGTCCTGAAACTCTTGTGTTTAAGCCCAACCCCCAAGATGATGGGTTGATATTTAAAGGTAAGGCCACGGGAGGCAATGAAGTCGTGAGGGTCAGCCTTCCTACATGGACTCAAGAGAAGAATCAGTTGAGTGTGGAGTGGTGGTTTCTTTTTCCCTTTGTATTTACTCTGTGTGTGTGTGTGTGTGTGTGTGTGTGTGTGTGTGTGTCTGCCCAGAAGAGGGTCCTAAATACCCTGGACTTTGAATTGTAGGCAGTTGTTGAGCTGCCCACCTAGGTACTTTTCCACGGGAAGAACAGTATGTCACCCTAGCCCACCCAGATCTTTCATTTTGCTGTATGGAGATCCTCCAAGAAAGCAGCCAACCAGGATGAAAGGCCTTTCTTGAACTTCTCCAAACACACTGATTCTGAAATCTCAAACTTCTTCTCCACATTGGAAACTTGAGAATGTAATGTCTGTCGCTTCAGCTACCTGATGGAGTGTTTGTTAGAACATCTGTAAGTAGGCTTGGCTTGTCTCCAGCAGATCCTACCCTGTTTGCAAGAACAATTGGCAGCCTAGATTCGTGGTGGGCTGTAGACTTTAACTGTAGTTTGCTGACCTTTCATTTAACTATTTGTGGTCTTCTTTCTATGTCTGCCTGCCTGCCTGCCTGCCTGCCTGCCTGCCTGCCTGCCTGCCTGCCTGCCTGCCTGCCTCCCTCCCTCCCTCCCTCCCTCCCTCCCTCCCTCCCTCCCTTCCTTCCTTCCAGGTTTGTGTAGCCCTGGAGATCTACCTGCCTCTGCCAACCCAGTGCTGGATTTAAGTCATGAAACCACCACACCTGGCTTATACGGTTTTCATCTTTGTTGTTCCAAGTTTCTTCCCCCTTATGTGTCTGTGTCCAAAGCGGGTAAAAAAGAGGAAGGGAATACAAGTACAACATTCTCATGACATGAAGCCCTGGGCAACGCAGAGCCCCTGTCCTCTTCCCAAGCAAGAAAGTTAGAGTGGATTCAGGTGCTGCTGGGGATTCTCCCACTCAGCACATGCCTTGGCCTCACCATGTTGCTGTGTAGCTCAGGTTGTGTGTGTGTGTGTGTGTGTGTGTGTGTGTGTGTGTATGTGTTTGTTTTTCCATCAATAACAGATGGAATGTTGGGGCCATTGGTGAGATTTTCCGTGCTTTCACAGTGGTCCTCTGATGGCAGCTTGTGAGTCATCAGAACCTTAGATCCCAGCCCTGACCTCGGGAGTCACAGCCCGTGTACCTCAAAGACAGGTGAAAAGTGTGAGCAGCCCAGAGTGTTTAAGGAAGTCCATCTCCAGAAAGTCTGTAAAGTTGGATCACAGAAACAGTCAGCGGTGTGGTTCCTAGCTCACGTGGATTGAGTCGTGTCATGCCATTTTAATTCTGGCTTGGATTTTCAATTAATGGAAAACTCGGCACATGTGTGGTGGTTGGTATGGACTGGACCCCGTGTATTTAAAAGGATCTTTTCAACCTTTCTGCCCTCGCAGTATTTATAGTATTAGGCAGTTGGCAATTTTAAGGCATAGTAGGTCAAACAAGGAGAGGAACGTGCCAACAAGAGAGGGAGGTGGTGAGGGAAAGAGGAGGAGGAAGACAGGAAGAAAATACAACAAATGAAAGAGGAAAGCATGTCTATACACAATTTTCTATCCACCTTATTGTCGATAAGGCGGACAGAGCATTTCTGGATTTTATTTTGAAAACATCACTTCTGCCATGCAACCTCACGGGTGCATAGAACTGAGTGTCTGGATTCTATTTTTGTCTAAAGGTGACACCACTATTAGGCAACTTCCATTTCAGAGTTCTGCTTCTATTTTCTCTTCTGTTCATTTGATCTTTCCCATTGGTGTTGCATCAGCTTCCAAAGCATGGAGAATTCTTGTTTTCTCAGCCATTGATTCTGCTCAAAACACCGAGGGCTTCCCTGGAAATGAGCGCTGTGCTAAGTGGAAATGTGTTTGGTCCCACAGTTTATCTTCAGGGCCTGCACAGTACCCCTCCCTGCAGGGTCTTTGTGAGACATTTAAAGGCTAAGCTCTCAGCTGCCCCTCAGACTGTCATTAAGCGGTGTGCTATTGAGAGCAAAATGTGGGGTGAGTTCTGTTGAAGAGTTTCCCTGCCTTCTGGGCAGGTCTCCCACTTGGCTGCTTTGAGACTGGTTATATCCTGTGCTGTGTGTGGAAACAGGATGAACTTGGCTGTGAGTGTCGACCAGAAGTCCGCTATCCCATTTATGTGGCTGGGCTCTGAGAAGTGCACGGCCTCACTTGGGAGCTTGCTGTGGTCTGCTGCTAACCATCTGAGTCCACAAACCGAGGCCTTTAAAAAAAAAACATGACTGGCACAAAATAACCCTGGGGCTGAATTTGGTGTGGTTCGTGCAGATAGTTGAAAGGCTCACTATCTTTTCCTCATCAGAGCAGTTGCTTAATGTTTGCTGGAAACTGCAGATGAAACTCCTCAGCAAAGAGTATGCCTGTTTCTCCCCTCTGGAGGGGAGAGCCTTTCACTCATTGGACGGTGAGGGTTAAGGCATGGGGAGGAGGCAGCACAAGGATCCGGAAGCCCTCTCTGGTGCAGGTCTGTTCTTATAGTCACCCCTCCCTGTGAGAATATTCTATGCAGTTGTGAAAAGCTAAGTTAGCCAGGTAACAGGTTAGGCATGTGCTGCCTTCCCTGTAATGAGGACTGAGGTGCAGCCTCAGTGGAGTCTAAAGCCTCTCATCCCCTTTGATTGCTGCTGTTCCCTGCTCCCGTGCCTCAAACTATCATCATTTCCCTTTCTTAGAAGCTGAGTAGAACAAACTCGGGCCGTGTGAAATATAACTCTCTAAACATGTTTCTAGAACAAGGCAGTGCCCAGCTTCTCCATTGGAGTTCACAGACTGCTGATCTAATTCAGAGCCTGCTAACCTCCCGGCACTTAGAGTGTGAACAATTTTCTGTCTCAAGTGAACAGGGAATGAAAAGAAACCCCATCACATTTTCAAAATCAAACTTGTTATTTTGCCTGAGTCTACTTTTTTATCCTCTACTTGGAAGATCAAATTACATGAATTTACTGAAAGAAAAATCATAGCAATTGTCAAATTGCATGAACAGGGGATTGATTCATCCGTCGTGGGGGTGTTGACATTTTCTCCAGTCTGTTGCTGAAGTTTACAAGTGTTTAAATGATGGGCTGCCTTGGTACCCCTATAACCACACGGGTTTTAAATGATGGAGACACTGGTGGGTTAATGTTTTTGTTTCACTTTTTCCTCCATTCGTTTCAGAAGATACTACAAACAAGGGATTTAAAGATGCCTTTTCTCTTTCCTGTAGCATGTAAAGATGTTAAGAACACCATAAGTATTGAGGTGGAATGAACACTCAATAAACAGTTGCTCTGTAAAACAATTGCTTGGTGAGATACCTCAGGTCTCAACTAATTGCCAGTGTTCTCTCCTTTGCACCCTGGAGATATTTGGCATTGTTGGGGGATTGACGGGGAGGAGGCTGTCATTGACACCTTCCTTTCTGAAGTTCTCCAGGCCCTCTCAGCAATAGGGGGTTTTGTCCGCATTGAGAAGCCTTCCTGTATTATTATTTCACATTCTAAAATTCTTGTTTACTGAAGAATTAAGTTCGAATTTTCAAAAAAAAAAGGTGGAAGAAGATTGTCTTCACTCAATTATTCTTCTCATCCACTGATTATTATTATTATTATTATTATTATTATTATTATTATTATTATTATATTTCAAATGCCTCCGTATTAAACCCTAGGATTTCTTTCCAACACTGGATCTTGACATTGAATCGCAAAATGAATTGCTCTTTTCGTGGCCATATGCTTCTGTTTGCATGCTTCCTTCAGGAGAAGTCCATTGATTGACCCAAACTGTCCTTTGGATGTTAGGTTCCCATTGTGGATCACTGCCCCAAAGACGATGGAGTAAATTCCTCAACTTGTTCTCATTGGGACTTCACATTGACAGGGAATGAATGTGAAAACTGCATTAGATGGTTTAGGGGACAGAGTGCCAGAGACAAGCCACCATCGAATGAGTGGCAGAGCATGGGAGATAACTCTGGCCTCTTCATAGTGGGACCTGTGAAAGAAGTGTATGGTTTGAGAGTCTTAATTTTCATTTTCTTTATAACATATACAAATACCACCCCAGATACTTGTTGAGACTAAATAGAAAGCACTGAATTATCAGCAATGAAATACTAAGTCTTAATTAAAGTTCTCAGTACTGTCCTCTCTTGCCCTATATTTTTGAATATTGACGTGATTAAGAATAGAATAACAGGGACTGCATTATCTTTTTTTTAAAAACTCCTACAAATTGCTTTTAAGTTCCCCACGATCTGGTTGACAATTGCAACTGTAAGTATTTATAGAGGATGATAGAGAAGGAACTACCTACACGGCATCTATAAATACACTCTACGTACAGAGCTCACAGTGACAGCCATCTTTCCTCTATCAAATGTGCGTGATTTTCAGATTCGAATAAAGAGCCCTTGTGTTTGCACAAATCACTTTGTGTATTTTTTTTTTGTAGCTTTGAACCAGTGACCCCAGAAAAGTTAGTCCTGGCAAGTTCTGTCAGAAAGAATGAATGTCTGTAGTTTCTCTGGAAACGGGCTGAGATTTGGGGGTCCCTTTCTTCATAGGAGTGCAGTGAGGAATGATTGTTTTGGGTGTTTGAAGGCCCATCAGGTCTTATTTTTGAACTGCTGTGAGTGACCATTGTCCTTGCCAGCCACTCAGAGGAACATTAGAAGCAAGGACAGACGGGAAGTGTTTCTGTGTATAAATCTCAAGACTTCAAAGCCGAGAGTGTCTAGTTGCCCATGATTCTTTGTGGGGGAGCCACGGGATAGTGTGCCCATCCTCCAGGGGGACTCTGTGTGAAGTGATACCAGTGATAGTGTAATCAAACAGTCCAGAGACAGCATCCAGAAGTAGCCTGAATTATTCTGTTCCCTCTGAGGCTTCCCTCTTTCTCACCCTGTGGACCATGTTGTAACTTAGCTCTTGCTGGCCTTGCTGGAAAGTGCTTGCTGTACTGGGCACCTTTTCACGAACGGCATTTCTCTCAAATAGTTCACTCCTTCCTATGTCTGCCTGCAGGCTATATGCTTGTTGACTTTGGACTTACTTTAGACAGTTTTATTCTTCATTACTTGGGTTTTTGTTGTTGGTTTTTTTATATAGGTCACCACCACCACCACCACCACCACCACCACCACCACCACCACCACGACCACCAGGCAATTGGTCAGTTGGTCAAGTACTTGCTGTTCAAGTCTAAGGACCTTAATTTGATATCCAGGATCATATAAAAATGCCATGTGTGCCAGGACATGCCTTTAATCCCAGTACTCAAGAGGCACAGTTGAATGCTGGCCTAGTCTATGTAGCAAACCAGCCAACTAGATCCTGTCTTAAACAAAGAAAACAAAAACAGCTCCTAGGTGTGCCAACGGATAAAAGTAAATTCAGCCTTGGGGCGAGTACAAGTGACTCCCTGAGGCTAATTGGCCAGCTGGTCTAGCCTGATTGGTTAGCTCCAGGCCAGTGAAAGACTTTGTTTCAAATAAGCAATGTGATGTGAACTATGGGACAAGCAACCCCCAAAGCTGACCTCTGATCTCCGTGTGTGTGTGTGTGTGTGTGTGTGTGTGTGTGTGTGTGTGTGTGTGTGTGTGTGTGTATTTGCATACACAGGGTACTGGGAGTTGGTTTTTGCAAGCCCTCTTTAGGATTCTGAATGTTCTATTGGAGACACTTGCCTTGCTTTGCCCTCCCCTCACCTTGAACAGTGTCAGCACCCTGTGAGTAGAGTGAGAATGAGAGTGACCAGGAGTCAAAGCTGTTGACTTCCTGGTGGTTTATGGAGAGGATCCAGACCATATCCCCCAAGGCTGCAACATTGGTCTGGGGTGATTGGAAAGATGATTATAATATCTTCCTGGGTTTGTTTGCTTTGTTTTGTTTGGTGGTGGGGGTGGTGATGATGATGGTGGTGATGATGATGGCGGTGGTGGTATCTGTGTGTGTATATTCACGTAAGTACTCATTCATTCACTCACAGAGGCCAGCCTCCTTTGCAGCTTCCTCAAGCCAGAGTCTCACTGCATCTGAAGCTCTTTCCATTGGGTTTGCAGTCAGAGAGCTCTCGGGATCTGCCATTCTCGGCCCTGAAATGTTGGGGTTACAGACAGAATGCAGCCATAATGGCTTTTTGTATGATGCCAGGGTCCTCATGTTTGCAGAGCAGTCACTCTTCTCAACAAGCCGTCTCCCTAACTCCCCACCGTTTCTGTATTCTCTGATGATCCCTGGGAGGTGCGGAGTGGGTGCCTCAGCAGGCGTTCACCCTAGTTCCAACAGGAGACCAGTGCGAATGAAGATTTGTTCAGCTCCCTTGTCAAACATTACTCTTCTGTTTGTGCTTCTTTCTTCCAGCTCAACCATACTTAATGTACGCCCAAATATGCCAGTTGTCTGCCATTTGTGTTTTCACTTCTACTGTTTTGAGTATGGGTGTCTTGCCTCTGCTTGTCTGTACCGTGCACGCGCCTAGTGCCAATAGAAGTCAGAAAAGGGCACCAGATCTGCAGTTTCACATGGCTGTGAGCTGTGAGGTACTTGGAATTGAACCTGATGCCTTTGGAAGAGCAGTCAGGGTTCTTATCTGCTGAGCCATCTCTCCAGCCTCCTTTATTTTTACTTTAATTTTTTTCTGTCCTATTTAAAACACAGGAATGTTGGTGACACTACTCCCTCTTACTAAAATGTTTTCCTTTTTTCTCTCTTTTTTATTTAAATAAAAGGAGATGGTTTCAGTTGATACTCTTATAGATAACGAAGATGAAACTGACTGGCTAGCTCTGTGCTGGCCCGAGTGAGAGCCACATCTCCAGATAGGGCATTGTACATATTCTTGTTCTGCAGCACTGCCTGAAGTTACCACTCTGTGGGCATGGGTGTTGCACACAGCAGACCATAAAATTCCATTTCATTTCTGTTGCATAAACATAGGATCACAAATAGTGTGATTATTTCTGGCAGCCTCAGGCATCGTAGCTAAGAGGAAGATGTAGGAGAATATGAATACTTAAATATATTATAAGCTTCCCTGCATGAGCTGACCAAGTACCTTTCGCTCTAGCCTTTCAAAGGTCCAATGTATAAGCATCTAATGCTGCCTATTGCTGAGTTCTCACTGTGTGAGTTATGTTAATCATAGCTAGCCTGGAAGCCACCATTATAATGTGTGGCGTTCTTACTTAACAGCTGAGGGTATAGACACATGGATGTTCATGACACTTGGCCAACGTGGACAGTGTGCCAGCTCGATTTATGTCAGCCTGACACAAGCTGGAGTCGTTTTAGAAGAGGGAACCTCAGTTGAGAAAATGTCCCTACCAGATTCATGTACAGAAAAGCCTGTGTTTTCCTCACGGGTGGTTGATAACTGGTGTGGGATGGCCCTGCTTTCTGTGGGCCATGCCACACCCTACGTAGCTGATGGCCCTGGATGATAAAAGTGAACTGGTAAAGCAAGCCTTGGGGAGCAAGTCAGTGAGCAGCACCCCTGCATGGCCTCTGGATGAGTCCCCCCCCCCCCCCCCCCCCCCCGGGATTGTGCCCTGACTTCTCTGGATGTACACTGTAAAATGAAATAAACTCTTTCTTCCTCAAGGTAGTTTTGATCATGGGTTTTTTTCACAGCCTCAGAAACCCTATTTAAGATACACCTACAATACATAGAAAGGAAATATAGGAACCCTCACTTTTTATTAAGAAATGAAGCTACCAACTGCTTTGCTCACCTATTACGATGATGACGACGACGACGATGATGATGATGATGATGACGACGACGATGATGATGACATCATCAAAAGACGGGAGGTGGTTTTGAATTGCATTTGGTATAAACAGGTGAGTGTTGTGTACATGTGCACAGAGGAGGCCAGTGCTAATCTCCAGTTGTCTTTGCCAGTCTCTCTCTACCTTATTTTTTTGACACAAGGTTCCTGACTTCCATGGCTTGCCAAGTCCAGTAGCCTGGCTAGCAGGCAGCCCCCAGGAATCCTTCTGTACCTTCCCCCGAGGGCTGGGATTAAACCTCCAGCTGCTAAGTGCAGCCTCTGGTCTTCAGTTTTGTGTTGGTATTCCTTTTCGGACCTGTTAGGAACTGTTCTCCTTCTGTCTCTGTAGATCTTGGGCATCAGGTAGTCCCTCAGACCTATCAGTAGGCTATTCTTGACCAAGAGGAGGGAGAGAAGAAACCCCCCACTGCACTTGGAATTTTACTTTTAGCTAATGATGGTAAAGTCCAGAATGGCTCTAATGGCCGTCTGGAGAGGGACAACCAATTAAGAAACCCATCTGGCTGAAAAATTTGTGGTCAGACAAGGAAAACTTTCTGAATACAGCCTCTGCTGTGATCCTATAATTGGGGTCCTAGAAGCATTATAAATATGTAAAGCAGGAGAGGTGTGAGACAGACGGCGATGGTGGTGCCTTGGTCTACATGGAAGGTCTACATACTTTCTCTCTTCGATGTCAGGTTAAAACCAACTCAAACTATAAACTGGGTGACTAGTTATAATGTTGCTAGGATACCTTCTGTAGTTAGAATGTAGGTCTTTGAAGACAGAGACCTTATCTTTAGTAATTGTTCTAGTTATCAGCTAAACAGACACTCATTATGTATGTTAGGATTGATAGAGCTTGGCTTGGTGGTGCTTGGATGAATCCCCAGCACCTGGAAGGTAGAAGCTAGAGGTCAGCCGTTCAAGGTCATATTCTGCTATGTGTAGAGTTGGAAGACAGCCTAGCCTCCATGAGAACCTGTCTCCAAATATCAAAACAAAGAATGGTAAGTCAACAGTCTGTCAATCTCAGTTTCTTCTCTGAAATGGCCACTCTTACAATTCACAGGTCAGAGGATAAGTCTAAACACTCTTAGGGTGCACATAAATCATAGCAGAAAATTTTGAAGTTGGTCATAGTTTCCATTAATTTATTGTTACTATACATCCCTTATACTCTGCTTGGGAGCAATGAATGTTTGGAAAAGAAAAGTTCCTCTGAAATTAACAGTTTGATCCCATTGACATTAATAACAGTTTCCTATGGTATCCCCTCCCTCCTTTCTCCCTCCTTCCCTTCAACCTCCCTGCACTCCCAATCCTTGTGCAGTCTAGCTAAGTCCTCTACCACTGAGCTACTCCCTCAGCCAGCTTCTACTTTATCAAGCCCATTTTTTCTTTATATATTCTGAATAGTATTGTAGATTCTGTATCTCACCATAGGAAGTGACATGATCATGCAATTGACTGCTTCTCTCCTCTCCTCAATGATACCAGTTCTTTTCTTTCCTTGGCATGCATATCAAACATATAATCAGTAAATCATCGAGTTTGAAAATAGTCTCCCTGAGGAAACTCACCCCACTAGGTTTCTTCGCCATCAAGCCCCAGGAAAGCTAATGTGACTCCCTTGAGGGAGCCACATGTGGGTCATCCAGGCCTACTCTCTCATTGCTGCACCTGGGTTTTTGTGTCTGAATATTTTATGGGCTTGTTTTGTGCAGCACTGAGCATGCTCTCCTGGATGATTGGCTTCTCAGTGTTTGGAAGGATGTGTATGTAAATTACAATCTAGCAAGGATGAGAAGAAAGGTGTCGGTCTTTTGGATAGTCTCCATCACATCACTGTACGCACACACGTGTAGAGCCGTCTGTGTGTGTGTGTGTGTGTGTGTGTGTGTGTGGGTGTGGGTGTGTGTGTCTCTCTGTGTGTGTTTTTGTGTGTGTTTGTGTGTCTGTGTGTCTATGTGTTTATATGTAATAAATGAATTAAAGCCAGTGACACCACTGGACTTTAATGGATGTCAGAATGCCCCTGCTGTAGCTATAGATGGACATTTAAATTACCTGCAAAGTGGAATATATTCTTCTTTTTGCCCCAGAACATTTATTTGTTAATATTGATGCTTTTATTCACAAGATAAAAATCTCTCTGCGCATGTGTGTTGGGATCCAGTTCTTCTGCTGCAAGAAAACCAGATACCTTTAACAGCCTGATGCCAGTTCAATCTTTTTGTTTTGTTTCCAGACAGGGTTTCTCTGTGTAGCTCTGGCTGTCCTGGAGCTCACTGTTTAGACCAGGATGGTCAAACTCAAGAGGTCTGCCTGGGATTAAAGGTCTCCCTCCTGCTCCCAGGCCCAGCACCCCTGGTCCCTGTAAGTGCTGTACACTTTCCTAAACTGGGGTTCGCCCCCACCCTCTCTCGTCTGTCACCTCCGAACACATTCCAGTTTGCTCATTTCTCTTTCCAGTGTGATGTTACGAACAAGCACGGCTTCTCAGTTTTGCAAGTGACAGATGGACAGAAAGTGGAGGCACCTGTCCTTTTGATGGATGGCCCATCTTTTGGAAACTCTTGACTGGAGCTTCTTTTTGAGTGTCCCAAAGAGGGGCCATGATGGGGACAGTCACACATTCCTGGCTACACCCTCTGACCTGCTGAAAACATGGACCACTTGGGAGTAAACGTGAAGCAATAAACTTGCCAGCTCCTTCTCTGGAAGTAGGAGGGGCCCTGCCTAAGCAGTACAGAATCTAGGTTTACTTGGAGCTGCTTGCTGGTGTTTTTCTGCCCTCTTAGCATGCTAGGGGCTGGGCTGGTGACTGGGTTTCATGCACGCATGCACGCACACACACACGCACGGAACCCAGCCACCCTTTTTTTCTAAGACAGATTGATTATATAGCCACTTTGCCAAGGCCTTTCCCTTTTCTTTTCTTCTAAATTCACATTTTTATATCCTCATTGTCAGAGGCCCTTGCTGTTTCTTAATGGTTTAAGTAAACTTCCTCCGTAATTGTGTGTTGTCTCAAACCCGGGGAAAGACTTTTTATATTCAAGTGTGCACATCTTAGAATTGGTTTTGTATCAACCACCATTACCACACCCTCTATGTTCTGGGCACTGCTCTCTCACCACTTAATGGTTATTTAACATGTATGTTGAGCAGATCTCATTTCTGTCCTCTGCAGAACATGGAGGCACTTCACCCATTTTCTTTTTCCATGATTAGACTCAGTACCTGGGGCTGCAGTCCCAGAGCTCACCCTCCTTCAGCAATCATTCTGCGCCTATAGCAGCATCTATGACCTTGAAGTCTAGCTGACTACATTAAATGTTTAATAAATGAAAGCCAGAAATAGGAACGGTACTGATCATGCATATATGTCCGTCCATATGCATGTTCACACACACACACACACACACACACACACACACACACACCAGAAATGTGCATATGTTGAATAAAATCCACTGTGTGTTAGTCAGGGCTGGCTCCCCTTGTGTCTCTGAGCTTTCAAGATGTCCCTGCTTTCTCTATGGTACCTACCGTGAGGAGGAAATAATCAGTTGCTCTCCAGTTCTTCGCAGTTCGGAAGAGTCTGGATTATGTCTCAGAGCCTCACCTACTGGTTGTGAAATTTGTCTGTTATTTATAGCTAAGAAATGAATTCCGGAGAACCAGAAGCAGGGATGAGAAAGAAGTGCCTCTTGTAGTGACTCCATCAAAAACAATGATGGTGACAACACATGTTTGTGGAAGCCTTCAAACCAAAGGCTTTTAAAGCTAGGGGTGGTGGCCTGCACCCAGGACCCCAGCACTTGGAGGAGGAGGAGGAAGAGGAAGAGGAGGAGGAGGAGGAGGAGGAGAAGGAAGAGGAGGAGGAGGAAGAGGAGGAGGAGGAGGAGGCGGCAGGGTTTTGCATTTGCATGAAGACCACCCCCAGATATGTTTGAAGCTAACCTTTGTTACAACAGACTCCCCTGGACCCCCCCCCACACACACACACAGAGGCAAGCAGAAGCCAAGGCAATCTTAGAAACGACACTTGCTGCCAAGTCTAACAACCTAGGCTTGATCACCTGAACCCACACAGTGAAAGGTTAGAATTCACACGCAAGACTTGTCCTCTACTCTCCACAGTTCACATGGACACACTTCCACAAAATTCAATAAAAGAAATAAATGCAGTATTAAAGAAACACCATTTTCCTTTAGTCTGATAACACTCTCGTAATCTCAGCTTTTGTTGGCTAAGGCAGGAGTTCAATACCAATCTCATCTGTATTTTAGGTTTCCGCCCTACTAAGTGAAGACCCTGCCTCAAATAGAGAAGTATAGGTAGGCTGGTCAGTCAATAGACATTTTTTTTAAAGATTTATTTATTAAATATAAGTACACTGTCGCTGTCTTCAGACACACCAGAAGAGGGCATCAGATCCCATTACAGATGGTTGTGAGCCACCATGTGGTTGCTGGGATTTGAACTCAGGACCTCTTGAAGAGCAGTCAGTGCTCTTAACCACTGAGCTGTCTCTCCAGCCCAGATGGATACTTTTGACCCAGGCACTGTGGCCCATTCCTGTCATCTTGGCAACTTGGGGGTCTGAGTTTGCCAGATGACAGCACCTTTGGTCTTGAGAGTGGTTTGGAAGCCAGCCTCCCCAGTTTAGTGAGCCCGTGTATCAGAAATACTGAGGAACTGTAAGGCCGAAACTACGGCTCAGGATGGAGTGCATGCTTTTAATCAATCTCTGAATTTGAGCTCAGCCTGGTCTACATAGCGAGTTCCAGATCAGCCAGGTCTACACCGAGAAACCCTGTCTTTGAAAGGCAAAACAAAAGAAACAAACAAAAGGTAAAAAACAGAACTGTTTGCAAATTGCGTGACCAGGCAAACGGAACCCTCTTTCAGCCATCTCTCCAATGCCTTGACCTAAAGTAGAGACCCATCTTTCGCAGTACGCCATTGCCCTGTCCTCTAGATTGACGCAGAATCTCAGTGGCTAAACATTTTGCTGGATAGGTGCACACCCTGGAGGTCTTAAATTGATTGACGCAAGGCTTTCTGCCTAGTCCGTCCAAGAGGAAGTGACTGAAGGTGGTGACCTGGTTGGCTCTCCTGCTGGTTCATTTTAAATCGAGAACCACTGGTCATCCCACAGTAACCCTGGTCCCGATGCCGGGACAGTCGGTCAGTCCACCGTTTTGAACTTCAGTTGTGTCTGTGGAGTTTGCTCTGCTCTTTCACATCCTGAACTTCAGCAGTTGCAGTCCCTTAGACAACAAAGCCAGGTTTGGGGCCAGATCTGCAGCCTGCAAAGCGTCTTTTGAAACTTTGAGCGCAAGCAGATCAGATCGCAGTTACCCAGCACAAACCTTTAAAAACCCGATGTGCCAACTTGCCACGTCGGAGGCAACTCTGCTTCCTGCATTCCCTGCTGTCTTTGTGGAGGCCTGGAAACTTGGAAACATTTTTCACAGCTTCCTGCTTATTTTAGAGGCAAGAAACATGCAGGCAAGAGTGATGACAGTTTTAGGTTTATAGCAGGTGATGGCAAAAGAACACTGTGCGAATCGAACGGTTAGTGCTGTCTCCAAGTCCTGGCTCCGGTACATTTATTAACATCTTTTGAGTAACGTCTGAAAATTATCTATTAAGCACAATTTTTCGCCCTCTCTGACAGATGACTACTGCTGCCAAGAAGCTCTTAGGCTGTAAATGAAAAGGAGAAACGATTCCACATTTCAATCTTGAGCTTCTTTCCTATTTCTTTCCTCTTCCATCCCGACTCCCTCTGTCTCTCAGTGAATTAATTGTAAGGTAGAAATCATGGTTTCATAGGAACGTAAGACTCTAACGCCACCTGCACTTTCTCTCTGGATGTCAGGTTTCCCACTTCTCTGAAGCCTTACCTGTCTTATCTAGGTAAGGGTTTCTTCTTCTTCTTCTTCTTCTTCTTCTTCTTCTTCTTCTTCTTCTTCTTCTTCTTCTTCTTCTTCTTCTTCTTCTTCTTCTTCTTCTTCTTCCTCTTCCTCTTCCTCTTCCTCTTCCTCTTCTTCTTCTTCTTCTTCTTCTTCTTCTTCTTCTTCTTCTCCTCCTCCTCCTCCTCCTCCTCCTCCTCCTCTTGCTACTCCTCCTCCTCTTGCTACTCCTCCTCCTCCTGCTACTCCTCCTCCTTCTCCTGCTTCTCCTCCTCCTGCTTCTCCTCCTCCTCCTCCTGCTTCTCCTCCTCCTGCTTCTCCTCCTCTTTCTCCTGCTCCTCCTCCTCCTTCTTCTCCTCCTCTTTCTCCTGCTCCTCCTCCTCCTCCTGCTTTTCCTCCTCCTCCTCTTCCTCCTCCTCCTTCCTTTTTTTTAAAACAATCTCCTTTTGCACTTAAAATGTTCTCTGTCTGAATGACTGATGTTTATCAAAGCTTTAACATGCACCCTTTCTATACATTTCTACTTCTTTTTATTCCCTGCCTTTCCCTTTAATTTTTTACCTCCATAAATTTTCCCATATGTGGTTGGGGTTATCGAGTTTTCTGTATGATCATAATAGGTTTTAAGGAAGCAGTTGAACCACCTCGCCCTGCAAATTAGAAAGGTTCTGATCTGGAAAAGGACTTTGGGCATGCCTCACCTGTTCCCTGGAGTTCTATGTAAATTGACGTTTATTGTGAATCAAATTCTATTTTAGGCGTTCTTCTTGAGGAATCTGTAAATGCCAGCAGAGGAGTGGAATTGATTTAGCGATTGGTAGTCTGTGGTGAGTGTCACTGTGTGAAGAGTGTAAGGATTCTGCTTATGTTCCGTATTTTCCTAGTGACCTTTCAGAAGAGCCTGCTGGTTGCTGTTACCTGTTTCTGGATTTCTTTTTCCTTTTGCTTTTAGTGTGAGGCCTGTTCAGGTATTTGCCATGGCGCTTCCCTCCTTATACAATACTGAGCCTAGCATGGAAATGAGTGTTTCCTTACAGTCTTTGTTTTTAATGTATAGTTCTCACAGTTGTCCGTTTCTGTAGGGACGATCAGCAAGTATGGGTTCTGGAGTAGGAAGGAGACTCCGCATTGCCCAACATTTTTTACCATCAGTCTCTCATCTCTAGCTTTCAGATCTGCTTTGGGAGAAAATGGTTTTTACATGGGCCACCACAGTGCAGGGTAAACGTGTTGTCGTTTGATCAGATGTGGAAATTGCTAAAACACCTGGGTTGTCAGCCCATGGTACAACAGATGCATTTCCATTCCCTGTTAGAGAACGCCGCATCCCACTAGATGCTCTGTTCATGAGACGAAACTGGAGGTCACGCTTTCACTGCATTCGGAGCAGGTTTTGAACTTTCTGAAGAAGGAAACGTTAAAAACTAAGATGCTGTCTTTCGATCTAAAGCTGCTCTGTATTTCCTCTCTATGAGGGCTTGCAGAACTCAGAGGAGTGACATGACATCACTGGTCTACTAGAGAAGCTCAGACAAGCTCCTTAACGGTAAACTTGGAAAGGGTGCTTGCACAGCAGAAGTGAGTAAATAAATACACATCGGGGTGGTAATCATCTTTCTGCCGTGGAGCCCAGAGCAGAAGTCAGTGTTAATGAAGTCTCTGGTCTGTTGTCATGGGAAGGTGCTGGGCAAATCCTGAGGAACTGCCTAAGATTGTATGAAGTTGTGTGAGTTTTACCTATTGAGAAGAATTAAGGTCACATGTTTCGGAGAACACAGTCTAATTCTGCTCTTAAGGCGAGTTTTATGATAATGGAGAGAATGGATTGGGAGCCAGGGTTAGCTTTCATTTCCTATGTTATCAAGTTACCTTTGTTGGCAAACCAAACAGAAAACCTGGTGGTATGGCCTTTGGTGAAGAGATTAACCGTCAGAACCTGGATCTGCATATCTGACCTGGTTGCATTTGACAGACGTCTACCCATGTTAGCTACAGAAAGTAAAGAACACAGCGATGGCAAGGGTCATGCGTGAGTAAAGGACATCAAGGTAGCAGTGGACTTTGGACGTCTGGTCCCATAACTGTAGGAATATTCTAGAAGAAATTCTAAGACACGCTCCTCTGGCTTTACGGTCCTGGTTTCCGCTCCGGTTGTTTCGGATTTGGCACGTGGTTCTGTGTATGTTGTGATGACCTTTTGTTCCGTCAGTAGGATTTTACGTTTTTCTAGGAGAGTTACCAAACTTCATGCAGTTTTCATGGAGTCCGGAGTGTTCAGTTGGTGCTTATTATCAGGTGGTTAATTGTAGTTCGGGGAAATGAGTTCCCTAATTGGGGTTGTACAAATTGATATTGTGGTCCCGACTAAATGATAGCTGCGATCTTTCTTCCTTATGAGCGAAATGAGAAGCAAAAGTCTGCCTCTCCAATGTGTTCAGCGGATCAGAGACGCCATTCCCGATGGCTCCCCACGCAGCTGCTGGCACGAGTGCTGCCTTCCATGGAAGCTCTCACTCTGTAAAAGGGGATTATCTCATGGACTTTGGATGGTCAATAGGAGATCTGTGATCCATGGTTTGCCATAAAATAGGACTTTGTGGTCACCCCCTAAAATTTTCCTCCAGCAAGCAAACCTCCTTTAAAACACCATTTTAGAAGAGTTTCTAGTCTTTTAAAATAATTATTGTTGTTGTTGTTATCATTATAATTATTATTATTATTAATTTTTAGGTGTCTCATGTGTGCGTGCATGTGTGTGTGTGTGTGTGTGTGTGTGTGTGTGTGTGTGTGTGTGTGTGTGTGTGTGTGAAGTGCAGTGCCATTGGAGACCAGGAGAGGGCACCAGCTCTCCTTGGAGCTGGAGTTCTAGGTTTTAAGCCACCTAGTCTATGTACTGGGAACTGAACTTGAGTCCTCTGGAATAGCAGTTCTTCAGCACTAAGCTATCTGTGCTTTGGCCTTCTAGAAGAGTTCTTGATCATCCTAACTACCTTCATAGCTCTTAAGTGATTTGAGAGTAGTATTCTGTTGCTTTCTATATCATTAAGAAGGTTTTCTTTTTAACGATTTATTAATTTATTTTGCGTACCTGAGCACACTGTTGTTCTCTTCAGACACACCAAAGAGGGCGTCAGATCCCGTTACAGATGGTTGTGAGCCACCATAATGGTTGCCAGGAATTAAACTCAGGACTCTGGAAGAGCAGTCAGTACTCTTAATCCCTGAGCATTCTTCCAGTCCCCAAGAAGAATGTTTTAATATGCTAAACAATGTGTAAAAGTGTGTGTGGGAGGGGGGGAGGCGTATTATGTATTGTTTTGTTCTGTTGCCTCAGTGGTTAGAACATGACTTTATGGTCAAAGTCAACCTAGTCAGAGCGGGCCTTGCTTTGGACGTGTGCCCTGCTGCTGTATTCTCCGCCCTCCAGGTAAGTGTCTGGGGATGCTTATAGACTGAGGTGAATTTAAGTCCCTATCTCAGCTCACACAACCATGCAACAGCTCCTTTTTACCATTGGACCAGAGAGCCACATGCAATGCAACAGACTATGAGTGTGAGCCTAGTCAGTTCTCCAGGGACAGCTAGAAAAGTCGTCAGTCTCCGCCTTGTCAAAGTATGACATTCTTGTTTTAATAGTCATGCGTTCTTATTTTATGAATGAGTGTTTTTCTTGTTTGTCGTATATGCACCATTTACATGCACTGCCTGCAGTGGCCAGAAGAGGGCAGCAGAACCTCTGAAACTAGAATTATAGTAGGTTTGAGACACCCCAACATTGGTGCTGCAAACTGAACCCTGGTCCGTTTTGCAAGTTCTCTTACTCACTGAGCCTTCTCTCCAACCACTCAAAGGACAATCTTGAGAAATATTTGGCTGTGTATATGTGTATATATGTTTACCCTCACAGTCTAACATTAATGTGCATTGTTAAGCTATCCAATCATTCTGGGACTCCAAAGAGATGGTGTCCGTATCAGCTGGCTTCTTACTTGTTTACCAGGCTGTTCTACCACAGCACTGGTGGTGTCCCATAATAAGTCCTTAGGGACTTTAGTTGAGAATGAATGAAAACTTGCCTGACCTATACATGTGTCCTGCAGGCTTCCGTATAGTACTATAGCTCTTCACTCCTTATAAAACGTACCTGCTGTGACCACGCTGGGGCAACCCAGGTTTGTGGGGGCCTGGAATTTACTGTCTGGCCTACCTTCCTTCAAATAGCGGCTATAATCTTGTCTCAGCTCCCTGAGTCCTAAGATGACAGGCCTGCAAGCAATTACCTGTCTTGACTAACACATTTAAACACAGAGCCGAGGTCTCTTTAATGTAGCCAACTTTTTGACTCTTCCTGAAAAAACCTTAGGCTCCAGCCGTCACTGAAAGTCCTTAAACAGAAAACAAAGACCAAAACAGAATATCAGAGCAGCCGGAAGATTGTGTATGAACTCACCTAAGCCAGAAAAGATAGGCTTACAAATCAAGAAAATGGATTTAAGCAAGCAACACTTTTGTATGTTGATGCACTCAAGTGTTCGCTGTCTCTATTGGACCGCTTCTGTGGAATAGTAGCATCAACAAGGGCTGTTTAGTGGGCGCTCAATGTGTACACAGGTCTTTCATTGGGAATTGTGAATGAACTGTAGGACTGAGGAGATTATTCATGAGGACAGGCAGAGCGGTATTATTAATTACCTTCTTGTTGCTGTGATAAAATACACAAACCGCTTTAAGAACAAAAGTTTCATTTGGCTCCTGGTTTGAGGGCATACAGTCAGCCCATTATGGTAGGGAGGGGCTCAAGTGTTGAGCTTAATCGGGAAGCAGAGCAGGAAACGCAGGCTTCCTTCTTTACACTGCCTTCTTTCTCTCTTTAGTTTAGTCTGTGTGGGGCTTCCTTTAAACCTCCCTGCAGTGTTCCCACCATCACTCCCAAATGCTTGCCCACTAGGTGATTCTAAAATGCAGACGGGGAGTCAAGGAAGATTGAGGATCACAGCCAGATACATAGTTGCCACTCTTGTCAGTTAGGGAAGAGAACTGAAACAGAAACATGGGGGTCTCATTAACCATCACTGCTGAAATGTTCAGGTCTCTATCTGGCCCAGGCCTGATTTATTTACTACTTAATCGATTCCTTCATTTCGCTGTTTGCTGGTGCATTTTTTCACCTTTGTTTCTGTTTTGTATCACAGGGAAACTGTTACAGTATTGAATTTGGTTAAGTTAGATACTAAGCAACGCAAGTTTCAAAACTCTGCCACTAGATGGCCAGGTGCCAGCTGGAGATCCCTGTCTTTTATCTGCTTCTATAGGTCCCAGTTGGGATATTGACCTGCCTGGAAGGCATTCACCCATAGGGAATAGTAAATTTCTATCACATATATAACCAGGGCTCAATGGTTGTCAGAAGCAACCGGCAAAAGAGCACCCTCGAGGTTTGCCATGGTGCATAGAGAGGGCCTGTGCTTAAGGTTTAAGAAAAGGGAAACTCACTAAACTGCCTGCTTTCTCTTTGGGACTGTTGACCTGAGTTCGCTCCCACCTTCAGAAGCCGTCCTTTGGTACCTGTGCATTTGCAGTGAGCATGTTGCAAGCCAGATGGGACACTTAGCCACAGGTTGGCAGAGCTGAAGCATAAAGCTTCAGGGCTCTGCATTCAGCCATCTTGATTTTGTAAATGAGAGGCTCAAAATACCTGTGCTGGGTAATTAGTGTCATGCTCTGCTACGGTGTGCTATTTTGGCACCACTCTCTTCTATTGCAGAAATTTGAAGACATCTGTTTACTTTCAACTCTCAAAGACCTTGTCAAGCACGGAGTCTATAGGACAGGAGCCTGTTCCTCCATTAGGGATCTTTGCAGGATCTTCTCTCTGCGAGAACATTTTTACCCAATTGTTGAAAATTAGTGAAAACATTTGAGCAAATTTAGACATAGCATGATGCGAAATGACAGCTTCTAATAAAAGAAAGCGTTCACTCAAATCCCTTCATGGGGGCTGTGAGCTTGGGGTTAAGTAAGGAAGGCTCTCTCAGGTTTTAGCAGAGGTTTGCAGAAAAGGCCCCATTCCTTTTAAGAATCACCAGAGTGGACCAACCAGGGTGACAGCGCTTTTATTAGCAATGTTAATTAGCTCAACTAATCAAGGCTACATTTAGGCTTTTGATCCCATGCTAATTTCCAGGCCTGCAGAAAGAGATAAACTCAGGTGGAAAGAAAGGTCTGTGCTGTGGTTGGCCTCCAGACTGAGCATCTGTCTCAAGTGTAGAAAGTCTTTAAGAATGAGAGAGGGTTTAGGAACCCAGCTGACAATGGGAAAGAAGGCACTGGGTTTGCCCGTGAGGAATTGTAGGTTGGGAATTGGAGATTTCAGGAGACTTTTAGCAGCAGTGCTCTCTGATGCCAGGGAAAGACTGAGGAGAAGCGCAGAGGTCCTTGATTATGTGGGAGACTCTGGAGTGAGCTCCTTCGAAGGTGGGGTGGAGCCTGTATTCATGTACTGGGAGTGAGTCTAGAGTGTGGAAGAGAAGATCAGGGGTAATTGGGGCCCAAGTGAAAACTGGAATTCACTGAGCAACTGCTCCCCCTGGGCTGGGGTGCCTCTGGCTTTGGCTGTTTCTGCAGACATCTGCCTGGCTTTTCTCCTTTCCAAATGGGAAGTTCGTGGCTGGTTCTCTGCAGCACCCCGGGTTGAATCATCCTGCAGCTTTCCGGACCCTGCTTCAAGGTTTCCTGCAAGACTTCTCCCTAGAGCAGTCACTCTGCTTGCAAAGCGGTGCATGCCTGAAGACCAAGCTAGAGCTTGCGTCCACGACCCTCCATATACCTTTCAGAAAGACAGACTGTGGACCGAGGCGTTTGAGTTTCAGAAGTGACACCCATCGGGACGAGAACTCAGGCAAGCACAGCGCCTGCTTGAAAGGGAACAAGAAAGCAGTCCATTGACTCATTCACCCGTCCTTTCAAAAAATAAATGAGCTCCTACTATCCAGATGTTGTTCTAGGTACCACGAGACCAGTAGGGCACAGGGTGTCTGTGGCCGTTTTTTATCCTGGAGCCTCCAGCATTTTTAGACTGTGTTGGGGCTCTGTTGTGGGGGAATGTTCTCCAGATATGGAGTGGCTGGTTGCTATAGCGACGGCAGGGGGCAGAGGGGTGGACTGATTCAGGGAAATGCAATCAAGGGAACAGGAGATGAGGTTTGCTGAGAAAGAAAGGGTAGAGAGGGGTTGAGTGCCTCTGAATGGGAGGCCTGTGGGGTAGCCCCTCAGTATTTCCATCCAGCACAGAGGGCTTCAGCCTAGGTGTGCAGAAGCCTTTTTGTTAATTGGGAGGGGGAGAGTTAATGTGTTTACTTCTGAGAATGTGGCCACGGGAGCGCGTTATTTTAAGTCTTAGCCCTCCCTGGAAGAAGCAAGGAGCTGGCGATCTAATAGTGTGTTACCACGCTAACGTCTAGTATTATCCTTGACACAGTGGGAACAGAGCTGTCAGAAAGAGAGAAGGCATTTCTCTCTCACTATCCGTGATCCAGTTTATACTCCAAAGAGAGGGGGAGGCCGTTAGCAAAAATATATAAGCAAACCCACCCTGGGACCTTTCCATATGAAGAGTTTTAACGGTCTCGCCGGTGGCTTGAGTATCTTCCCCTAAAAGATTTCATTTTTCAGATTATGACCTGATTAATTATTAAACAACAAATGAAAAAAAAAATCAAAGCCGGGGCACAGGGTGAAGGTGACGGGTGGCCAGGGCATTGAGAACTGAACTGGGATGGCTTAAAATGGAAGGATGGGAAAATAAAGACAATACACCCTTTCCTGTTGGGGGAGGCAGAAATGGGATTTATTTGGGAGGGGCATAAACATTCAGAAGCAGTCTCAGGGGCCCTTCCCACTCATCACCAGGCCCAGGGCCAACGCTGTCCCTGCTTCATGAGCAGAAATCTCTTGTTTAAAAAAAAAAAAAGTTAAAGGAATATTTGTTTGTACCTTTGACTGGGTCATTTAACCTAAGAGTATTTGTTTAAAAAAAATAAATATTCTTAATCTTCGGGGCATGCTCTGCGTTCTTTTTTGCTCTTCCTTGGTTTGCTTTTCCTTTTGTATTTCTAACGGCACCTTTCACGTCCCTTGGCACCCGGGTGGGGTTGGTCCCAGGCCCTCCTGTGGATGAGCACTGTAAGCATATGCAGGTGTGTGTAGAGACGCATCCTCTTGCTTATTACTAATTATTTCTGGATGACTTATGAGTGTTAACACAATGCATATACTTTGTAGATAGTCGTTCTGTAGCTGACTAGGGAGAACTGGCAAGGAAGACCCTGTTCTTTAGTCCAGTGCGGGCCCATAACTGCCATGACGTGTGTTTGGAAGGCAACCTGGAGTGCTGGTCTTTTTCGACTTGGTTTCAGACATGGTCTGTTCTCCTTCAATGCTGCTTAGCCCATGCTAGCTGCCCATGAGTCTTTGTAGGCACTCTGATCTCCGCCTTGCTCCTGGCTCTTCAGGGGTCCTAGGGATTCAAAACCAGGTCCTCACCCTTGCACAGCAAGCATCTCCTCAGCCCCAGATGCCAGGGCCTGTGACTGCGAAACCTGTGGATACAGGGCGGGCTCTAGTTCAGATGATGTGGGAAGCACAGCGGAGGTGATCAAGTCCTTCCTGCAGAGAAGTCTGAGTGGTCTTTTACTCCTGGGGAAAGTCAAGTACGGACAGTCTAAGCTTGTTCAGACTGCAGACCTTTTTCTGAGCCCGTTCGTGTAGATGGCTGCCCTGCTTCCTCAGTTCTCTGATCTCCAGCCTCTTCCCTCTTCACGCTGCCGCCATCTTCCTGTCTCTCGCTCCTCCCCGTTTTCGCCTGGGTCTGTGATTGGACCTCTAAATTGCATTTCTGAGCATCTGACTGGAGAATTCCCTGTCTCCTTCCCCATTGGCTTTCGGCTCTCTGCTTTTATAGCACATGTACAGTAAAGCCAACATTGAAAGGAAGAGGGTAAATAAATGATAGTGGGATTTCTTTCTGTACCCAAGTCCCAAGTGAAACCTTGGGAGCAGCAACCAGGCCTTAAGTGGTTTCTATTACTATTTAAAAAAAATAAAATAAAATGATTGGCTCTATGTTCTGAGCGGCTGTGTTATGGGAAGATTGCCTCTCCCTTCTTTCTGCCTCTGGTAATTACATGAAAAAGTCTTCATTTTCCTAGGAAGTCTTGATTCTTAGCTGAACTGGCTGATTCAAGCCCCTTAATTATTTTACCATATTTATGCCTGCCACAGGAAATGTGGAAGTGGTTATTTTTAGATCCTTGGTTTTAAATTATTAATATAAGAAGTCAAAACTGGGAAGAGAGCTGAGTTGCCTCATGGCTTGCTGGATTCGCGCATTCTTCTACTGCAGATCCAAATTCCTGGACTAAGTCATGGAGGTTGTGCAATTATCCCCTTTTCCTGTGGTTCTTCCTGTGGAGATGAGTCAGGGAGCCTCTGCACTATGCTGTCTCTCCCTTCCCGTCCACTGCCTTTGCAGAATTTCCAGCAGGAATTTGGAACTAAGCTAAAAAAAAATTAATAATAATTTTCTCTTGGAATGCAGGAGGCCAAGGGTGTCCACCCAGCTCTGAAAGACTGTTGCCAGTGTCAAGTGTGATGCTACTCACTCCATGCACTGTGCATTCTGGGAGATGCTCACACTGTCCTTATAGTTGCTCCCGTAGTCTCGCTCATATTGAGGAATGGTCAACTCGCCCAGTTGAGCCTTTTCTTTTGGTTACTCTGATTGGAGAAGAGCTCCCTTTTGTGGTATGTCTGTCTCAGGTGGGCTGTGGTCAGATGCCAAGGTCTTGCATGCTAGGCGGGCGGGCGGGCGGGCGGGCGGGCAGGTGTTTTACTGCTAAGCCACACTTCTAGCCTATGCTTCTGATTCATCTGTTCTGCATTTTCTGTTGGAAGCTTTAGAAAGTGGGATATTCTTTCTAATTAGACCTGGTAGTCTTAAATGCCCAGTCCCTTGATCTTCAGACAGTGTGCTTAGAATTCACAGTTCTTTCATGTATTCCAGACTATCCATATCTTCAGGTAAATTTATAACGATCCTCTTTGGTTGACTACGGTAAGCACGGCATTTAGGGTGCATACCGAAGGCAGCAAGGTGTTTGGGAAACAGACTTGGCCATCCATCGTGCAGCTGAAGGACATCTCCATGTTTAGGTCTGGATGATTCAATGACGGAATGGCTTCCAATCTTGCCCTGAGTCCTGAGGCTCCCTCTGGTTTTTCTAGGTATTCCCAATGTCCTTCTTCGTCTGCTTTAGATGCACATAAAATACGCAGATAACGTGTAAAGCTGTCTTCTTGGTAATGAAAGTGGGTTGATGATGGAGGTTGTACACAGCCCATAATGGGTGTTTGCTGTTGGAGCCACATGGGTGTGTGAAGCGCTTTTCATCTGAATGGTACTACAAAGCCAACTTCAAATCAGTCGTGGTAGACTTGACTCCTACAGTGGTCCCCACTGAGATGTATAATCAGCGTGTGCTGAGGGGGACTGGTGCACTCTTACATGTCTAAAGTCCCAGAGCGCCACTGCCTACTGTAGATGGGCACCTGGCCTCTGAGGCAAGGATCTGAAGGTTTTATGGACAGTTTTGCTTCATTGCTTAAGCACCGAGGAGAGGTCTTTGGAGGCTTGTGATCCGGGAGTAAGAATCCACGGTTTTAACCACATCAAAGCCAGAGATGGTGAGAGAACTGGTGAGAGAGCTGCTGTCATTCATTAAATTTGTTAGCAGTAGAAATTCTTCCGTGCACCATCTGGAGGCTGCTTTTCTTTGTACAATCTCCCTGGCACCCTGATAATAGCTGAAGTACTATCTGTCCTCAGATCACTCCGAAATGCCCATTTATAGCTGAGATCGCCCTTTTTGTTGGTTTAAAACTGGATAGCCTACTTTCCGCTTGACAGTGGGGTTCTCAGAGCACCTTAAAGCTGAGATTGATGTCTCCCCTTCCTTACCCCCCCCCACCAATTCAGTTTCTATTCTTTCCCATTCCTATTAATGACTAAGAGTTCATTTCCATTAGCCACAATTTTCTCCCTGTCTTACAACCTTGCTCACTGTGTTTTACTGTGTGTCTTGTATCAACTCTTTGTCCCCAGATTTACTGCTGTCATCCAGTAGCAATCTCCTGTCTCAGAATATCTCTCCAGTTCCTCTCTTACCTTTTTCCTGGTATCTGCAGGGAAATCTGAAGTATCTCTTAGAAACAGATGTATTCCTGGCTTAGTAACCTTTTAAGGCAAAGCAAAACAGAGTAACACACACAAAGACCTTTCACTGGCTTCTGGCATCTTGGGACACAGTCCTTGAGGACCTGCCTATCTTTTTTGCAAGCCACAGATTCCCCTAAGTCAGTCCATGGGACCTCTCAAACACCCCCAACCACCCACCCACCCACCTTGTTTTCAAGTGCCAGCCTAGGAAAAGAACTCACCTTCAGTCCCTTTCTTACGCCAGGAAGCGGGTAGTGGGTGGGGCTCTTGATTCGCCTAGTTAGGCTCAAGCCTGGCTGCTATCCCCACAGCCTGCTCCACTTTGAAAGAGACAGTACTAGAGAAAAGGAGACTGTACCATTCTGGCCTAAAAAGAGGAAGAGAGGCGCTCTTTTGTTACTGTGGCCTTTGTCCCTCAGAGTGTGCTTTCTTGCAAGGAACCCTTAGCAGCAGTGTCATCGAGGGCAGTCACATCTCTGTAGACCAAGCAGCACTCTTAGGGGCACACTGAGGGTCCAACAGTGGTTAGAGATACGTCTCGCAGTGGCAGAGGTTGTGTGACCAGGACACAGCCTGCTTTTGCGAAAAGCACTGATTCTTCCCTTGAGCCTGCAGTGGGTAGATTAGGTCAGTTACGGCGTGGTCTCTCTGCATCCTGCATCCATCTAGCATCTGTCTCCTTGGCCCCTTTTCTCCTGCACTCACCTTGGATTCCAGAAACAGTGGCCTGATGGGCAGACATCTTCAGACAAGACTTGCGATACCTTTCCCCAAAGCAATGACTTCCTGTGACCAAGGCCCTCTGACCAACCTTGAAGTAATGATCAGCCAGTCTGATTGACTCTGATGAACCGTGCAAGCTTTTGTCTCCCCTCATGTCATGGCAGTGCTAGGGCCCTGGATATCTTTGCCTTCTGGTCTAACTATGCTACCTGAGGATTCTTCATTGCTTTTCATCATTACTTTTTGAAGTGAGTTCCCCAGACCTACTTGGTTGGGGGACCTGTCCCCAGACAAGCACTTTAGTAACAATGCTACTTTTGTGGTGCAGGGGAGACCCTTCCCACAGGCTGACCCCCCTCTTCCCCGCTGCCCATATGGAGGTCTTTCTGGTGCTTCTCTCTGAAGCATGCTCGGATACCAAGGGTTGATCGTAGACCCTCCTGCTCTGGTAATGCTGCACCCTTGCCATACTGCCATCACCCTTTCAAGTGTTTCTGGGCTTTGGAGCAAATCCTTTCATGTATATGCCCATGCTGCCAGCCAGCTTATGCTAGGCAGAGGCTTGAGCTGGAAAGCTGGAGAGGAGACCGTTAATGAAGGATTTGATTATACGGTGCTTGGTTTTCTACAATGTGTTGGCCTTAACACATGAATACCACCTGTGCCTAGCTGCCCCTCCCACCTGACCCCACCGTACAGTCTGGCTTAGTGTTGAGGTTTAAGTGTTCATAGAGGTCCCTGGCAGCCTCTCTTGGGCCAAAATTATTGCTTAGCAACTCCTATGCTGAGTACCAGGAAGCCAAGAACTCCTAAGCGCATGGCTTCTTCACAGGTTAAGAGAGGGGTTAACAGAATCTGGGCAGGCAGGAGTGGTGAGTCCCAGGCTCCCAGGCTGTGAGGCTCAGAAAAAACTGTAAATACTGTCTGCTCACATCGCCTTGGTGATCTGTAGAAGATAAAATGAGGGATGAGGACAAGGTTGGCCTGTAGAGATACCCTACTTAATGAAGTGAGTAGTGGAGAGTGAGGAGATCCATGGATGCCTTCTATTCAGCTCTGAAAAACTGCAGATGAGGGGTAGAGGTGGACTAGCTCTAAGAGAAAAGAAGGGCAGCATTAAGGTGAAGATTTTCCAGGTTGCAACACAGTTAAGATGCTTTCCTTTGTTCCTTCTAAGACCCAAACTGCATTCGTTATTCTTCTTTGAGCTGAGTGATAGCACTGGCCCCTGGGAATATTTGGAGGTGAAGTTATGCAAATCCAGTGGCATTAAAAAAAGATCGACCCAGACGATATTAACGTCCTAACGAAAATACTTCAGTGAGACTTGGGATGAAGAACTTAACAAGTCAGGCCAGAAAGTGATGTGGGAGAGAAACCAGTTTGGAAAGTGGGAATTTAATACTTCTGATTTTAACTGAACAACGGCAGCATCTGCTGATGAAGTGGGGGTAACTACCTAGTAATCCCAGGGTGCAATCAAACTGGTGATAAATTGTTACAGTCACTGTGTTGTCTCATTTAATGGCCTTACAGAATGGCTTCCCTCAGCCATTAATCTAACATTAGCCCCCATCTTGGCTCTCAGATTGAACTGTGGTTTAAGCTGGGCAGGATCACCGGATGGACCTGGGTGTGGTATGTCATATCCTTGAGCGTTTCTCTGCTTCAGGCTGTGTTCAGATTTCATCTCTAAAGCCAAATGTTTAGGATTTTGGCCCAATCGAAAGATGCTAGATCTTTGGAAATGGAAATGTTTAATGGTCTTTTTTTCCCTCCCCTATGGGAAGTAAATGTTACATAAATTGAATTTTAATGCTCAAGGAGTTCCAGAGGGTGATGAACACCATTAGCTAATGACAATAGGTAGGTTCAAATTGTCTTCAATTGAAAAAAAAAAAACAATATTTATAACCTGCAATGCCATGCTGTACTGTGGGACGGTCAGGAGGAAGTTTTGAACATTCCATGACTGCATGGGAATCAGGTGTCAAGCATGGAATGGCCCAATGTACTTGTATGACTAAAGTCTATTTAAATGTAAGACAATACCAGCGTCTGTCTAGAACCCTGCTTACTCAGCTATAAGGAAGTGTCATATTGCCCCACAGTTCCCCATTATTAAAAATATCCTTTTCTTAAATTTACTTTGGCAGAGGAGTAAGCTGGCAGTTATCCTACTGTGTACCCTGGGGAGTTAAAGATGTATATTGTATACCAGTGCCCCTGAAATAACAGGATCCACAGGCCCACATATCCATGTGTGTATTCAGCTAGACTTTAGAGATTCAGCTAGACTTTAACAAGAGATGATTTTAATAGCGTTGAAATAAAATAAACCAGTTTTTTTTTTCTTATTGCCGTAGAGTGTTCACAGATTCTTATTTTTTCTGTCATGCCTCCAACAGGTAAAATGATAAGATGTGTTGTGCTTGTTAAAGAACAGAAGTCCCTCGCTAGACATTGGATTGTCAAGCTCATTAGTTCTGGTGACTTTGTCCTTATGTAAACCTGGGAAGGAAAGAGCACAGGGACAAATTAAACGTGTTTATTGAAAGCCAGAATGTTCTTTATGGGAACTGTATTATATTTCTATTTTTTTCTAGTAGACAGACCTATGATCCCCCTCCTCCCAATTGGGCTAAGAAATTAATTTTAGTTTTCACTGCATTAATTACTGGTGGGCAGTATGCCACTCCATTGCCCACCCCACGCTATGCATATACACCTCTGTGACATTCTCAAGATATACTGATATTTATTATACAGGAGGAAAGGCGTGAAAGATACAGAGTGATTAATATCCCAGCCGTAAGCAGAATCCTTCCAGAACTTTCCATCTGAGTCATCATAGTCCTGTTGTCTCTCAACCACTGTGATTCATGGGTCAAAAATATCTGGGAAGACTATCTCCTAATTCCTGTTCTGAATTCCAGCCAACATCGAACTCCATAGATACGGCAGCCACTAAACTGACAGGATAAATGTAAGGAGATTGAAGGGAAGTATGTGCGAGCTTGTCAGCTACAACTGCTTGGGAGGAGGATGGCCTGCGTCTAGGAGTTCAAGGCCAGCCTAGGCAACATAGTGACCATCTGCCTCTTTGGAAAACACAAAGCTTAGAGCTTGGGGTTTGGTTTAGAGAATATGCATAAGGTTCAGCTCATAAGGTTCAGCTCCGGTTGTTGAAGGAAGGATCGTATTGACAGGCCGAAATAAATGCACTTCCTGTGTCTTGGGGGCATATGTTGAGAGTTCTACTTGTCCACAGCAGAGAGGCACCTATCGGTGCCTTCCTTTCTCTTTTGGTTCTTTTTTTTCGGAGCTGGGGACCGAACCCAGGGCCTTGTGCTTCCTAGGCAAGCGCTCTACCACTGAGCTAAATCCCCAACCCCTGGTGCCTTCCTTTCTCAAAAGTCACTCTGGTTTTCTTGTCATTTCTCTTTGGACAGACAGTGACATCCACGAGGAGCCTCTCTGTGATGGGTTATTTAAGGTTCTCATCCTGGAATAGAACCACCGTGTGTCTCGTACCCCTTTAATGTGAGCTCATCAATGAACCTGGGTTCAGTTTTATCGCGGTCCTCATCTTGAGCATTGCTCGATGTTAACAGAAAGTTGAGTTGAAGACGTGTTAATATTCCACATGAATATTAACTTAAAGTCTCCCCCAGATCACGAAATCACTACAAATAAGAACTGGTACTGTGACACGTGTTGCTGTCTATAAATATCACCTGACAAAGAGAGCAAATAAAGCAGTTTGTGTTTAACAGGGAGCAGTTGAGAATTAATGCTAAATTAAAATATTGTCACACAGATTAGTCGAGGCATATACACACAAACAGCCGCTCTCTGATGCCTTTCTCTTTACTGCGAACACTGAATAATAATTATTTTATGAAGGTAGTGCATTGTAAATATTTATAAACAGAAATGTAAAACAGTGCGACCACAGTGAATAAATTATTTTGAAATATTTTTAAAAATCTCATTTTTATAAGCTTTTTAGTAAAAATTATTCATGGTGATCAATATTTCTTTCTCACTTGCCATCTGCTCCTTTTCCTTGGCGGCACCGTTCTAGGTGAGTGATACAGCGTGCAGTGTGGCACGCTCCCCAGATTTATGCACTGGAATGCAGCATCTGTGTGGAGGGCAGGTGTAGTCACCAAGCTTGGGTTTTTCTGGTGTCAGTAATTGCCAGTTCTTGCCCCTCCACCAGAGCAATTAGGGGCCTGTGATGTCTTCTCTACTCCCTCAGATCTATTGTCTCTGAGCAATTTCCCTGTCCCTGATGTGGAAGGAATTCATCCCACATAGTTCTGGAGTGACTGTTCCAGAATTGGATCTTGGAAGCTGCAGGCACTTTTAGCTTCTTTCTTTTGCATCTGAAAGGAGCTTGCTGAGAGTTCCTCCTTCTCTCCTCTTGCCCCTGTTTTCTCTCAAACTCTTGGGCATTTGCACACATGGTGCCCTGAAGGCTTGGGCATTTGCACACATGGTGCCCCAAAGGCTTGGGCATTTGCACACATGGTGCCCTGTGGGTGGTACTCTAGGTACAGGGGCTGGGGTAGTGCCGCTTTGCTGGAGGAAGTGTAGCACTTTGGGGGTGGACTTGGAGACTTTGGAACTTGATTTTGTAATGGCCAGTGATTATTTACATAGTGTCAGCCTAGTGTGCAGCTCACGCACACATGCTCATAGAGCCACACTCCCTTGCCACACACACATTCATCACGTGGGACCGCATGTAGCCAGTGCTAGCCAGGAACTCACTGTGCAGCCAACGATGATTTTGAACTTCTGCTTTTCCAGCCTTCTCCTGAGTGCTAGGATTATAGACACACACCACCATACCCGCTTTGTAAAGCTTCGAGTGGAACTGAAAGGTCCACAAGATAGGCAGGCAGTCTGCCATCTGAGACACACACCCAACCCACTTCCTGTGTTCTCTTCTAATTCCTTCTTAAGTGATTCCGTGAGGCCAGCTTGGCACAAGGCATTCCCCCCTACCTGAAAACCTCCCTGCAGTCTCTGTGCCAAGGTAGTAGCATTGAGGTGGTGTGAGCAAGTCTTCCCTAACCTGAGAGGAGCAGTCTGTAGCCGGCGAAAAGTCCGTGCCTCTGGCACCTTCTTTTTTTGGTGGGGGAAGAGGTGTAATGAGCTTGGTGTATTCTGCTGTTTGGTTTGACACATTTCCAATCCCTAACAATCAATCCGTGTTGTTGATGCTAGGATCTTTTTAAGGTCTGCCCGAACTTGGGCAGGTTGCACATATTCAGGGAAAGTTTTCTGGATAGGAAAAGAATAATAGGGGTGAACTTTTTCTTTTGCCTTTATCGGAGAATCCATGTGTGTTCAACCTTCGCCTCTTCCACGAAACGATTAATTCTCTTAGTTGGCATTAACCACCCAGTTTTGTTGTTCTCTAAGCTATGGTGTACTCATTTGTTCTCTTTTATGAGTCTGCTTCGCCTAAGTTGCCTTTATGACCAGCTTCCCTGCTGGATGGCCAAGTCTGAATTGAATCTCCAGCCATCACTGCACTCTGCCAAACACAGAGTGTACAGTCGATAACTACTTGTTAAATTGGAGATTGCCAAATTTCTCTTATCTAAATACCCTCCAAACTCTCGTTGTATCCGTCAAGGACCATTTAGTGGTAAGAACTGGATGTCACCGTTTCCTTAAGAAACACAGGGGTTCGTCTGAAGAATATGGGAGTTGCATACAAGGCTGCCCAGCTTCCCTTGTCAGGACATGGGGAAATGGTCCATTTGTGAGCAATATGATATCCTCACTCTACCCTGTGCTCCCACTAGCTGTCACTCAATACCGTTTCCGTGGTCTCAGCATGTCAATCAATCACTAGGGCTGGCATCTGTCAGGATTTTTTTAAATTAATATTTATTTATTTATTTATTTATTTATTTATTTATTTATTTATTTGAAGCAGAATTTCTCTACGTAGCCCTGGCTGTGCTACAACTAGCTCTTTAGACAAGGTTAACCCCTAACTCTGCCTGCTGCTACCTCTCCAGTGCTGGGATTAAAGATGCTTGCTACCACACCTGCCTTGCCATTCTTAATAAAGCATTTTATTCGCTTCTGTGTGATGTCAGGTATGCTGCTGTATTTCCTCCCAGTCCTACAAATTCAAGGCCACACTGTAACTTGATACTGTGTTTCACATTTCAAATTCTGATATGAATAATACTGGGTATCTTTAGGTCATAAATCAATTCACAATGACCCTCGAAAAGGTAAGACATCATCAAAAGGGTTACCCTGTCCTCAGGTCATTTTGTCTTAGAGATGGACTATAAGGGACAGAAATGATTTCCAGAGGCATGAGGTAGATATCCACAATATATTATTGTTACTAGACTTGGGGTCATACCCCACCAGTCAGGTTTGGTAGGGGTTTGCTGTATATCTTTGTGTTCTTTCCCAGGTTGGGCACATCAAATCTCCCTTTTCTCTTTCTCACTATTGGTTTGAGTCTTAATTGGCTTTGAAAGACACGTGACTGATCCTGGATTGCTGGGGCACAGGATGTAACACCAAGTCCAAAAACTATCACTGCAACCATGGATGGACAAAAGACACATTTTGGGGAGTCTTCCACCTGTAGAAAATTGACCCCAGATGGAGAGGAAACACTGGAAAGTCCCAACAGCTGTGGAATTATTTTCTTCCAGGAACCTTTTCTCTATCTCCCCACTTCAGGAGACATCAGCTGCTTCAAACAAACAAACAAAAAAACAAACAAACAAAAAAACAAACAAACAAACAAACAAACACACTACTTGGTAAAGCAGTAAATATGAGTGCTTGGCCTCTGTTTTGAATTCTCTAGAAAAATCTGACTCTTTGTAAGAATTGCCCTTGATCCTGCTGCTTGGCTGTTGCTTTCCTATTTAATTTTGTGCTCTTTTGAACAAATTGGGCTTCCTTTGAGCCAGTGTTGGCAGATGCCACTTGATGACTGGCTTTGCTTTGTCCTTTGATGTGTTGAACTGTTTGGATTATTGTTTGCTTTCTTTCTTTCAAGTCTCATTAGATCTTTGATAACATTATAATATATTTTGTTCATGTGTGTTTTACTCTTTTATATCTGTCCCCGTCCCATTCATTTCCAACTTACTGTGCCCTCTGCCCCCCTCTACCAGAGGTCAGACCATTAAAAAACAGCTGCCCTCCTCCAACCCCCACCTCCAATCAAATGTTAGTACTTCTTCAACTAGGGGTAGTTTTCATTCATTCTCTCTTTCTCTCTCTCTCTGTCCCCCTCCCTCCCTTCCTTCTTCCCTCCCCCCTCCCTCCCTTCCTTCTTCCCTCCCCCCTCCCTCCGTCCCTCCCACCTCCCTCCCTACATCCCCCTCCCCCCTCTCTCTTCATGCTGGAATTTTCTCTGGCTTGCAATTACCCATTCTTTTGTGTGTATGCTTCCCCAATCACTGAGTTCATGTTTAAAACTGCCCTATTATTTCTGGAACATATTGTTTTCCTTGAAGTATTCCATCTCCTTTGCCTCGGAATCTTTCCACCCTTTCTCCAAGGTGATGTCTAAGCCTTGTGGGGAGGACGGATGGGTGAGATTGACTTCTGTCTCCCCTCTGGTGGTCTGCACATAGCACCTTCCAACACTGACAGTAGGGATGAAACTTCCTGAATGATTGATCCACGTTTCATGACTCAGGTATGTGGACCCGGTTACTGAAGTTACAGAGGGTCACCAAGAACACTGACAACCGTGTGCAATGTTTAGTCTCTGTCCATGGTATACTACTGGCCAACAACTTTTTTTTTTTTGGTTCTTTTTTTTGGAGCTGGGGACCGAACCCAGGGCCTTGCGCTTCCTAGGCAAGCGCTCTACCACTGAGCTAAATCCCCAACCCCTTGGCCAACAACTTAAAGAGAGGTAACACATTGTTTGTAGCTGGGTTTTTATTTGCTAGCATGTGTTGCCTAATTTTGGTTCTGTTCTCTGTTATAGAGTAAGTCCATTTCAGTGCTTTTGATATACATATATATTTTAAGGCCTCTACAACAGTATATTTCAGTGTTTTTTTCAAAAAGCTTTTAGTGTTGCCCTTCCCCATACTTCCTCTCCCCTGCCCTCCTGGTCCACCACATTTAATGCTTACTCTTACATTGTTGCCCTTTGCCCTTTTATACCCTTGTATTCTATCTCTTTCCCTTGAGAGATTCCTTCCTCCTTCACGACCCTCACTAGTTTGCTAACCACTTTGGGCATTCTAAATGAAGCACACAAGCACACATATCTAAAGAGTCAATGCTGACATGAGCATCGGAAAGGAACCATGATGTGTTTGTCTTTCTGGGTCATTACCTCACTTTGGGTTGACTGTTCTTGTTTTATCCATCTCCCTACAGATTTTATTTTTCTTAGCCTGTAAATAATTTATTGTTGACAAATGGGTGAGATTGTACATTAAATAATACCTGATACCCTCCTGATAGAGGAAGAAACTAAGGTACACACTTGAACTTGTAGCACAGGAAACTTCTGAACAGTACCCTAGTAGCCTATGCATTAAGAGCAATAAATGATGAAAGGGAGCACATGAAACTCAAAACCTTCTGTACAACAGGGGCCACCATCATTCATGTCAAAAGGCAGACTATAGATATCTTTATCAACTATCAACTATCTATCTGAAAGAGGATTTGTATGACGAATATTCAAAGAACTCAATAAAATAAATGCTAAGAAAAAAGGGGGGAGCTCTCAAAAAATAAATATAAATTGCCGAGCAACTTTTTTTTAAAAAAATGTTCAGCATCCTTAGCTCTCAGGAGAAGGCAAACTAAAACTATTTTGAAATTTTATTTTACTCTCATCGGAATGGCCAAGATCACAGAAGTAAATGACAGTAGATTCTTCTGTGGAACTGGGGGAAGTGGAGTGCCTCTTCACTGCTGATGGAAATGCAAACTGGTGAAATCACTTTGACAATCAATGTGGTGATTCCTCCAAAAGCTGGCACCGATGTAACTGTACCACTCACATTCCCAAAGGACTCTGTGTGCTCATCCTGGTTCGTTTGCTGCTCCATTCACTGTAGCCAGGAAGAAGAAACAGTGTAGATGACCATCAGCTGATGAATAGAAAATGAAAATGGGCTATTATTTTAAAATAGAAGAACACACTGACCGTGTCAGTGTTGGCAAAAGAGATCTCTCCAAAGCATTGGGAACCTGAACATAACTCCAGGTCAATGACTGCAGGAATCGGGGAGAGATGGCTTTGCCATTGCTGATGTCAGTACCTTAAGAAGGGTACGGTTTAGTCTTCATTGTCTTGGGTTTGCCTGAGTCTCAAGACCTGTGTATTTTAATCCTCCCAGTAGGGGCTGGTCAGCTAGCCATAGGAGGGGTCATGATCTGATTTATTTAAACTATGCTATCTGGCTTCCTAGAGTGACCCGTGTCTTAAATGGACTGGGCCATAGTGCCATTTGTAGGACAGCCTTTGTCAATTTAAAAACAAATTTAAAGTTCTGTTGAATTGTTTGGGACATCTGTCATGCTGTGGGAAGGAATTGGGGGCTCCATGAGCCATGTTGTTTCTGTTCACCCATGAGATGGGGAAACGAGTACTGAGGAGATTTCTGGTTTGTTTGTGCACCCATGAGAACATTATATCTTTAGTACTTTGGTACCCAAGGGTAAAAACAAAACAAAACAAATAAAAACAACAACAACAACAAAAAACTGTATACTTGTTAATCCTGAAGATAACTGAATGAACGTCTTCTGTTCATTACACTGAAAATTGTGGTTGGCATGCCTTTTTCCTCATGTTTATGAGCGTGTGTGTGTGTGTGTGTGTGTGTGTGTGTGTGTGTGTGTGTGTGTTATTCCTAATGCAAGGGGGAGCTTAGCTGTTCTTCAATGCCTGAGTTTAGCCTGACAATCTACCCTGAATGGATGATTTGGAATGCTGTATACGGAAAAGAAGCAAAGGGGCAAGGCCTGACCACTCCAAGAGTTCCCAAGAATGCAACAAGGCCTTGACATAAACAAAAATATAAACGTTTTTAATTCCTTTGCATGGAAGTTTTACAAGGTAGGGGGATATTAAAGGAATGAGTACCCTGTTGAGTGGCCATCTTTGATGGACAAACAAGACCACCAAGAAGTGTTTTTCTTAAGAGCAAGTACTTTATTGCATATGTGCTTTAAATATTTATTTCTATTTTATGTGTATGAATGCTTTTCCTGCTTGCATATATGTACACCATGTGAAAGCATGGTGCATTTGAAGGCCAAAAGTAGGTGATGAATCCCTTTAGACTAGAGCTACAGATGGCTGTATGCTACCATGTGGGTGTTGGAAGCTTTTCCTGGGACTGAGGAGTGAATACTTCTCGCCACTGGGTCATAGCTCCAGCACCTGGATCTACTTTTTTGAAGCTAGCTGAAATGCAAGAACTTAGATACAGTTTTAATTCGAGGGTTCCCCACTCCCACAGCAAAAGGGGAAGGTAGGTTCTGCTAGACTTTCCCTTTGGCAGTCTTCTCCGTAATACTAGCGGAAATGTTAATTTTAGGTTTCGTTTTTGAATTTGGGATCTGATGCTTTCAAACATGAATTCTGGAAACTGAGGCTGAAGAAGTAATCAGTTCCTGGATGTAGCATAGATGGCTTCATAATGGCTGAAAATATTTTTCTTAACTGCTCAGCACGTTTCTGAACTGCCTTTGCTAGGCAAGCTTAAAGAGTAAAATTCAAAGCTTAATCCTACGATCGACCTGTGCTCTGCAACACTTTTACCTGGGGCCATTTAAAATGCACATTCAGTTTTGCCATCTTGAAATGGGCTGGGTCCCTCTAGGACTAGCAACTGAAAGATAATACATTGTGTTTTTAATGATGTCGTGATGCTGGAGGGGAGAAGGCACACCTTAAATCCCAGCACTTGCTAGGTAGCAATAAGCAGGTTTCTCTGAGTAAGGAGCAGTTATATCTCTACCCTGAGAGAAAACTCAAAATTCTGTGCTTTTTTTTGTTTTTTTTTTCCATTTTTTATTGGATATTTTTCTTTATCTACAAATATCTTCAGTATTCTTCCCCTTCCCAGTTTCCTCCTGAAACCCCCTATTCAATCCCCCAACCCCCTGCCTCCATGAGGGTTCTCCTCCACCCACCTACTCACTCCCTCCGGCTCCCTACCCTGACATTCCCCTACACTGGGGCATTGAGCCTTCACAGGACCAAGGGCCTCTCCTCCCACTGATGCCCAACAAGGCCATCCTCTGCTACGTATGCAGCTGGAGCCATGGGTTGCTCTATGTGTACTCTTTGGTTGGTGGTTTAGTCCCTTGGACCTCTGGGGTGTCTGATTGGTTGATGTTGTTGTTCTTATGGGGTCGCAAACCCCTACAGCTCCTTCACTCCTTTCTCTAATTCCTCCATCAGGGACCCTGTAATCAGTCCAATGGTGGCTGCGAGCATCTGCCTTTGTATTTGTCAGGCTCTAGCAGAGCCTCTCAGGAGACAGCTGTATCAGCTCCTGTCAGCATGCACCTCTTAGCATCCCTAATAATGACTGGGTTTTGATCCCCATGTGTGGCAGTCTCTGGATGGCCTTTCCTTCAGTGTCTGTTCCACACATTGTATTTCCTCCTGTGAGTATTTTGTCTCCCCTTCGAAGAAGGACTGAAGCATCCACGTTTTGGTTTTCCTTTTTCTTGAATGTCCTGTGGTCTGTAAATTGTATCTTGGGTATTCTGAGCTTTTGGGGTAATATCCACTTTTCAATAAGTGTATACCATGTGTGTTCTTTTGTGACTGGATTACCTCATTCAGGATGATATTTCCTAGTTCTATCCATTTGCCTAAGGATTTCATAAAGTCATTGTTTTTAGTAGCAGAGTAATATTCCATTGTGTAGATGTACCACCTTTTCTGTATCCATTCAGGGTAAGTAGCTCGTCTGTAATGTGCCTTGTAGCAAGCTGTGCATTGTCTTTCCTTTCTTCTGTTCTTTGGAGCTCAGGAAAGGGCAGTTGTGGTACAGATACACAGGGAATATTGACATGGAGTCCTAAGGTGACCATGAAGGGGAAGGTCCATCTCCAGTGGCCTGGAACCTGTCAATGGCTGTCTCCTGTCTATGACTCACAATAGTAAATTTTTGTCTTTGAGAAAACTTCCTTCCTTGGCTGCTCCCAGGTTCAGTCTTTTCGTCTTCAGCAAGACAGGCCTAGTAAAATTGTAATTTCTCAGAGTATTTTCAATACTGTGATGTTTAGAGAAGTCCAATTATCTCTTTAAATATCTTGCTGCTGGGCAAGCCTGGTACACCGCTACCACCAAAAAATGTCCTACAGAGACCATATGTATATAGAAGACAGCATTGCCTGTGACCATGGCTAGCTGCACTCGTAGTCTCAGGGACACTTTCCTGATCACTGGATCCTTGTTCCTCATAGGTGTGGAGAAGCAGACATGCCACACACCTTTCTAGGCGATGTTACAGCTTTTGTTCATGGCTTCCCTGCTGCCAGAACCACTACTCTTTAAATAGTCACCAGGGCACAAATTAGGCTTCCTTTCTAGACACCCTGTCCTGGAGTCGTACCTCCTGTGACTTCACAGTCCTGAGCTGCAACCATCCTCATCTGCACTGCTTTACCTGCTCATCTCCTTTCTGCTTTAGGGTGTGCCCTGAATGTGGCCTTGTTCCCGGCAGATCCCACTGCTCTGGAGACAGTGGGAGCCCTGTACACGTCTTCAACTCACTGTCTCACGGTGTCCTATTTATCTCGGGCATATGACTTGGCCTCTTTGTGGACAATCAGAGTTGAAGCCTTTGTCTCGCCTTGTGTCCAGTGATAAATTTTCTGCTCATGTAGTCAGCTGTCCTGCCATGAATGTGGCTTCCCATAGTGTGCCCCATACAGTCCTTTACCATTTGAGGTTGTTTTTCTGCATCATTTGATCAAGTCGTAAACCTAAGTCACAGTCTGCCCTCCAGAGTTAGTCTAAGTAAATCAATTCAACAGGTTCTGTCTCGGGCATAAAAATTTAATGTGCTGTCACTTGCTTGCCAGATGACTTGAGGCAAATGTCTCTGCTTCCCAGTTACAGGACTCAATGTCCTCATATGTTAGGGTATGGTTTTTGGATGTGCAAGTTAGACAATTTGGGTCCCGCCACGTTTGCATTCGAGTACAGATGATTTTAGAGTTACTACTTTTGGAAGTGAGGCATTCTATCTTTACAAGGAGACTTGGAAGGTATCAACCGCCCCCAAGTGCCAACCTCTGTGTAGGTACCTAAGCCTCTAAACCTCCTGTAATTAAGGACAGCTAATGGTGTCATAGAGAACCTTGAACAGTAGATAGTCATCCAAATCCCTGGGCAGCTACACCACCAGGCCAGTTACTTCCCTTGTGAGCCTTCATTCTTTATAAATAAGAATATGAATGGATTGTCTGAGGAAGGAACTGATGGAGGTTCATCACACAACAATGGCCACACTATTCCCAACATCATCTTCCTCCTCTGAGGTGATCAGTCAGCTATAGGCTCCACTGTAACCATAATACCACCTTGACTATGATAAGCTCTGTGGGGCTGGGAAGATAGCTGAGTGATTAAGAGCACCAGCTGCTCTTGCAGAAGACCAGGGTTCCCGTCCCAGCACACACAGGCACATTAACATACATACCCAGACACACATATGCATCGAGAAATAAAAACTTTTGAAAACAAAAGGTAATCCCTGTAAATGTTGCTTTGTGTGCCAGGAATCGCTTTGGATCTTGTCTTCATTCCCTGTTTCTAGACAGTCCTTTGAAGGTTTTAGGAGTTTTTTAGGAGAATGCATATGTGCAAATTTCTCTCAGCAGTGGGGTTAGCTTTGGTTAAGATTTGACCAAACCAAATGATTTTCCTCAAATCTGACTGCTTTATGCTGTCTTGGAATGATGATGACCTAATATTTGTTTAACACTTCATCCCCTTTAATAAGAAAAATGGGGCTCACTGTTCCTCAATGGTAGACACTCTTATTTTAAAGTCTTTTATATGTTTGAGCACTGGGGAGATGGCCCAGTTGTGTGATCCTAGGGACCTGAGTTCGAGGCCCCAGCAGCTATGGAGACGTCAGAGATTGTAACATGCCCTGGACAGGACAGGGTTGAGAAATAAGGGATCCCAATTGCTTGCCAATTAGACAAATAGTCATTTCCATGTTCAGGAAGAGACCTGGATCAAAAAATAAGTATGATGAAGGGCTACGTATTGGAGGTAAACTCAGATATACCAATGTGTGGGTGCTTGTGCAACCTCCTCTGCAAACACACACGCTCACACACACGCACACACACACACATGCACACACATGCACATGCACATGCACATACACACACACTCACGTGCACACACACACTCACACACACACATGCACATACACACACGCTCACACACACTCACACACACTCACACGCACATACACACACTCACACACGTGCACACACACAGGCACTCACACATGCACACACACTCACACATACGCATACACTCACACATGTACACACACATACGCAAACACACACGCACACTCACACACATGTTTAGAGTTAATTGATTACTATTTTTTAAAAATATACTTTTTATCTTTGACTAATAGTTTTGAAATTTCTCAAATGTTCTCTGAATTTCCATATCTATCAAAATTGCTGATTATGCTCAGGGGCTGGAGAGATGGTTCCGAGGTTATGAGCATTGCATGTTTCTCCGGAATTTAATTTGCAGCACCGGCATGAGCACTCATAGACATAAAACAAATAAATCCATCTTTCAAGAAATTTGCTATGTTCGTATTTATTTGGCGTGTGTCTGTGTGAGAGAGGGCTAAGGAGAGAAAGAGGAGGAGAAAGAGACAGACAGACAGACAGACAGACAGACTGAGAGATAGACAGACAGATGACAGACAGACAGACAGACAGACAGACAGAGACAGAGAAACCAGCTTGGTGGCAGGCTCTGAGTATCAGTTCATTACTTCCTGAAGCTGTTTACTGGGTGCTCTTGTTTTCAAAATGCAGTCGGCAGCCTGGGCCTGTCAGAAATGCCCATTTTTCTCTATGGTCCACATCTAAAGGGTCCCCATGAGTTTGAAACCAGCATGCCACTACTCTGTCATTTACAGGGCAGCCTGAACTAGTGTCAGATGGTAATTAACCAAAATAAAACAAATAAACGAACAAACAAAAAAACTCAAAAAAAAAAAAAAGGCAAAGCTCTCCCTGTTCACACCTCAGGGCATTTAAATGGCTTAAGTGGGACTCACTGGAGTGGGCGGGGCCACCTCCATCTCATGTCTGGGATTGGAAAACTCCTTGAGATGTATTCTGCTTGGTAGTTCTCCACAGGCCACACCCTGCTGCCTGCACACACACTCTCAGGGAGCTGAGCTGAACTTTCCTCAGGCCCAGAGTCAATTGTATGGGGGTTCTAGGGCTGGGCCTTGTGTTGATTTGTGTTCAGCCTCAGTGGGTCTGATACCTTAAGCTCCTTTAAGCCCCTTAAGCTCTTCTGAGCCTGAGGAGAAATAGTTGTTGATGGGGACACATCTCTAAGAGTGTGTTTAACTTTGTGGGAGGTTGTTGACAGCTGGGCTCACTCTCCAGACAGGCCCAGAATATTAGGCTGAACAAAAGCCAATACATTATATAAAGAACAAAACTCTTTTTTTTTCTTTATTAACTTGAGTATTTCTTATTTACATTTCGATTGTTATTCCCTTTCCCGGTTTCCGGGCCAACATCCCCCTAACCCCTCCCCCTCCCCTTCTCTATGGGTGTTCCCCTCTCCACCCTCCCCCCATTGCCGCCCTCCCCCCAACAATCACATTCACTGGGGGTTCAGTCCTGGCAGGACCCAGGGCTTCCCCTTCCACTGGTGATCTTACTAGGCTATTCATTGCTACCTATGAGGTTGGAGTCCAGGGTCAGTCCATGTATAGTCTTTGGGTAGTGGCTTAGTCCCTGGAAGCTCTGGTTGGTTGGCATTGAAGAACAAAACTCTTACTGTGCACACTAGAAGACAGTTAGCACCCAGTGTCTCCAATTGCTTCGTTCCTCGAGTGGAAATCTTTTGCTTCTCTGAGTTCTCTTTCCTATCTGTGAAGTAGGTATGAAACAACAGGAACCTAGAAACGATGTCCAGACAGGGACTTTATATTTATCTGATTCAAATAGACACAATTACGGGTTTCCAGTTGGAGAGATGGCTCAGGGGTTCAAAGCCCTGACTGCTCTTCTCCAGGATGTGAGTTCAACTTCCAACACCCACAGGACAGCTCAAAACCCATCCCTAACCCACTCTCCTGGGAATACTGCCCTGTTCTGGTGTGCAGAATATGAGCAGACAAAGCACCCATCTACGTAGAATGTGGGAAACAAATAAACGTTTTACAACAGAAAAATCAGTAAGGCGTGTACTTAGTCATATGTTACACATGAGTGTTTATGTTTTCAAACCATTTTGCTGTCCTTTTCTGTTCTAAAACAATGTTTCTCAACCTATCTCTACTCCAAATTCTGCCCCCTCACCAGAAATCTGCTACAACCCCAGTAGTAGAAGTTCATCAAAATGTATTTTGAAATCAAACATTTACTGTTAATCCATTTTAGAGAAATTTATCTAAAGCAAGTTTGGGAGTATATCCAAATTTAATATTAATGATGACATTGAATCTACATATGCTAAAGTGCATGTGTAATATAAAGAACTAAGGGCTGGAGAGATGGCTCAGGGGTTAAGAGCACTGACTGCTCTTCCAGAGGACCTGGGTTCAGTTCCCAGCGTCCACATGGTGGCTCACAACCGTCTGTAATGAGAGCTGATACCCTCTTCTGGGGTGTCTGAAGACAGCTACAGTGTACTTATAAATAATAAATAAATCTTTAAAAAATAATTAAATCTTGGATGAACATTTAGTACCATAAGATGTAGGACATTTTTCACATTTGGTAGGTATTTTATAGTTGTCCATGCTACAAACTCCTTTTCACATAAATGTACAGTACTAAATGGCAGGTATATGTTTAGGACCCTTTAAGAAATTATCAGAATATTTTCCCTGTCCCAAGTCAAAATTTATTGAATATTTTTTAAGATGAAACTCAAGCTCAGATCTCAAAACCACAATCCGAGGACATACTGATTTGATACGTATGAGGAATGATGGTAAGAAACTATTAATACTCTGTTTTCTGTAAATTAAACTCTCATATTTCTACAAGAGTAGAAAACGCATTTTCAATAAAAAACACTGTAATTTGGAACAAGGTGGTCTCGGATTTGAACTGAGTTGTGTTGGGCAGCAGATTTTGGTGTATAGATAAGTTTTGGGAAACCTCTATCAAAGGGACATCACAGGATACAACATGGGCTACTGTGGCACAAACATCTCTGATTTATGATGCAATCAAGCTGGAATTAGTTCCTGGTCACCGAGGAGGTCACGCCGTCCCATGTAGTTACAGTTACACAGTTGGCCTAAGATCTGAAAACCCTATCCATTCTTGCTGACTGAGTGCTCAAAGTTCAGTTGAGAGACAGGAAGGAGTGACAAAGTCTATGAATGATTAAATGCCATTATTCCTGTAATCCCTCTATGGCTTTCCATACAGTGCCAGCCACAATTGTCCAGTTTGGCCTTTCGTGGCTCTTACCAGCCACAGCAGTGTGAATAGGGATACATGACCTTGTCTCCAGAAGCCCAGGCTCTGGTGGTCCTTGTTTGGAAGTGCGTAACTACGTTGAAGGGACAGAGTGAACAATGCTATGTTGTTGTCACTAGCAGAGTTGGGAGATGTTCCCGAAGGCATTGGCATGGCTTAGAGAGGATTAAAGTAATATTCCCTGGAAGAAGAAGTCCTGGACAAGGCAGGGAATGTCTTGGAAAGGAAGCACAATCCTAAATTCCACACTGGGGAGATTTCTCGAGTGGCTCCCGTTTTCTTGTCAACACTTGCAAACACTGTGGGAGTAGGAGCTCACTCTCTGTGGGGTTATAAGTCCAGGACCCACCCTGAGCCCTGCCCTAAGTGCAGAGGTACATTGGGAATTTAAGACCTCTATCAAACACTGTAGAGCTTTATCCTTTCAGATTGCCGGACCCTGGAAAGGAGGCAGTCCAGCCCCTTCTGCATGCCTCTAGACACCCATGACACAACGCTCCATTCTCACAAGTCTCCCTTTCTCTCAGCTTCGCTTGTGTGACTCAGCCTGAAATATCAGGCTTCTCCTTGTTGTTGTTTCTGAGGTGGTTTCTCTGTATAATAACTCTGCCCCCTGGCTGTCCTATAGATCAGGCTGACCTTGAACTCACAGAGATCCACCTGCTGCAGCCTCCGAAGTGTTGAGATTAAAGGTGTATTCCACCAGGACCCGCTTGGTTTTTGTTGTTTTGTTTTGTTTTGTTTTTGCGTTTCCCAAACCCTTTGATAAGTCACTAGATCATAGTGTTCTCGTTGCTGTCATTTGACCACACGTCTTATCTCATTGATGTAGAACTTTAGAAACAGTGCAGTATATAATAGCGTCTCTTAATTATTCCATCTCTTTTAATCTAGGAAGGGCAGTGGAAAATCAAATAATCAGGTAGTTAGTAAGAATGTAGAGTGATGATTTAAGTTTCACAGTGATAGATATTAATGACGAACAAGCTTTTGTGTGTATATTTTGTACTTTTGGAGTAACAGCAAAAAATAGTTTTGTGTGTGCTCAGTTAGTCATAGCTATTTTTTTTTTATATTCCTGCTGTGTGTTCGGTATCAGGTGCTAATGATGATCAAGTCATAATAGCCCAAAACAATATAATGTTCTTGGCACGGAAGCCATGGGGTCACCTAACTTGCACGAGTTAGCATTTGAGCTCTTCATAGTCGTGTTCCAAATGCATACAAGAAACAGCTTTGGTAAAGGAAGGTTTTATTGTGGCTTACAGTTCCTGGAGTTCCTTCTAGTGTCTTGGGGTTTATTTTGCTGCAGCCCGTAAGGTTTGGTGGGGCACAGTTTTTTCACATCATGATGGCCGGAAAATAAAAAAAAAGGGAAGTGACCCACTTCTACCCTCCAGGGCCACCCTCCTCACTACCCGCCATTGTAGCCTTCAGCTTCTGCATCGTCAAGGAATTAATCCGCTCACCAGGCAGAGCCCTGAATAGTCAGTGGCTGGACACACCCAGAGGTGTGTTTTCATTACATCTCAGTATTTGTTAACTTCATGGTCCAAGGAAGGGGAATGAGGCCCGGGTAGTTTGGTTAAGTTGCCCAACATGTGGCATTTATTCATGGCCCTTAGATTTATGCCAGGCTATCTCTGCCGTGGTATTTGTCTTTATCGAACTGACCTAATTGAACCTGGTCTACAGAGTTTATTTTTAGTATTCCAAAAGAGGTCCTTTCTTCCACAGCCGGAAGCAGATCCTGATACTATATCTTTGTGTTTCTCACCACGAAATCCAGATGAATGGAGTTTGGAGCAGGGAGTTCCAGGACTCCCTGTCCTGTCAACCAGCACCCCCATATTGACTGGCAGGTCCCAATGAGACAGTACCTTGCAGCTTAACTACCTGCTTTAGATGTGCTTTTTGCCCCCTTTGATGTCATGAAATATCTCGGAGCCAGCAGAGCATTGCAAGTTAATTAGTTGCGTGCACAGCGGGAGATTCTGGAAACAGTCAGCCACCAGCCGCTCAAGGATGAGAAGTTACTTGAGACATCTGAAATCAGGCCATTAATGAGCCATCTTGATGAGCAGGGGATGAGGGCTGTGAAGCAAGGCCAAGCTGCACTCTGTCTAAGGGTGTGTGGGTCTCATGTCACGACAGTGGACTATGAACCAGACCTTAGTCTTAAGCTGGGTTGACTGCTGGGAGGTTGTCTTCAGGAGGGGTGGGGGAGCACCAGTAGAGTGGTACAGCGGGGATTTAGAATTTATGTGGTGCTACTTTAATTTGGAAAACACATTAAGAGGATTAGGCCAAACGAGGAGCGTTTATTTATTCATTAATTTTTCTCATAGCACGAATTCAAAACGAAGGAGTTGGGTGCCTATTTCATACCGAGTGTTTCTTGTACTTTCTGAGAACTGAGCACAGCAGGCTTCTAAATTTGTGAATAAGACTCAGCCTAGGCCAGAGAGATAGCTCAGCAGGTAAGAACACTTGCTTAATAAGCACAAAGATCTGGAACCCAAGAGGAGAAAAAAACCCCAGAGGCCTTTGGCGCCATTTGTAATTCTAGCCCCTGCTCTCACCTTACGAATGGGGAGGTTGAGAAGGATCCACCGAAAGCTAGAATAAGTAGTTCAAAAAATGGCAGAAATAAGAAAAGAAACGCCACGGAAGAACAATCTGAAATGAGTATTTGGTGGGTCAATAATTGCTCTTTTTAAAATTGTATTTATTTATTTTATGCGTCTGAGAGCTTTGTCTGTCTGTATGTTCACCATGTACCTGCCTGGTACCGGCATAGACTAGAAGGTGATGTTGCGTCTCTCGGGACTTACAAGTGATTGTGAGCTACCAAGTAGGTATTGGGAATTCAACCTGGGTCCCCTGCAACAGGGCAGCCAATGCTCTTCACGGCTGAGCCATCTCTCCAGATGGGGTGGTCATACCCATGGCTCACCGAGTTCACTCATGCGGTACCTTTGTGCCTCCATTTCCTCGCCTGTGTGTAGGTTATGCAGCCCTCGATTTGTCACAGAATGACTGAGGTATTAATGTCAGCAATGAAGCCAGCTGCCTGACTTGATGACCAGGTTATCGTTTGGGGGATAGTGAAAGTCCTCGCAAGAGTGGCAGTAGGTCTGTGCACCATAATGTGTTCTTGGGGCTGGAGAGACAGCTCAGTTCCTAGCACCCATGTGGTGGCTTGTGACCACCTATAAGTCTAGTTCAGGGTCATCCCTCTTCTGACCTCTGTGGGCACCAGGCACATACGTGGTTCACTGATTTACATGTAGATCAATCAATCAATCAATAAAAATCGTCAAACAATTATTATTTTTTTTTAAATACGCTCTTCATGGGACAGAACACTTTGTTCCTGCACCGTGTTTCTGGGTACCTTGAATACAGATTCTCTATGCCCCTGGCATGTGAATGGGGCTCGGAGTCCTTTTCCACCTCATGTATTTAGCAAGCAGGATGCCCAGGGAAATTAGCAGAGAAGGACTGAGAACTGTGCCCCACCTGGATTTCATATACCATGCTCAAGGAAAGCCCACCAGTGTGGGAGTTGTAAATAACCTAAGGGGTCACAGACCTTGTGTGGCCCATGGCTTCCTCTCAGCCGACTCTCTCATTCTCATTCTTTAATTCTTGATAAACTGTCTCTATTTCTAGTTGTGTGTCTTCAATTCCTTGCTGTGTGACATAAGAACCCAGGTACTTGAGTGGGTCGGCTGGGACTCAAATCCACACTGATAATGAATACATGGAGCCTGGGGATGGGGGAAAAACTGAATGGAACTTTGCAGAACAAATGTATAATAGAAGTAGGAAAGACGTGCTATTTGTGAATAAATTAATTTTTATGGGGAGTTTTAATTACCTATATGAAATAATAAAAATCACTTAGGCACACAGTGGTTGACCGCTGAATTGTGCAAAGTAGATAGAGTCTTAGGGAAACAGGGATGCTATCCAGGGAGGCAGGAATAGGGCGCAGCGGGTAGCAGAGAAAGGCCAAGGAATAAGAGAAATTTTCGTTATCTGAAGCGGGGCCTGTCTCATGAGGTTGTGTCGCTCTGGAATCCAAGGTGACTCCAGATTTAGGGCAATGGCTACTCTCTGTTTTCAGTCTTAGGGGAGACAGGTTGGTGACGCACACAGCCACTCCCTGACTGACTCACATGCCTGTGCAGAGTCACGCAGGTATCGGGCAAGACGAAGGCACAGATGCCAGGCCCGTCTCCTCCTCTCATCTACCTAGTGAGCCCTCGTGAGTGCTTTTTGACAAAGGCAGCTTCTAAGTGCCCGTTAGACTATGTGCCTTTGACTTCGGTCATAAACAATCTGAGAACAAGGGAATGAAAGCCACTCTCTGGAATCGTGTGAGATAGCTTTCTTCCCATCGTCTGCGTTCTAGCATCAGCCAGCGCGGTATTCAGACCCGGTATTCAGAGCGTAGGATGCCAAGGCTTTGGGATGGTACTGAAGAGAATCGGTACCCAGCAAGGAAAAGAAAGGAGCATTCTTCACCCCTTCACCACTGAGTAAATTCTGCCTGTGCTTTATTTAGTGTTACAAGGTGTGGAGACCTGAAGAAGTTTGCTACCTTTTTCCAAAGTAAGCAATGCTTTTTGTTTTAATTTTGGAAACCCTTTTAGTGTTGAAGACACTGCATAAAGAGCTTGTGCTCATTGCTGGGAGCCTGAAGAGGACAGGTCTGTATTTACAAAAGATCCTGTAGCCAGCGCACATGAGCGCCACTCCTTAGACTAGTGGCAGATAGAGGAACGACAGGTTCTTTCCTGAGGATGCTGACCGACCCCGGAATGCCCCGGCTGATTTTTTTTTCCCATCATGCAATTTACTTCCCTTTGGGATCTTACTCAAAGAGAGAAAAAAAAAACGGTATCAGTGGATTTATTCACAAAGAAATGCCAAATAGAATCTGAGCTATTAAGCGTCGTTCAGGCCCACAATGTTTGGATATCTGTTTACATGAACTTTCTCAGCAGGCAGGCTTACAAGCTACAGCTTAAAGAAACCTGTGCTCTTGATCAAAACATCTTTTTTTTGTTTTTGGGAGCTACACGTTTATGGAGGGATATGGGGAAGCAGTTTAGTGCTAATAAATGAAAACAGCGTCTCTAAATTTCCCCCTTAACAAAGCGCCAGTTCCCTGCTGCATGGAGAATGGCCGCTGATTGCCTCTGCCTCCTCCTTTGTTCAGCTCTCCTGAAAGTGCTTATGCTACTCTGAGGCTTTGTCCGTTCTTTTATCTGCAGGGAAACGACTTCTTATTTCTGATTAGACCACTTGTTTTTCAGAGTGAGGATCCAACTGTTTTGGGATCACTTAGCATTTTCCTGGGATGTGGGTTCCTGAACTCAAGAATTTGGTCGTGTGGCGGGCTGGAATTGCAGTATGCTTGCCGGCTTAGTACTCTATTCTAGAACAGGAGGGCAACATGACTGTGCTGTCCTCTAATCACAGTCCATAGATAGGGACTCTCCTTTGAATGCTCTGACTTAGTTAACGTTGCCTTCCGTTTTTCTTTCCGCCTTAATCTCACAGTGTAGATGGCCTTACTATTTTGAAATGTAGAATAGTAATGTGTCAGTTATTTTTCTATTAAAATAAAAGCTATGGACATAAGGGGAAAAGTTTCTTAAGGATAGAGTCTATAATGTCAGTGGTGACTTGGCAGCAGGGGTCAGGAGCGGGAGGAGGGTTGGTCGCATTGTATCTGCACACAGGAAGCAGAGAGCAAACTGGAACTGGGGTGAGGCTATGAACTCAGGAGGCCTGGCCGCAGTGATTCATGTGCTTGCCTCTAGCAAGGTTCCACAGTTTTAAGAGTTCCATAACCTTGACTAGGGACCAGGTGTTCCAACACAGAGCCTGTAGGGGACACTGAGACCACAGCAGGCGCTTAGGAGCCTGATTCTTTGTGACTAGCTGTCTTCACACAACAAAGCAGTCGTATACCTTCCTCGTTGCCTTTTATCTGTTTTCTTACTTTTGCATTACTGTTCGCAAATACGAGGTTTTATTTAAAGCGTCATGGGCGATTTATGATAATAAACTATTTTCTGTATGGATTATAGAGAGTCATGGTCAAAGGTAACCAGCAAGTCAGTAACGTCAACCAGCCACGTGAGTCAAGTACAGCTTAGCTCAACTCTTGGACCTGCACATAGAAGAAAAGTTCAGACTGGCCTCTAGGTGGTGGTTCCCCTCAGAACTGCCAAGAAGACCTTGCCTTTTAAAGTGATTAGGGCCAAGACAGGAACCATCTGTTAAGAGCGTCAGTCCTTCCTCTACTCTTTGCTTCGTGGTTCTATCCAAGTGCCAGGTTACCTCGTCTCTTCAGACTTCTCTTTCTCTATCCTGAAATGACAATATGTCTTCAGTAGCAAAGAGCATGCCTGTGGGTGCTGGTGTGCGACCGGTGGCTGTAAATGATGCCTGTTAATAAGGAATGGATGAGGGATGAATGGGGGACACCTAAGGGGGCTACAAATTGTCCTCTTCCTCTCACAAGCTTCATCACGGCAGAGTGTATCTCAAAATGAGGACATGACTGGCGTAAGGAACTTAGGGAAATCTACTGATGGGTTGCTGGATGTGTGTTGTAGCCTAGTGGTTCTAGTGTGGTTCTAGGTTTTGTTCTAGAACCATTATTTCCATGTTGTATGTGATTCTTCATACCCATAATCCCACTATTCAAGAGGCTGAGGCTGAAGGATTACTGTGAGTTTGAGGTCAGTGTTAGGTTAGAACCCAGGTTTTAGCTAACCTGGGTTTTGGAAAGTGGTCCGATCTTGGGGTTGGGGGAGAAAGGAAGGAAGGAAGGAAAAAAAGAAAAGATAAAAGAAAGGACGATCACAATAGTAACAAAACCTCAAACACATTTCCTCCGGAGACACTAAGTTAGGGTAACGAATATAAAGTTACACAGTTGATAACACCTAAGACTGCCCTTTGCTGCTGTCCTGTTACAGTTTCACTTTCTTTTGTACTTCTGGTCACTTTGCGTCTGTGAGTTTTCATGGTACCCTTGCCTCAGCACATGTGTGGAGGTCAGTGTATAATGGTGGATTGTTCTCTTTGCCCATCCCGAGTTTGTGGGATTGAAGTCCGGTGTCAGGCTGTCAGGTGCCAGGCTGTTGGACAAGCTCCTTTTCCTGCTGAGGAGTAAACATCTCCACCACTGGTCTTTCTGTCAGCATTTGGGGATCCTGTCCTCTTCATCTCTAGTTAGGGTAAATGGTGGCTACCTCTTACCATTCTGGAGCTGTAAAACCTGTGCATTTCATTTCCACATACCATGCAGATTATTTTTCGGTTGGACACTTTTGAGGTAGCAATGTTCTTTCTTGTCAATAAGAGTATGTCATTTCTGTAATTCCTGTATTGACTTTGTTGTTCTCCACCAGTAGTCTCCTTTAGCCCTTAAACCTGTCATACTCATTCTTCTGGTTTGATGAAGATCTCCATCAAACCTTTCACATTGATGATTAACTCAGACATATTGGAAAACAAGAATGCTAGCCTTATTTTATTTGTCTTTTTGATATAGGGTTTCATGTAATCCAGACTGTCCTCTAGCTAACTGTGTATACTTAGGCTGACCTTGAACTTTTTTTGTGTCCACCTCTGAAAGGCAGCCCTGTGTCACCATGCTGGTTTATGGTGTGCTGGGAATAGAACTCAGGACCGCTTGTGTTGTGGACAAGCACGTTACCCACTGCATTACATTCTCAGCTCCTGATGTGTTGCTCTTTGCCAGGTTTCTTTGGAAAGCCCCTGTAAGTCCAGTAAGTTAGTCATCAGATGCCTCCTTCTTCATGGACCGGTCTGCTGCCCTTGGAGAACTGTATGCTGAGATTTCTCAGAGAGGTTCTGGTTAATCCTGCTGTGGTACCATTATGGACATTGAGAACATGAGCTGATTTTCGCAGGCAGGCAGCTCCTGTGTACACCTGGGTGGCAGAAGCCTTGGGGAGTCCTGACAGGAAAAAACAAATCCCTTCTTGAGGAATCCTACCTAACGTGCCATTACAGTGATGGAAAGATCTATCTTCAGCCCTAGCCTTTTGAGCATTTTCATCAAAGAGTTTGACAAGGGAGATGGATGGATTAAATTTGTGAATGGCGGTGTTGCCAAGAGGCATCTATCAGAAATTGGAGGGAAAAAAACATCAGGATCTCCCCAGTTCTCAAGAGGTCAGATCGGAGCATGAAAACAAAGTATACTGGATGAGAAAAGCACAGGAGTGCAGTCCAGTGATGGAGAGGATTGGGCTTTGCTTCTGATTGCCTCATCGGGTCTTTGCAGCCAGGGAATGAGCCTCACCGTCCACTTGTAGCAGTTAGAGCATTTGTATCTTATAGGACATCACACGGGGTGAAAGCATTGAGCCTCAGTGAAGACTCTTCTGACTTCTCAAACCTATGGGGCTTTTATAGTTGTCACTTTAAGGATAAAATATAACATCTTGTTTGATACGAAGCCAGCTTAGCCCATGAAGAAGGCTGGTCATGGTTCCACGGTGAATCTACCAGATTGAGTCTGTTGTTTGAAATTATTGCCAGGAATCTTTTCTGCCTGTTTTCCCTTTAACCAACCCCCTCAGCCCCGGAAGTTTGGACGCTACAGATAGCTTTTATATAAGAGTCTATAATTTCTCAATGCTTTAAAGAGCTAAAGAGTAGAGTGCACTTATATAACTCTACCACCAAAGTACCTGCAACGTGGAGCAAAGACCCCCAGAGAGAAGTTGCCTGGATCCTTTTTCTGCATCTCTTACTTTTGTTTTGGTTAATTACGGAAGTGGTGCTTATGTTCTCAAAATATATCAAATCCTGAAGGTCTGTATCTTCCTAGAAGCTAGTCTCTTTTTACCCCAGTTAGTCATTTTACAGGCTGCCCTTTTGCCTTTGGGTGAACCATTCCTGGATGTGATGTGTATTTATTTTCCTCAGATGCTATGATGTAGTCATGTAGTCACAACTCTGGGACCAGCTTCTTTTCCCCACAGAAGGGTATGAGATGCTCGTGCCTCTTAAACTTCTCTGCACCTCTAATACTTCTAGACCAATAGTACAATATATAGTTTGACGTTTACATCACACGGTTGCTGAAAACTCACCTTTCCTAGTGCATTAGCACTTTATTGTCTTGCATGGGTATTTTTTGATGTGCACACAGATAAACACATAAACCACTTATTTTTCTTTCTCCCTCTGCAGTGGTAGTGATTGAACCCGGGGCCTTACAGTTAGGTCATTGTGGTGCCACTGACTCGTTCCTAAGCCCAGTTTTCTGTGTTTTAAAATGAGCGGTGGTACGTCATCATGCACATGGGCTTTTCCACTTAGAAATGTAACTCGGAGTCTGTTCTTAGCTTAAGGAGCTTTTCCTCCTTTCATCCGTCTCCCCAACTCCATTCCTGATTACTGCTTCTTCTCCTGTATTGATTTGATACACTCTACTTAACTAGCCCTTCAGTGATGTGTGCATATCTGGGATGTTAATCTTGGATGTTGCTGATGCTGCTACCACAACTAACCTCACCCTTTTAACAGTTGCAAAGTGTATCTGTGGAAGTAACTCTGAACAAAGGAGTGCACATTTACAGTTTTAATAGTCGCTGCCTCTCATGTAGATTGCTTGGTTATATAGTCCAGGTGAGAAAGTATTATATCAGAACATGGTATATCCCCTCAGGCCTGGAACTGACTTAGATCTGTCACTCTCCATATGAGGACAGCTTTCCTAGCTTCTAAGCATCCATTGCCTTATCTCTAACACAAAGAAACCAACATGTACTTGACAGGAGTTGTTGAAAGGGTCAACAATGGCACAGTGTAGGAAGTTTTCATCACCCTGAATATAATGAATATTCTCCCAAAGAGCAAAGCCCTGCTGGTGTCATTTTATTCCTGTCTGCTCTATAGCACTCTGTCATTTGATACCTGGCATAAGAATAGGGTTTCAAACAGTAAACAAGAGATATTGTGTAAGTGTGTGCATGTGTATATACATGTGTGGGAATGTGTGTGTGGGAGTGTATAAGTGTGTGAGTGTCTGTGCTTGGTTTGTGTGTGTGTGTCTGTGTGTTTGTGTGTGTGTATGTGTGTGTGTGTGTATGCGTGTGTGTGTGTGTGTAAGTGTGTGCATGTGTATATGCATGTGTGGGAATGTGTGTGTGGGAGTGTTTAAGTGTGAGTGTCTGTGTTTAGTTTGTGTGTGTGTCTGTGTGTTTGTGTGTGTGTATGTGTGTGTGCCTGTGTATGCGTGTGTGTGTCTGTGTGTGTGTAAGTGTGCGCATGTGTATATGCATGTGTGGGAATATGTATGTGGGAGTGTATAAGTGTGTGTCTGTGCTTGGTGTGTGTGTATGTGTATCTGTGTGTGTATGTCTGTGTATGTGTGTGTCTGTGTGTGTATGTGTGTGTGTCTGTAAGTGTGTGCATGTGTATATGCATGTGTGTGTGCATGTGTATGTGTGTGTCTGTGTGTGTCTCTGTGTGTGTTAGTTAGTTACTCTGTAGATGTGCTGAAGTTTGTCGTGAACTCAAGCAACTAACTTAAAACATTCAGAGCTGAATTCTGATACTGAGGACTGCACAGCAGCCCTCCCTTCTCCAGACAGGAAGTGCAGCCATGTTTAAACCAGACCTTCAACTCAGGGGCTTTTTTTCCTCTCTGAGTTGCGACTTTGACCTTCCAGGATAGTTCATTATCACACCAGCAAGTCATCCCCACATAATAACCCGAGCAGGCAAGTCTGAGGCAGAAGACTTTCCGTGAGCCTTTAGTGATCACGTTAAGTCTTTCTTGGACTCTTATCTGTGACCTTGGTGTTACTAGAGTAAAAATTTACAGCAAAGAACTCCAGACCTTGTTTCCTCTCCTTTTGTCTAAATGAGATCTTTAAATCCTAGCCCACGTTTGTTTCCCTTACAGGGAAAGAAAATGTAGGAAGAGCAGGAAAAAGGGAGGGAATCCAGAGCTGCCCCCGTGTGCCAGCCAGTGCACACTGCTGACTTTTATCTGTACCGTTTGTCAGCTTCATCTTGACGGATCTGTAGAGTGCACTGAGTCATTGAACTGGTAGTCTTACACCAGTGTTTGGATGATCTCTTGTAGCATTAGTTACAAACAGCAGGAAGCCTGCCCAGTCTTAAACACTAAGGCACTTGAAATGTGTCTAAAGATATAATTTATATTCCAAGTGTGCTGCGTTCAGGGACCTGACCTCTTATTTCTTTTCCCTCCCTCTCGGTTCTGCTTTCTGATTTTCTATTGTCTTCTGTTTGCAGGGCATGTCCCTCCCTTCCTTCTCCAGTCAGATTTGGGGAAGAGCCAGGTTTTTCCCACAGGGTCAGCAACACAAAGGCTGGGCCTCCCTGTATGAATAGCATCAACCTAAATCAAACCCTCTGAATAGGGAACCCCCGTGGCATAGTCAGTGTAGGCCTTGGCGGGAAACATTTCCTGACACATACTGCTGAAGAAGGTTGGGCATCTGTGAGTTGCCCTCTTTCTAGTTGGGTGTTGTTCCAGTTAGAGTTACTATTGCTGCAGTGAAACACCATGACCAGAGCTACTTGAAGAGAAAAGGGTTTGCTGGGTTTACCCTTCCACAGCATAGTCCATCATGACAGCAGTCAGGACATGAGCTCAAGTGGAGCAGTAACCTGGGATGCAGAGGCCATAGAGGAGAGCTGCTTACTGGCTTACTTCCCCTAGCTTACTCAGCCTGCTTCCTTATAGAACCCAGGACCACCAGCCCAGGGGTGAACCTACTCAGAGTGGGCTGGACCCTCTCCCATTGGTCACTAATTAGGAACAAGCCTTATGGGGTTGTTTTCTTAATTGAGGTTACCTCTCTTCAGATGACTTTTTTTTCTGATGTCATCTCTAAAGTTGGGTCAGAGTTCACGCCAGTGTGACCCAAGGGTTGAGATGTGGTTGCTTAAGGAGCATTATCACCCTCAGTCATGTTGCTTCTGCTCTAACTCTATGCGCTCTCTCTCTTTCTCTCTCTCTCTCTCTCTCTCTCTCTCTCTCTCTCTGTCTCTCTCTCTCTCTCTCTGTAATCCTCAGCAGTTCCTGTGGCTAACTTTAAGAATGTGTCTGGTGTGCTACAGGCTGGCTGGAGAATGTAAACAGACATAAGAGAGACAGAGCGATCCATGTCTATAATCCCTACAGTAACTGGGGGGTGACAGGCAGAAGCAGAAGCTGGTCTGTGAGATCAAAGCCATCCTGGTGTACATAGTGAGTTCTAAGCTATCTTGACAGACCCTTTCTCCTGAAAACAAGACAAATGTACCCATAAAGTTGTTTTGTGTGTTACCAGAAGTGCTTGTACAGAGCTTAGAATGTTCTAGAATTTTGAACTTTGTCTTATATAAGAGAAATGAGCCTCGATCAAACAGGATTAAGTTTCAACTCTACTTTCCCCAGCTAAATCATAAGTGGAAAGAGCAAACCTGTAATTCAGCTATTCTCTCCTCCCCTGGCTGCACCGTTTCCAGACATTGCTAATGGATCTAGGCTTCATGAATAAGCCCACAACAGTAATCAAGCAGTCTGGCAATCATTTCATTCTAGTACATCACTTTTTCTTAACTCCCTTGTACAACACATCTGAGCTCTCAGTTCTTTGTGTAGTGCTGTTTCCCCTCCTTCGGCGGTGGCCTCTGTTGAATCTAAGAAGTAAAAATGGCGAAAGATCACAGACTTTGCCAAGTAACAATCGTTGGCCGCTTGAGTTGTATCTCAGTTGAATAAAACGGAAAGAAAACTTTAGACCTAGAATCAGTTTCTCTCCATCTTATAAGCCTATAAGTTATTGTGCAACAAAGCCTGAGGTGACATCACTAACAGTTTAGACACACAGTGACCAGTCCTATGCAGTGTCTGTAAGAGGCCCCACTTGAGACCATACCAAGATTTGGAGGTATGAAATGATCCCAGTTAGAGTCAGACATTTGTGTTGAATGTTGAGTAGGCTGTGACATGAAGGGCTTTATCTGAGATATTTTTGAACACGCACAGTTAGAGACTTGGACTTTGAAAGACCTTCAGTTCTGTCCATTGCTCCTGTGGTACACACCCTGTTTTCCTCTGCTGTTTCTCTTGTATGTACTATCCCCTTGTATGAGTGTCCCTGTGCTGCCATACCTCTATGGCTCAGGCCTCCTGGATGACATTAATTACCATGTTATCTGTTTCAGAAAAGTAGAGACTCTCCAGGGCCCGGAGAGCTAAATCAGTGGCTAAGAGCAATTGTGGTTCTTTCGGAGGCCCTGGAATCAAGTCCCAGAAGCCTTATGGTGGCTCAGAACCTCTATATATAGTTTGTGCATGCCTGTGTGGTGTGTGTGTGTGTGTGTGTGTGTGTGTGTGTGTGTGTGTGTGAGAGAGAGAGAGAGAGAGAGAGAGAGAGAGAGAGAGAGAGAGAGAGAGAGCTGTTTCCTACAAGTACCAGGAGAAACTGGACAGATAGTCGTTGGTAGTGAGAAATGCACAGCCCGCTGCCCCTCTGTTCTGTTCTCAGGCGCTCCTTATGATGTTTCAGCTGCTTATTGATAGCTCCCATCACAGATAGGAAATAGGAATACAATGCTGTCCTGCTTAAAATTTACAAACAAAAATGTGGAGGCTAATTTTATCATCTATAAAGCCATCGCTCACTTCGGCACTGAGTTAAGAACTGAAATATTTCTCCTAACACAGATGAACAACTCCGTAATTATGCATTAATTAATAAAAGCAGCAGTGAGCACGCCGAGTGCTTTTTAGCCCTTTTTCCATTTTTCTACATGTATAACAATAAATGCATAAATAGTAATTAAGTTACTAGTTCTGGTGTGAGCAAACACATCATAAACTGAATCTCACGAAGTGTTTTTAATTAAAAATGGGATAATTTAAAGATGTGTATGAGATTGGGGGAAAAAGCATTAATTATACTTGGTAAAAAAAATGAACACATGTAATTTGGATTTTTGCTGTTGGTTGAAAGTGGACAGCAAGATACAGAGTAATAAGCCTAGATTCAGGTAATGTTTTTAATAAAAGTTCCTTGAGGGGGGCATTAATAAACATATTGGACTGGAAACAGCACATAACATGTATATTAGTTTTACTTTTAATTAGATTTAGACAGAATTCATTATTTTTAATGGCTTTTCATTAGTGAATGGAAACCATTATTTGAATCTATTGTGGAAAAATAATTTCAAGATGCGTATTTAGTTTTTGAAAAATACCATGTATGTATTTAAGGAAAGCATAGTTCGGAATAGGGATTGGGTGAATCGTATGCGCTGTAAGTAAATCTTCTGTCTTTATCTCGGGTCAGTTATTAAGAGAGAACTGTATTGAAGCAGGGTGGTACATTTGTCTTATCTCCACTTTTAAGTAGTGTTTCTTTTTATGGGTCATGTTGACCATGGGCAAACATGAAGAGAGTATTCTCCCTCCCTCCTTCCCTCTCTGTCTCTGTCTCTCTCTCTCCCTGATCTATTTGCATTTTGTTTGAATAAATAGAATAGCTAGTATTGGTTTAAAATTGATACCTGCTCCTTGAAGACCAGCTCCTTGAAGATATGTCTGCCTAAAAAAGAAATGCTGAATTTCAAACAGGCTCTGAGATATCCGCCTGGATTTGTAGGACTTGCAGCTATCTCGTTGTAGGGAATTCTGTCGGCTAAGAGCAGACGGTTGGAATGAATCTCCGGTTGTGTGATTTATTCTCCATACTGTGGGAATCCATCTTCCTGATGCTCATGTCCTGAACTGTAGTGTCCCACGATGAGAAAAATACAGTGACTTGTTAATGGCCCACTGAGGAGGACTTTGTTATCTTAATGCACAGATGATCCATGAATTAAGCTAATAATGTTGTTTCTTAACTACAGTTTTTAAAGGTGAATGTCTTCAACTTTATATGTCAAAAGGCTTTTTTTTTTTAATATGACTGTAAATAATGAAACATCACCCTTAAGCTTGCTGAAGTCCCTAACCCCTACTCCTGTAGCCCAGCCTCTCTTTCCTGGGTCTTTGCTCTGTGTAAATACTGTCCATGCATACATTATGTACCAACTGTTACCTATAAATCGTCACTGTTTGTATCACCTCTTAGGTCACGGACAGGTCCCAAATGCACTCAAGAATACCGATAATTGAACCTGTTTAACAAAGCTTACCATTGCGTCTAGCTTCTGCACACATTTAGAAATACTTCCTTTTTCTATTGGTAGGCATCCACTGAAGGATGACTTTTTGGTGGGACATGAGGTACACACCTGCAATTGTAGTACATGGGTACCTGATGTTGAAGAGTGGTGATTTAGAGGCTAGCCTGAGCTACGCAGGCAGATTCTGTCTCAAAACAAACACACAGAAATTGGAAACAAAGACAGTACCATGTCGTAGTGAGGTTAAGGTCTCTTTCTCTTTCTGTGGTCTGTGACGAGGTTTTACTCTGTCATGGTTTGTTGTTATTGGTGTGTGTGTGTGTGTCTGTTTGCTTTTGTGTGTGTTCATTTTGTTTTGTTTTCTGGCCTTGATGGTTTTCAGGTGCGTTGATCGAGTATTACATAGAGTGTTATTCATCTTGAGTTTTGCCCAATGTATTCTTCCTAGAAAGATAGACGGTATTGGAAGTGTCTGAAGAGCTACTTCAGAGATGACAGGCCATCCTTATAAAAGCCAGTCAGGATGTCCCCATTGTAACCAGGTCATGTAACAAGTGATGTTTGTAAGGCTTCCCCATTGTGAAGTTACTTTTCTAAACACCCTCCTCCCTCCCCTCCTATGCTGTTTTTCTGGGGCAAGTGGTGGAAGGACGGGTATCATGGAACTCAGGTTGGCCTTGGATTTTAACTCTCAAGCAAGTCTGACCTCCCTCTCTCACCTGAAAAATGCTTAGATTACTAATATGAGCTACACAGTCACTTGTAGGCCATGATGGGGAGATCCAAGCCATTCTTTGGTACATGTGGCACCCAACCAACGGAGCCACATCCCCAACCTCAGTTTTGTCGTCAAGCAAGTGACCAAATCAGGTACAGCTAGCTTTTAGCCCCATTTTCCGTAGAGATTGATCAGGTGTGCTTAAGACTCTCTGTCAAGTGAGAAACCTGCAGTAGACGACATTAGCCAAGTCAGTGTGTGCTTGAGGAAATGATATCATTCAACTGTCCCCTCCTCTGCAAGTCCTCAGGAGGTCAGGGTCTCTTCCATAGTTCCAAGCTATAAAATAGATGTGGCCACCTTCTTTGGCTCGCCCCTGTGCTTGTTTTTCTTATTCTGAAGCCTGCGTCTTGAGAGTTATTTGCACATTTTGTAACCCAACAACAAAACCAACACTTGTAGTACCCGCCCCTTAGAAAGCTTTCCTTCAGAGTCTGCTATTGTGCTAGATTTGTGGCATGGAGGATCTCACAGAGTTCAGCTAACTACTTTTCGGTATGAGCAAAATATCACACAGATAAGACAGCAAAGCCTCAGGAGTTTATGTTGGCCAGGAGAACTCCAAGGAGACTGGGACAGCCCTTTTCCTGAGCACCTGTCTCTCATCACTGCGCCCAGCACTGAGCAAGTGTGAAGGTCGTGTTTAAATATGTTCTGAGAAGGTTAGCGCTTCATCATCCTTTGCTGCCTTTGAACAGAGAGGTCTGTGAAAATATACATCGCAGTAGGAATTTCAATAGGAACTCCCCATGCTTCCTGAAGGGCAGCGAAAGCTTGGACCCTATTCCACTCTTACTTTCAAAACCACGGTCATGAATTCTGGACTATTCGATTCGCTCATAGATTCCTTCTTGCTCACCATAGTTTTATAGCACCCCTTACCTTGTCACGGTTAAGACGAATTCAGTGTATTAATGAAACTAAAGAGTGTTTACTGCTGAAATTCGCATCCCGACCCCACAGACCCAGGAGGTGAAGAAGATTTAGTAAACAGTCAGCAGATAGATGTACAAAATTAAAGTGAAATCACAGCCAAGAACACGCAGAGTGTCACTACAAGACACTTTTCCACTCTTCTGTTCCTTCCAACTTAGTTATTTTCATCTCAAAACATGCTTTAGTACTTACTTGAGGAGCTCACGTTAGATGACGGTAGGTAAAGGAGCACAAAGGATTGTCCTTTTAGGTGAAGAGCATCAGTTTACTTGGGTTTTCTGTTGCAGTGATAGAACACCACGACCAGGAGAAACTTGGAAGGAAAGGGTTAGGTTTAGGGCTTGTAGTCTCCCCATCCAGGAAGACAGGGCAGGAGCTTAAGGCTCTTGAGTCAGGCACTGAATCAGAGGCTATGGAGGAGTGCTGATCACTAGTCTGTGCCTCATGGCTTGTTCAGTCTTCTTTCTTGTAGTACCCAGCCACCTGCCCAGGGTTGGCCCCACCCACAAGGAGCTGGACCCTTACGCATCAGTCATTAATCAAGACAATGCCCTACAGATTGGCCTACAAGCAAATCTTATATGGCGGCATTTTCTTGATTGAGAATCGCTTTCCCCTAATTCCTCTAGCAAGTGTCAAGTTGATATAAAATCTTGAATAATATCGGCTATATACAGCAGGAATATAAGCTAGTTTCGGTCCCACCTAAGAAGTGCAGATCTCTGTTTGTTCAAGGTGCTTTGTGAAGGAAACAGGAAGTAAGAGATAGTGTGCCACAAGGAAATGTGTCCAAGATGGCTGTCATCACCTGCCTAAGAGACACTGTTTTCTTGCGGTTTTGCCTGATGCAGGGATTTGCAAAGTCCCAGCGACTTTTTTTCTACTATGGGGCATCTGCAAGAGCAGTAGCCTTGATCAGTACGGGACATGACAGGGGTCATATGTCCTACCTATAGCCATGCTCTTTCATGGCTTTGCTATCTGGAGGGGCCCATTATTTGGACCTAGAGAGAGGACACAGATATTCTGCCTGTGTGATCTGAGGCTACTCCGTGGTATAAAGTTGAAGCCTGGAAGAATCTTGTCCCACAGCTATAATCAGTAGTGGGGAAGGCACGTGCTGATGAGTAAGGAGTAAGTTAGCAATGGTGACAATGAAGTCCAACGGAAACCAAGAGGAATGGTTCTAGGAGGCCATTTTTATGAACACCACACTTAACAGCCGTTAGCTTCAGGTATACTCTCTGCATTCATTAAAAAGAAAATATCTTTCATCCTAGGCTGAGTGAGGAACACTGTTAGCTTCTCAAGGTTGGCAGGGTCTCTCTATTCAGGTAACAGGTGAATGGGTTGTTACTTTGGGCAAGGAAAAATCAGCCTGAGGCCTCTTACCCCACCAAGCTTTCCTGGTTGCAGAAGGTAAACCTGTTAAGGAAGCTGTATTGTCAGAGGATTGAGCTACTGAAGTGCAAATATCCTGCCCATTCCAAGAGTTCTTAAGAGAGAAAGAGCCCGTGAATGAGTATGGCTTATTTTAGGTGGTAATGCCATACCCATGATTAGGAAGCCATCTCACTGATGGGTTGGTTTAATTTGTTTTTTTTTTCCCCCTTGGCAAGCTAGGTGTCTGATAACTAGCCTATATTAAATGCCCTTTGTTGCTGTTTTTAAATTTTTTTATTCTACTTTACTTTGAAGCATTTACTCAAAATTCTAAAAAACCAAAAGCCTTCAACATGGTGAGACTGTCCAACTGTGAATGATTAAGGGTGTGAACTTCTATGAAGTGTCAACACCAGAGAGCTCTGTACAGTCTGGAATGGTAACAGTGCTTGGAAGTGAGAATAGGTAATCGATCCCTGAAAGGATTGATTGGAGCCTGGAGAAAGGGTTCCATTGCCTCCGCTAATGACATGGGGGTGGGGCTGGGGGGCTTCGCAAAGCAAGGGTGTCTGGAGCATGAAGCACTCCAGAGGAGAATTAATTTAAAATCTGAAGTGGAAGATCAGTTTCAATTAAAACTGCCCTTGAATATATATTGGGTGGAAGTGTGGAAGCATGCATGCGGTCAGCCTGAACCCTAAGATCGGAACGAACGAATCCCACCAGTCTGAGCACTAATTATTTTTTTATAATCTCCTAAATTATATTTCACCCCTCTAATGTGGATGGTAAATACCCCACTGACCTTAGTTTTTTTACTGTCATCATAATAATCTTTATTAGTGTAATAGTGGTGGTATAGTGAGATGATTATCAAGAGTCAGGCTTACAGTGATGGCTTGCCTCCATTAGTTCCTGGGCGTTGTATGTATTTAGCCTTATTTCCCTTTGCCCCATGGCATTGGCTATTACTTTATTCCAATTAGATGTTTCTATAAGGCATTTTATTTGTAGATTCCCATATACAATGTCCCATGTTTTGGCCATGACAGCCTATTCGTAGATGACCAGAATCCATATTTTGGTTCCCATTCCATGTACCAGCAGTTGACTCAGTCTTTCTATGTATTTTTTTTATGGCATCTGAAAGGACATGGAGACAGTGGAAAGAAGCTAAGTGGAGTCTTTAGTTATCCCACCCCGACTCCGATCTCTGACATGTACACAATGAAAATAAAGTTTGGCTAAAATGTTTGCAAAAAAATACACTGCCTTCCTTTGTGGCTCTTGTTAGCCTTGGGGAACTTAAACAAGAGGTGCTGTGTTCTGTGTAAAAACTTGACCTTGCCTTGCTTCGCTGCATTCTCGCCCGAAAGGAAATGACAACGTTCACTTTTTCTAGAAAGTATTAAACACTTGCAAATGACTCAAAAGTGCCCCTGGCTTATTACACCTTTTCCAATGTGTGAATGAGTCCTTTCTGATGGTCCACTTTTTCTCTTACTGTTAGGGATGGGCATTTGGGAGAATGACCCAGCAATATCGCTGAGCTGAAGTATTTTGCAGAGAGTGAGAATATGAAACCTTTTAAGGACCTATTCCAATTGCTCTTGCAGCGACGATCTGTCCACTTTCTCGACAGAGAAGATGTCTGTGGTTGTCGCTTTTTTTCTTCCGATGTCGTTGTTTGTGCCTCCTTTCAGCTGCATGAGACATAAGGGACTGTGGAATGATTGCCTGGTGGTAGGGTTGACACAGACTGCAGCCCTTGTTGACTAGCGGGGAGACTTACGGCTTTCTGTATCTTCCTTTACACGGGGTGGTTGTGTGGGCAGGCACAAAAATGCCTAATTCACTTTTCTATTCAACTTTTTCTGTGTGATATTTAAACAGTTGAAAGCTAAAAGTGCAAGAATGTGTGTGTGTGTGCGCACACACCTATGTGTGTGCACACGTGAGAGCAAATGTGTGTATCATGTCTGTATGTATTTGTGCATGTGTTGTGTGTGCATGTGAGTATATGTGTATCTCTGTGTGTGCCCATGTTTATCTTTATGTATATCTTTGCTCTAGTGTGATGCCTGTGCTGTATCTTCTGAACTCTTTTGACTTGCTATTAGCCTTATACTTAAAGGGCTCTCCCTCAATCTTTCGGCAAACGTTGTATCTTTCCTGCTTTGTTATATCAGTAAGATTCTAAAGGAGGCACGGACGTGGAAAGCTCTGAGAGCACACAGCCGTCACTTCACAGCCATCATGCCTAGTCTTTCATTTCCAAACTGGGCAGAGCAGCAAATGCAGTGTGTTTCTTGGCCTCCTGCCTCATAGGGACCCAGCTGAGCTCTACTGTGTGCTTGTTCCCTCCTTATCAATGCAGATGTTTTCATAGAAGTCTTTATTTCCGAGAGTGCTGAGTCTCAGCCGTGACTTCATCCTTCCTTTGCTTATGCTTATGGGATAGAGGCTTGGGAAGTAGGTGCAGGAGAAAGCTGTGGACAGACTGAGAACCTTCCACAGTCAGAGAAAGGAAATCCTGCTGGGCCTCCTCCATCGCCGAAAATGATTCTCATCTGGTTTGGAGTTGCATTTAGTCTAGAGTTTGTTTGTTTGTTTCTTCTCCTGTTCACAGGCTATTGTGAGCCAAGAGGAAAGTCATACTTGGGGTATTATTCACAGAACCAAAACACGCTAAACTAATTAAGCTTTTTTTTTTTTTTTTAATGAATGAGCACTCTGCTTATTTTTAGGATGTCTATTTAAAGATTTTCAAACATGGGAACAACCCTTAAGACCCTTCTACACAGCGTCCTGAGTCTGGCTAAGGATGAAGCCAGCAAGAGTTTGCTTGGAAATCAAAGAACCAACTCATGGAGATGTGGGAAAACTATACTTTGGAAGATGTAGGACTCATCTCAGCTTTGTGTGTGTGTGTGTGTGTGTGTGTGTGTGTGAGAGAGAGAGAGAGGGGGGGGGCATGAGTATGTATGCAGGGCAGAGGTCAGCACCAGGTGTATTCTAGTGTTTTCCACCTTAGCTTTTGAAAGCTTTTTTTCCTTTAATCTTGAGCCCACTATTTTAGCTAGACAATGAGCATACCTGTCTTCTAACGCTAAGATTGCACGTATGGACCAGCATGCCTGGTTTTACACAGATGCTAAGGATCTGAACTCGGGTCCTCATGCTTGCTTACAAGCACTTTATCCACTAACCCACCTCCTCATCCCCTTAGCTTCACGTCTTGTCTGTTTACACGCAGACGTTTGGGTCTTGAGGACTGAAGTGTTGCTTTTCGTTCAACAGGTGCCTATGGTCCTGAGCACTGGGTCACATCTAGCGTCAGCTGCGGAGGCAGCCATCAGTCTCCTATAGACATTTTAGACCACCATGCTCGTGTTGGAGAAGAATACCAGGAGCTTCAACTTGATGGATTCGACAATGAGTCCTCTAACAAAACCTGGATGAAAAATACAGGGAAAACAGGTAGGGTGGGTTATTTATTTCTTTGTCTTTGTTTACCAGCAACAAAAACCACTTTATTCTAGCACGCTTGTGAAATAGTATCCACTGGTGTAAGGGATCTAAGCAGTCTTTGGTTTGACAGCCAACCAGTGTTTGACTTCAGGCAAATACCTAACCATTCTGTGCCTCAGTTTTTACAGATTTATAAAATATGTGTCATAAAATAATACCAGGTGGTTAACACCAGCGTTGCAGTCGTCCAGTGAATTAATATGTTTGGTTCATAGACTGGACCTGAAGAGTATACTCAGTATGTCTAACCATTCTGATGTGGCAGACACCGACTACTGGCAGTTCCATTTAAATTTAAGTTTTAATTATAAAAATAAAAGCTGAGCGTGGTGACATACGCATATAACCTCAGCACTCGGGAGTCAGAGGCAGGCTGATCTGTGAATTTGAGATCAACAGAGTGAGGTCCAGGATGGTCAGTGCTACACGATGAGATCTTATCCGAGGAAAAGAAAGCGACAAAAAAATGCTCAATGCCATGCATCTGAGCCCTCTGGACACAGCTCAGAAGGCTAGCAGCCACACAGGGTCAGTGGCTACCATACTGAGTGCTGCAGAGAGGGAGAATGAAGATATCCCATTGTCTTGGACATCATACTTTGTTCAGATTGTGCAAGCGTCCGAGAGGCATGAACGACCTTAGCGCTTTATGTATCAGTCCCATAGCTCACACCCTCGCCCTTCTTCCTGACAGCCTTGTCATCTGGGGGTTGGTGAATGCAGAACCATCTTTTCAGCACTTGAAGTTTCCTGGCTGATTGCTCCAGTGCAGCTAAGGGTTTCTGAGGTGTTCACAGATGTCACAGAGACTGTGTGCTTCACCCTCATCTCTGATCTCCCTGGAAGCTCTGGGGTCTGCCTTGTGTCACTGTGTACTATAACCAAGGATTAAGTTCCTATCTAAAGAGATTTCTATCATCATCATGTATATATGAAGCATGCACACACACACACACACAGACACACACACATACACACACACCACACATACACACACACCACACATACACACACACCACATACACACACATACACACACATACACCAAACATACACACCACACACACATATACACCAAACATACACCACACATACACACACACACACACACACACACACATACACCATACATACCACACGCACACACACACACACACACACACATACACCAAACATACACACCACACACACATATACACCAAACATACACCACACACACACACATACACCAAACACACACACACACATATACACCAAACATACACCACACACACACACATACACCAAACATATACACCACACACACATATACACCAAACATACATACCACACACACATATACACCAAACATACACCACACACACACACACACACACACACACACACACACACATACACACACACACACACACACATACACACACCTAATAATGAGTCCATTAAAATAAATGCTCTTATTTCTCTCCATCTCGATGAGTCCTTTGCAACCAAACATGTCACCTTTACATGTCCCTCATACAGGACCCTGATGTCCTGAGGCTCTATTTGCCTAAAATGAAATTATCACCTGCCTTGGCCCCATGCGTGTCAGTGGACCTCAGACTTGTGTTTTATTTAAACCTCCCTGTTTACGTCGGCAGCTTTAGGGACCCATTCTCTTTCTGCAGACCAGCATCTGTCTGAATCTGCTCTCTGCTCTGATCTGGCCTGACTCTGTCACATAGCTGTTTGTCGTACACGTCGTACAGTGATTCTCTCTCTCATAAGGCCCTGAGTACAGACCACTTTCTGCCCTTCGGAGGTTACTCTTCTGGTCCTGTGATGAAGCCATAAACCAGCCAGCTTACGGAATGAAGAGCTTATTTGGGTGGATGGTTCCAGAAGGATTCCATCGTGACAGCAGGCAGGCATGGTGCAGGGAGCTGAGAGCTCACATCCTCCTCTTGTGCGAGCATGAAGCAGAGGGCGAAGTAGAAGTTAGGGGAAGCTATGGATTTTCACATCCTGCCCTCAGTGATGTACTTCCTCCTGTGATGCCACGCTGCCTCCCCAAACAGTGCCACCCACCACTGTTTAAATGCCTGAGCCTGTGGAGAACAGCTCTCATCTAGACTGCCACAGGGGCCATGTAGCAGGCAACCCTCGCCTGGTGGCCCACTAACGTTACTTATGATATCAGTGCACTGCTTGTGTGTGTGTGTGTGTGTGTGTGTGTGTGTGTGTGTGTGTGTGTGTGTGATAGGGGAAGAAGTCGATGGGGGCTATGTGGCCCAGCACGAGTATACATAGAGCTCAGAGGACAAATTTTGGGTATTAGTTCGCTCTCTGTTTTTTTTAACAAGCTGGACCATGTCACATGCCCCAGCAGTGTTGTTTCCAGATGAATTTCTATCTCTTCTCTCCACTTCCAACTCAAGTTATAGGCTCACCATTATGGTCCACTCCTAGGCCGTGGTCAAGTTTTGTATATCAAACGTAGGTGCCCTTTGGGAAACCGTGAAGTCCCCTGAATAGAGTGGGTGAGCGCTTTGTCATGCTTGCTGTAACCAGAGATTGGAGTGAGTACCACTTCAGTGCCCCCTTCTAGAAGCCAGCCAGAGGCAGCACACCAGGCTCCCTGCTACAGTTTTCTGCTTGACTTGCAATGCTTGACAGCCGTCGGCAGAGATAACACGTTTCAGTGACAGCTTTCAGCTTGGCATCACCAGCGAAAGGTTTCAGACGCGTGCAGGGTTCATTCTGTGTAAGTTGATTCATGACCTTGGCCTTCTAGAAGCTGATTATCAAGCCCTGTCAGTCTGCTGACTTCCTCAAGCAATGTGCTACCTGTTGCCTCAGAGCAAGCTCCTGATTTTGGAGCACAGCCAGTAGCACCTGGCTACATCTGTCTGCCCTGCAGAAGTGAGGCGTTAGAGAAGCAGGACTCACCCCCCTCTACTGCTCAGACTCTCCGTGTGACTCTGAAACTCGCTGGGGACTATCTGGTAGCCTACAAATTCACTAAGATGTCAAAGTGACAGAGAATAAACATGCAGTCATTTTCGTGAGCTCTTAAAAGTTTCGGCATGTAGCGTTAACAGGAACTTTGGCACCGAAACCAACTTTTAGTCTTTTAACAAGGTAAAGTTAGGTTCTTTGAAATCTGTTGATGTTGACATTAACTCCACAGACTTACGAGTATGTGGGGGAAATGTGTGCCCAGTGAGGGGTCTGTTCGGATCATCTCAATTTATCTAATTCACATGAATTCAGTACATGTCAGATGAGAGGCCTCCATAGCTTCTTAGCACGAGATACCAATTTCCACTGAATCATACTGAGACATAACCTGGGGCATTCAAGTTACTTGAGGAATTTTTTTAGTACATGTTGTGAGTTTCGAGACATTATTTTGGGGGGATGTAAGGAAAGTATGCATTTTAATTTTCCCTGTTTCTTAAAACTAGATGTACATCTATAGTTATCAGAAAAACTTATAAGCCGTGTGGTCTGACTTTGCTGTTACCATATCTGTTTTTTGTACCTGCATAATGAAAACAGTCTTTCCTTCCTTAAATCATTAATATTTTTCCTCATTTATTATTTTTTGTGATGTAAGGGATGCAATCCTGGTATTTTCGCATTACTAGGTGGGCTCTCTCCCACTGAGTTATATTCCTAGCCTGTAAATCATTATTTTAAAGCACATTTTACCATGTCTAGAAGTATTTTTTTTCAAACCTCATATTTCCAGAAAGTAAATCTAAGGAGTATTCTCCTTCCATAGACTTTGAGGTCACTTATCTGTAAAATAGACTGTCTCTGGATATTGAAATATGAATACAGGAAGTTAATATTTAAAGTGTCCTGCTATGTGGAGACAGCAGCTTCCTATAAAACAGTCTTAGTCCTTGGATCTGTGTTCGCCCCTGTGACCGCCATATATATGTCTTCTCCACTGTAGTCATGTGATGGCTGGGTTACACAGCTCACTTCGAGCCAGTTGTCTAACATCTGTGTAAGACTGACAGTGCCTCTGCGTCTCTCCCAGGAGCTATGGATGTCTGAGTTACAGTTCTGCCACACCATCCAAAGTAATTCCCTTCTCTTGGTTTCCACGGGACGAAAGCACATCGCTCCCATCAGCCCTGCTTCGGTGTAGCATTAATGCCTAGCACAGTGATTGGTTTTAAAGCTTCCATGAGGTTTCTGAAACATACTAGTAGGTCTTGTCCTCCCGTGATTTCTTAACAATGGGAGGACTTTTTTTTTTTTTTTTTTTTTTTGGTTCTTTTTTTCGGAGCCGGGGACCGAACCCAGGGCCTTGAGCTTCCTAGGCAAGCACTCTACCACTGAGCTAAATCCCCAACCCCGGGAGGACTTTTGTACTGTTTGGAGCCACTCCCTTTTCAGTACTGCACATGGCAAACGGGGACACACAGCAAACGCATTTGCCGTAGAGGATACTTCTCCCGTTTTCCCCACTGTGTTTGATTTACTGGGTTTGCCTGCAGATGTTCCCTCCCGCGTCTGAAAATACCATTACACCTATTGCCTTTGTCTTCAAGAAATGGCTGTCAGGGTCGGGCGAGCTGCCTCAATAGTTGAAACCACCCTTTGCAGGGGGCCCAGGTTTGCTTCCCAGAACCGTGGTGGCAACTCAAGAACATCTGTACTCCAGGGAATCCCACGTCCCTTTCTGGTTCCAGCAGGCACCAACATAGTGCTCATGCCTTCTTGGGGCAAGCGCTCATGCACTTAAAATAACAGTAAATCGTTTTTAAAAGTCGTTTTATGCGAGGAGAGATCCGGGTGGCCGTGAACACATTTGTTGATGCACCTTTCACATCAGCCAGTGACAAGGGGCAGAGGCCGTCCTGCTCACTTGTGTTTTCCTACCATAGCTCCTTTAATCGTAGAGCCTCATAGTAAGGATTTTAGACTTCAGAGCACATGAATGGCAGGCTTGCTGGATTCACATCCACAGCTCTCCCTGACTGACCGGATGATGCCCAGGAGGTTGCAGCTCCCTGCAGGGCTCCCAGAATTCCCCATCACACTAGTGTCTGACACTGAGATATGCTATCTGTTCAGTGCACACTGCACCTTAGACATTGACTCCACATAGTCCTGAAGAGGCACATGCTTGCCCTGGTCGGAGGGAGGCCTTAACCTTAGCATTCAGAGCAAGGCTCTGGGGGAACTGCTGGTGCAAAGCTGGGCCTTGAATTCCAGGTTGTCCAAAGCATCAAATGTGAAGCCCTTGTATGGCCAAGTCTTCCCGTACTGTGTTCTGATTGCTTCATAATCCACGTTAGCATTTGATCCACATGAGGAGAAAGCAGAGAAGGGTCACTCCCATGTGTATTCTTTCCAGCCCCACCTGTCCCACTGTCTTTGTGGAATCAGACCATATTACTACATATGACTACGAGAGTGGCTTACACATTTCTCACAGCTATGGAGACTAGAAGTCAATCTTCGGGCATCTGCAGAGTCCATTACCAGCTGGTAATTTCTGGCTCCTAGAAGGTCTCTTCTCACTGTGTCCTACCACAGGTAAAGAGGGTCAAGGGTCCCTCTCCGGCTCACTTCTCAGGGCACACATTCTATGCACGGAAACTCCAATATTATGATCTCAGCACCTCCGGAGGCCTCAGCATCTAGTGAAGAAGAGTGGGAATTGGGATTTTAATTCCCAGTTTTCTGCCCTCACATTTTAAGCTATTGTCTTCCAATGTTAACTCTTCACCCCATCATGCCTGTTACTTTGTGTTGGTTTATATTTTCTTCTCAGTCTTTTCGTATTCGTTAGTTCTTTTCTTTAAGTTTGCCAATTTTATGTTGATAGAATACAGTGTTTTTTTTTTTTTCAAAGAAAATGCCGTGTTCAAATCATAAATGGAAAACCCAGGGGTTCGACACAGAATTACTGTTAAAATTAAGTCTATAATCCATGAAAATAAATCAAAGATTCCTACATTATTAAATTCTAGTTTAATACTTCCCTTTGAAGCAAAGAGTGGGATGGATAAGTAACAGGGGTTTTTCTTTTCAAAGAAAAAGAAAGCATTGAAATAATTTGTAAAAGAAAATGTCTTTTTTCAGTATGTCTTGGAGTGAACTGAAAATGATCATTCAGTCCCCAAGCTGACCATCCAGGACCCCAGGACCAGCTTAAGGAACACTTGGTTTTACATTTAAATTCTGCTAGTCCTGCAGTGACTTGAGATGCCAGGATTGCTTCCCTGGGAGAAACCTCCCCCTTCTCAGAGCCAGACTGGGAAGAGAGGGAGCTGCCATCAGGATGTTAAATAAATAAATAAATAAATAAATAAATAAATAAATAAATAAATAAATGGAAAGTTTTAAAACTATGTCATGTGTGTGTTTTGCTCTTAATTAAGCCCATGATCTGGAACATGCCAGCAAGTGCTCTATCACTGAGTCACATGCAGCCTGAGTTGAGCCCCATGTGATTATGTAGAGTCACATTTATGTGGCTACATCTTCCTCTCTGTACCTCACCTGCTCTCCAGCCGTGATCCGTGAAATGATTGACAGCAGGCACCATTGACTACGTACAGGCCAGGTTCCTAGCATTGCATATGGTGCTTTTGGAAAGTGATATCCTTTAGCCTCAAGGGCTTGACACTGTTGCTATACCCTTGTGAGCAGTAAAGGAAACTGAGGCACAGAGAATTTGGGAACTTGCTTGAGGTCACACCATTCTGTCGTATGACTTTTTGTGGTCCATGAAACTATCTTTTCTTCCCTGTTTCAAAATATTGCTGTCATCCACCATTGGCACTTATAAAAGTTGTTTCGTGGTAACTGGGGAAGCTTTGTCTTCTCTATTTCAAAATATTTCTAAACAAAATATAAGCTGTTTTTGGAAGGGTGTGTTACACCGGCATGCTGTGTGTCTGGCGAGAAATTCCATAAAATGAAAACTGAGATTAATGTTTCAGATTATACAGTTCCCTAATTATAACTTTAATTATTCATATAAAACAAGTAAAATGACCCCTGACAGAGACATAAATGATTTAGGTAGAATCAAATATTCATGAGATGATGCTGAGTCCCTGGGTGTGTCCTAAAAGATACACTCAAAATCTTTGCTTCCGTGCTTCTGAAGCAAAATCGGATCTGTCGGAATCATAGTGGGCGGATGATAACCGACAGCACTTAAGACACTGCTGGGCAGGTACCTGTGTGTTTTCGACATTGACCTGAAATGCACACAGAGGTGTTGTATAGCCTTTTAGAAGGTATTTTATAATAGCTTGACACCCATCAATTTGAGCACATGGTTTTATATGTGCTCAACTTTGTAATAATTTTGACATTATTTTTTCCATGCAGGGGCAGGCTGTCTGCCCATTTTGATATTTTTAAATGGATGAAACCTAAAAGGTGCTGGAGAAGTGTCTCGCTGGGTAGTATTTGCCTCACAAGGATGGGGAGCTGACTTTGGGTTCCCAGTACCTGTATAAAGGCCAAGTGAGATAGCTTTCTTGTAATCTGAGTGCTGGGAGACCGAGGCAAGAGGACTGAGGCTCACTGGCCTGCTAGCCTAGCCAGCCCATGAGCACCAGGTTCAGTGAGAGGATCTCTTTCTCTCTCTCAAAACAAGCTAAAGAGCTATTGAGGAAAACACCTGACATGGACCTCTGACTTCTCTACTGATTGATGCTCACAGTATACACACATGCTCGGAGGAACGCACACACACACACACACACACACACACACACACACACACAGAGTCAGTCAGAAGGAGAATAATACTTTATGATGCATAAAAATTACATTGAGTGCAAGTTACATTGTGAACGACGTAGTCTCATTTGTTCCATGGACATAGGGTCTCTGTCTGCTTCTCTCCTACCAAGTCTCCACCAGAGCTTCAATGCTCTGCCAATCCTAAAATATTTACTAATGGCCATTAAAGGAAAAGTGTGCCGACCTCCATTCTAAAGCATGCCCCAAACAGAGCAGCGCTGGCACATTGCCATGGCTTGTTTAATTGGCACAAGAAGCCCTTGCTTTTACTCCATTTTGTTCTTTAATGCACTGTCCCGGTAATTGAACATTTGCTGTGTATTTTTCAAAAGTTGGCGAACAAGTGCCTTTTGAAGGCAGTAAAGGGGGATTGATGTGATCAGGGCTCCTTCTCTCCTTGTTAATGCTTCCTTCCCATAGCAAAGCACGGAGACTAATTGCCCTGCTTCAGAAATGGGTCATTAGTCTAGTCCCTATCTTTTATGCGGACCTAATTTTCATGCGGGGTTCCTCTGAGAGGCTCTGACTGGGATCTCTTTAGGAAGAGGAGACAATGAGGACCTGAGTGCTTTCCCATCGCCAACCCAGGCTTGCGTTTGGTCCTAAGCCAATCAGTGTATTGGTTGGCAACTTCTATGTATTTAGCAGCCAATAAGAATTTGTTAAATGAATGAATGGATCAACTTTAGAGGGAACAAAAAGGAGATTGAGCCTGGAGCAGTTTAAAAGAGACACTGTTTTGTGTGCATTTAGGTAATCGCATTCCCCTCGCACAAACCAAAGATTTAAGGAAATAGAAATCCAAATGATTCTTGGATTCCTCCTGGTCCAGCGATTAGAGGAAGAGAGCTACATTTTTAGTATTGGGGGTTTGAGTTGGTCTAGGCCTTTATGTGGTGGATGCTCTCCTGTGTTGTCATGAACTGAGCATCATTTTCTTATGCGTGGAGTTACAGCAGGAGAGGAAATAGGATTATGAGCCGATATTTTCGCGAATTACTATTGACCAGGTTATGCGCTGCACTGCTGGGTATGGTAAGTAACGATGAAGATGGCTGTCCGCCGCTCTGGCTGTCTACCCACCGTTGTTGCCTTAACAGAGGACAGGCCTCCAAATGCTCTTTTTGTGCTCACTGGCCTAAGTTTCTGTTGTGGTCATTGTTGTTTTTGTTTTGTTTTGTTTTGGTCAAAGAAACATGCTTGTCACATGCAGCTTACTGTATGTTTCTCCTCTGGTTTAGACCTTGAATTCCAAAGACAGCCTCGGGAGACAGCGTTTCACGAGTGTCTTGCTTTCTGGAACCATTTCCATTTTCTTCGATATATTAAATGGCATTTCTCAGATCCCCTAGGAACTGTGATAACTGTGGTAACTCTTTGCCACGATAGAGGGTGTAACCCGATTTCTGTCTCCCTCATTCAAGGATACCAGTGACAAAGCAAAATAAAGCCCACCAGAGTCCGAATTGGGGAATCGACACATTTATTAGACTTATTTACAAAGTATGTGCTATTGGTCACTTGCAGGAGTGTGGATGGCCCACAGATGTCTTCTCCACAGCTGTACACAGTGTGTACAGTTAATCTTGACTTCACTGTGTTCTAGTGTCTCTTGAGATCAGGAAGCCATGTATTATTAGGGCTGAATGACATACAGTTAGATGGCTTAGAAGGGATAGGCTAGGATCCTGAAGTCTAGTGAGCTTCCCCTCCCTCTTCTGTGAGTGAGCCCCAGAGGCCTGCAAACCCAATCTCTGGGGTCTTTCATAAGCAGTCACAGCTGTTGTAATGAGGGTGGCCGTAAGGCTCAAAGGATAGCACTGTACAACAAGAACCAATTAGTGGTCCAGGAGCCCTCTATAGCAGCAATGCCTTCTTTAACTGAAACAGGTGATTTTTGACTCGTGAGAAAGTGATCCACACCGTGGAAATCATGATCTTGACTGAAAGAATCAAAGACCAAAAACAGAAACAACCAAACTTAAGTTTGGGTTTGAAACTCACTTCTCTTTCCTTCCTTCCCACTTGACAGTTGCCATCCTGCTGAAAGACGATTATTTTGTGAGCGGTGCTGGATTGCCTGGCAGATTCAAAGCCGAGAAGGTGGAGTTCCACTGGGGCCACAGCAACGGCTCAGCTGGCTCAGAGCATAGCGTCAATGGCCGGAGGTTTCCTGTGGAGGTGAGAGAAACTGGGGGTCCCTGGGATTCCTGTTGTTGGATGCTGTGTCCTTACCTCAGTCCTTCTGCAGGCTAAATGGACATTCCCTGCGTTCCTCTCCGGAAACCCTGTGTGGAGAGCATAGCAAAGAGCTTCCCACAAGTCTCTTCTTTGCTCAAGAGGAGAGCCATAAAGCATCCACAAGCACACTAACTTTCGCCTCCTCAGTAATGTCCGCCATTCATTCCCTTTGACACAGTCTACCTAATCCGCTTCTCAAGCCCTCTTTTCTGTGAAGGTGACATTTTATGTGATGTATAGACTTTGTTGTCACTCTTTAGAAAATGAAAAGGCTGGTGACGTGGAAAGAAGGCTCAGAATCTTCTCTGAGGTGTCAACTTCTTTGAAGGGTTTGGTTTTGGTTTTGGTCCCCGCCGGCTGTTGAGACAGAGGAAGTTACCACTGATGGCACTGTCAACTTTTCCTGGAACTAATAATGGTAACACTGCTTCATTCCTCAAGCATTTTGAGACCCTCTTTCACAGAGCCAGGCTGGTGACCAGAAGGCCATGGTACTGATAGAGTTGACAAAGGAGTCTTGTCCTCAGGCCTTCATCAACGTCACCTGGCACATCACTCGTCTTGTGAGCCTCTTTTGCTTTCTTCATGCATTTGAGTTTTGCTCTGTTGGGATACCATGTGCCGATTGGTTTGATCCCTACGTGCTAAGCGTGACAGGTTTGTGGCAGATCTCACTAGATATGCTGGTAGTGTTTGGTTGTATAAAACAGGGAGTCCCTGCGGAATGCTGGGCTGTTTTAATCTTAGGAACCAGATGGCAGAGTATTATTTTCAGCAACAAACTTTTCTCAATTTGTGTCCTACTTTGATCGTCTGATAAATATTTGGAACCCCTTTCATAATGGAAATACCTGCATTTCAGATGTCTGTGTGACTTATAGAGTATCAGGCATATTACCTAGCTCCTCCAGCCTCTTTATGACCCTTCTGTGAGAACTTGTGTAAGTTGGGAAACGCACTGATGTCTCCGTTGTGCACTCGCTTTTGAGGGTCAGTGGGACAGTGTTCGCCACCTCGACTTTTCCGCATGTACTCTCACAACACAGTAGCTTTTACCCCAGTGGTGGGCAGAAAGTACCTCTTCTGTAATCACACCCTCTACTGCGAGGGCAGTCTGCTATGCTCACACTGTGTACCACAGAGACCTGTGTCTTCTTTGAAGGTTTTGAGTTTGGAAGACTGTTTGATTGTCCCATCGCTTGAAGAGTGCCATCAGTTGCTGACTAATATCTGTGGTACTTTGGATACCCAGAGTTACCATCTGGTCAAGTTGCTTGGGTTCTTTGCCTTTGAGTGGCTTCGGATAGTAAACCTGCCCGTGTGAAGTGGATTCCTCAGGCCCAGCTGGCTCGTAGCTTGCTTTCATAAACTGTGATAACATGTTGATGTTCTTAGTGGTATATTTGGAGGTACTTAAGTTGTAGGGATTAAAGGCAATTGGATCCGATTTAACTGTAAAATATGCACATGAAAGTTGCTCACTTCTGTCTCCAATGTGTCTGTGAAACTTTAGCTTGCGTTACTAAAGTTCCTTATTTACCCTAGCTCTTCCTGGTAATCCCGTTTGAGCATCTCGGAGTCAGCTTATTTCTTTTCATATTGGATGAAAACTGTGGACACGACTGCTCCTGGGTATAGGTTCAGGAGAAAGTTTTTTGTAGACAGGAGGGAGGAAACAGCCAGAGACATCTGGAAGGGTCCTTACTGAACATGGCCTGCAGAATGAACTGGGCCATAAGAAGGGAGGGGACAGAGATTGAGAGAGGAAGTCAAAGAAGAGAGAAAGAGAAAAGGAGAGGGAACCAGGAGTCAGAGACTAGGAGTATACAGTGGATCAAGAGGGTCCTTAGCCAAATGGCAGAATTATATAGGTACCTCAGCTAGACATTTGTCCAGGGTTTCTTTGAGACCTAACATATACATACCTACATTATATTCCAAGAAAAGTTTCAGTCGATTGTGAAAAAATTGATCTGCACCTCTGGTATCATTTTTGTATGTGCCATGTATAAAGATAACTGTTATTGGAACGTTAAAGTCAGAGCCAGGGCTCTGTCAGCCCTAACAAGGTCAACTGGGCCATTCATCCTTAAAAGGCCTATTAAACCTATTTTATACAGTGTGGCCGCGTTGGGAAGGAGAACAAAGATCAAGTCCATTGTCAGGGTTCTGACATGAGGTTTACGCTCAAGTGGAGGGATGAAGACCCTCCTAGCCCTGCTTCTTGTATGGCCCCACCCATCACCACTGTCCTGGCTTGACTCCCTTGTTAGGCAACTGTGGAGAGCTGCAGGGGTGTAGAATTGCAGAGCTGTTAGAGCTGCAGGGATGGCTCAGTTGATATAGTGCACGCAGCCTGGGTTTGGCTCCTAGTACCCTTGTGAAAAAACCAGCTATGGTGGCATGCAAACCCTTGCCTTGTGCAGCCCGCTTAGCCTAACGGGTAACCTCCAAGTCCACGAGAGCCCTTGTATCGAAAATCACAGTAGTTAGTTGGTTGTCTGACCTCCACAAGTGGAGATACATATCTTACCTGCAGAGAAATCTCTTACTGGGAAATAGCCTTCCTCTCTGGCCTGCACCAGGTTCCAGCCTTTTCCTTCTCCCAGCTTGTAGTTCCTGAGCAAATTCCGGCATGAGGAGGGCATTGTTTTAGTAGTCTGATAAGGAAAGGGAAGGGTGCAGGGTCCGTTTAGAGCACCTTCACCCCTGCCATTGCAGTTAGAAAGAGGCATTGCTGAGGATGACACTGAGATCGGTGGAGTGGGACCAAGGGACCATCCCCCCCCACCCCCCGCTACCCCTCAGAAAACACCAATCATCTTTTCTGATGGTTTGGCCATTGTTACTGTTGGCAGTGGTAGGCTACTGGTTTCTAGTTGAAGGCAGGATGCTGGCAATGTGCCCGTGTATGTAATAGCCCTCTGTACAGGAAGCCACCCAGCCCACAGATGCCACTAGTGTCACATGTGTGAGCTTCTAGAGCAAAGAAAGCATGTGTTTAGTGGGATTAAGAGCCTCCATCAACCCCGTGGCACCACTGTAAACACTGAATATAGAGAACTTTGTTCCCTGCGCAGTAATGGTGGCCTCTTGTGTTGGTTACAAAAGCGATGTGCCTTATATCTTGACATGTAGCACAACTCCATAATTCCAGCAAAGGGTGCCAGGCTTCTGCCCTGCAGGCTGAATTTTAAGCGCAGGCTTGTCGCATCGGAACCTGGTCCCACTCCCTGAGGGTAAACTGCAGCAAAGCCAACCTTGTAGATTTTGCTCCTTCCCAGCAATTCTTTGAAAATACCCATGGCCTTTTAGGCACCCACAGGTTAGACCTGTCTCCATTTTCCTGGCTAAAATACAGTCATAGAGTAGATTGGATCCAGTCTGATTGTTAACTAGAAAGTCATTATACAATCCAGCAAAGTCAATGTTCTTCAAAAGTCAGCTCTTTTCTTTCTTTTTCTTTTTTCTTCATTTCTTCTCTTTGCTTTTCTTTTTGTTTCCAGCACAGTCGAACTCAGGAAAGTGAATGTGAGCATAGGGTCCCGTCAGAGGACAGACCTGCTCTCGGGTGCCCTCTGCTGCCCTGCTAACTGAAGGTTTCTTTGGGTTTTCTGCCTTACTGTGTTAGTGACACACAGGTAAAGCAAGAAGCCACTTCCCTGCCTCCAGCTGTGTGTATTCAGGAGGTGACATTGGAGGAGATCGATCGACAAGCCTTTCAGTTGTACAGATGGACTCTGAAGCAGAGGGACATTGTGCCAAGAGACAGAGGGTCTTAGAGACAGTGATGGAGGTGAAGACTAAAGGGTCAAACCTGAGACACTGTAAGAACAGAACTGTGCAAAGGTCCTGAGGTTGGTGACATTGTGTAAGGCCATGAGTGTTTTAGTATGCAAAGGGGACTTTGCATGTGTGAGGTAGTGTAGGTGTCCTTCCCAGAGTTCAAACTAGAAAGCAACAGTGCTGTTAGAATGGCTCTGTCTGGTTCCTGCTCCTGGACTTCCTGATAGGCTATTGAAGTTCTCCTAAGAATGTTACCTTCTCCTCCTCTTTTTCCCCGTTCCATTTTCCTTCCTTGGCCTGCGGTTGATCCTGTAACTGCCAGTTCCTAACACACAAACAGGAATTGAATCACGGTGCGTTTCTCCTAATAATTGAAGTTGGAGTGAATTCAAAGGAAAACCTCCAGACAGAACATCGGAGAGCTCCATTAAAGTGGAGGTTCATTGCGTGCTTGTTGTCTGAGGTAATTAAAATCGTATTCATTACAATAGGAGATTGCGGGAGTTGTTGATTCAGACTTTTTATGAGTTGAAGTCTTCAATAAGCTTAAATGATCCAAATTGATTGTCTGTGCCCTTCCCAGCTAGACTCACAGATGGTTCGCCTCAGCTTTGGTTAGAGCATCTCAGCAAGTATGGAAAAGCAAAGACTTTATTACATTCCATGTACACCTTACCTTATGTTATAGAGCGGCAATTCCTTATCTCACACTCTGGAGGCCAGATGTTTTAAAATCTCCAATCTTTTTTTAGAAAGGCGCGCGCGCACGCACACACACACACACACACACACACACACACACACACACACACACACAATCATGGAAGCTGCTCTGCCCCAAATAAAATGCCCATACTGAATGGAAAAACACATTCTGTAAATAGATTCTCATCTCTTCACATCAGGTTTCATTACCCAGTACGTTTCTGCAAAAAAAATAAATAGTAGCAAGATTCCTTCTAGGCTTGGAGAAATGTCTGAGACCATCCCGTGGTTCCCAGGCCCTGTGAATGGCTTCAGTGTTTTATTACAGAGAGTCCTGGGTCACTATAGCCCTGACCCAGCATGTTGACCATTTTTCTGTCTTCAAGACTGAATGTCTTTTGAGGCTCTTCTGAACCTTTCTTGACACAATGCTATGAACGTTCTAGGTCAGAATGAGGGACCGTCTAGGAGGCAAGACGTGGCCCATTCTGTTCTGACTTCCTTTGGAGCTCCCTTCTCCCATGTTCTGTTCGGGCCTGTATCTATCTTCTCTCCCTCTTTCCCCAACCATTCCCAGGAGAGCTCATGCCAGCCAGCCCACACAGAGACAGACCAACAGCTTCCCTTTGATGAAACACATCTGCTTCTGCCTTGGAATAGCTCTCTTTCTCTGGCAAGAAAGTATGTGGTGTGACCCCCTAGGTTCTGTCTTAGGAGATTCACATCCATCTTCCTTCTGCTAAGCCAGAGCATGGCTGACCCACGGTGTCACCCTCTCCACTTACTGCATGCACAGTGGTGTCTTCACAGCTCAAATAAGAGTCAAAACATCTGGACATGTTGTCCCACTGGGATCTTTCACCTCCATAGCTTTATAGGTATGGTCTTAATGTTAGGTTCACTCCTTTCTGCATTCCACTGAGAATAAATTTAGGCACAGGCCTGCCTTCCTGAAGATTTATGTCATATGTTAGCATAGTAAGGGATTTGAAACATCTTCCACTTTAAAAATTAAATTTCATTTATGTATGTGTGTATGTACATATGAAAATGCCACAGTGACAGCTTTCACTGTGTAACAATAAATAATAAAGGAGAAATCTGTTCAGCTGTATTTACCAAAATTTGTCTTACATTAGTGTGTGTGTGTGTGTGTGTGTGTGTGTGTGTGTGTGTGTGTGTGTGTGTGTGTTTAAGGAGCATGTGGAAGTCAGAAGGCAACTGGCAGGAGTTATTTCTCTCACCACCTAGGTTCTTAGTTTTTGGGGTTTGTTATTTGTTTGTTTGTTTGTTTTTGTTTGTTTTATTTCAGGTTGTTGGGTTGGCCAAGGCAAGTTTCTTTACCCACAGAGCCATTTCCCTGGCCCCTAACACTGTGTCTTTTTAAACTCGTATGAGAGCTACCCTTCTCCTTTATTTGTACGGCAGTATTGCCTCTTCTTTTGTAAATGCTGGCTTAACCATTCCCTCTCTTCTGATTGATAGTTAAAACGGGATCCTGTCCATATGTCCTCAGAGGACACAAGGAGTGTCTTGACATTTCTACCATCTTGAAAATTATGCCCTCACCTCGGCTTATTCAAAACTATTTGTTTAAAGTCCTTACGAACTTTGGTAGCATCTTGATTTGTCACCAGAGAGAACTTCCCTTAGGGCGTACTGAGATGTGTTCTCTTAACGATAATGCTATCTCTCACTTTCCCCCACTGTTCTGTATAAAATGAAATCCTTGTAGTCTTTCTGAAACAAACTTTCTCCACAGAGTCCAATGTCGTGCTTACCATATGTGACCTGCCTCTCTGTCAGATGTTGAAGGTACTGGATTGCTAGTTCTGTGCTTTCCTGGAATCTGTTGGTTATTTGCTCTGAAATAATGTCTGTCAAATGTCCATGGATTCCCCTGAAACTTAGATGTTGATTTTGTTACAACAAAGAGTATATTTTAAAGTCTAGTGTCTTCTGGGCTGAGCTGTCCTTTGTGCATCATATATAGGAGTCTTCTCAGTGGAACTGTTGATATGAGTTGGTACAGAGGTTTTGTGAGGAGAAACAGCCTGTCCTTGTGTGGTCAACAGCCATCCTTAGGTATGAACTAGGCTGAGGGCTGCTTGGTGGTGTGTCACCCACGTGTTGCTAATAGCTGACTCATTTTGGAACTTTTAACCAAGGAGATGACAAGCCTTGAAAAATAGCCCAGACAACTATGGAGAAGACTGGTTGGGTGATGGGTGTGGAGAAATCATGTCGTAGACAAATGTATTTAATACTGTGTGTGCTAAGACATTTCCAGGTGTTTCTTCATTTGATTCCATCTCAGGCTGTAAGGAGGCTGTAGTTCCTTGCCTGTCTTAATCTCAGAATGCCCGAACTCATGTAGCAGTGAGAGGTTTGACCCATGTTGATACTCAAGAGCAGTGGTTGCAACCTTCCTGATACTGTGACTCTTTAACACAGTTCCTCATGTTGGGGTGACCCCCAATCATGAAATTATTCTTACTGCTGCTTTATACTGCAAATTTGGTACTGTTGTGAATCATAATATAAATATCTGATATGAAGGATATCTGATAGGCTACCCTATATCCGCAGGGTTGAGACCCACAGCTTGAAACCTGCTGCCCTAGTGCCTCAGCTCAGGAGTCTGATAAATGTGGGCCAATGCTTGTTTATATTTGATTAGCAATTTCATTGCTTTTCTTTTCTTTCTTTTTTGACATTGCTTTGGGCAGTTTTTTAAAATCATCCAAGAAATACCATTAGATTATTACTGCATATAGTATAATAGGAAAGAAAAGGGCAGAGGGGCTCTAATGCTCACAGATAAGCCAGAGAGACAGTACAAATGGTACAATGTCTGTGGAGAATGTTATCATGTGTACCTAGGCTGACCACTTCTGTGTAACCCATGAGAGCTGCACCAGCTTAGAGCAAATGTCACAGGAACTGTGCACTGCTCTTCTGAGTTTTTATAACCCCCAGTAAAAGAGATAAGGAGAAACAGGTGGTTTGATTTACAGCGAACCATTTATTTTATTCAGATTATTTTATTATTATTTATCGTAAAAGCTATTACAATTTTATTTATTTTAATAATCTGTTCTATTTACCCTAATATTATTCCAACATAAAACCAACTATTAAAAGTTATGACTGAGATCTCTCACATTCTGTTTTTAATACTAAATCTTTGAAACTCAGTTCTTCTTATTCGATTTCTTTTATGGGTGGGGGGGGGGGTCACACGGCCAGAGCATGTATATAGAGGGTTGAGGACAACTGGAGAGAACCAGTCCGCTCCTTCCACCAGGTGGGCTGCTGGGCTCGAAGTCAGCTCACCAGGCTTGGCAGCAAGGTTCATTCCCCACAGAGCCATCATCTCACTGGTTCTGATTCCTATAACAGCATAGTTCTGTCTGGATAAACCACATTCATACCCCGCCTGTTCGCTAGCCACATGCAAATCATGCCTCCTATGTAGAAACATAGAGGCTTACAGGTTCTAGGCCACAGTAATGAAGCTAGGTAATGAGGGAGAGACTAATGGAAGTTATTGGAGAGGGGTTTCTGTCATGTTTCCTCTTTTAATAAGAACAAAAAGAGGTGAAAGTTGGTAAAGTAACAGATGATGTAGGAAGAACAACTTGCAGGGTCTAATTCACAGCCCGACAACTACAGATCACAGTGGGATGTCTCCTAAAGGAGTGTGCTATGGCTGCTCTAATCACTAGGGGTGAAAGCAGGTCGGTATCTGTGATCACTGGGTAAGTCCGTGTTTCGCTGTGGTAACCATTTCCATTGTCTCAGACTTCAGATGCTCACCCTCAGCTCTACACCATAAAGCATGTTGAAACAGCCACAGGTATTTACAGTTCTTCTCTTTCACTGTGGAGTTTTACCATCTTTGATACAGATACTCCTGCTGCGTGCATCACAGAATCTGTTTCTTCAGAAGCTTTCTGGTTTTCCTCTCCTTATTTTTTTTCTCTCCCTTGTAATGTTTATTCCCAGATCTCTGAGCCCCGTTCTTTTCAGAATCCCTTTCCAACCTGAAGAACTCAAATAAAGCTGGCTGGGGAGACCTTTGTGCTCTGACGGCTGAGACCTCGGGCAGCCTGGTCACATGTATTGTGAGTTCAAGTCCAAAGGATTTACTGATTCACAACTCCTCCCTCCCCTTCTATTGTGTGCTGTCAAAACTTGAGCGGAAAGGTTTCAAGCCACCTTAAATCTGAAGCCTTTAGCTAGTTCTTTCGTGCCCCTGCCTCTCAGAAGGGACGGTCAGAAAGATTTATAAGGAATAGAAAGAAGTCAAGTTTGAAAGAAGGTCTATTTGTCCTTGTTCCTTTAAATCCTTGGCTGAGAGCTTCTTAGTACTCCTGAATGGAACAGGAAGGACATTCTGAAGGCTTCCTAACTGGATTGTATGCCTGGCACTGTGTGCAGAGAAGACTGTGTTCTGGAAACTTTTATGGGGATCTGTGGACATGAGGCTAGTCGAATTCAGCAAAACTCAATTTTATGTCAGGAGGAGAAGGAGGAGGAGGAGGAAGAGGAGGAGGAGGAGGAGGAGGAGGAGGAGGAGGAGGAGGAGGAAGAAGAAGAAGAAGAAGAAGAAGAAGAAGAAGAAGAAGAAGAAGAAGAAGAAGAAGAAGAAGAAGAAGAAGAAGAAATCATATCCTCTCTCTCAAAAGTGGTTGATCCTTTCTTAAAACTCAGATTAATATGTGGAAGATAACTTCTAAACCCCAGGTCTTACCATTTGGATACAACTCTCATTTGTGACTCTCTCTATTAAAGCCGGGACACTTTACTGTAGAACAGCCAGTCTCTTAGATACACTTCTTAAGTGATCCCTCAGTATTTAGCATTTACTTGGTGGGTTAAATACCATAACTAGATGACAAACACACCATGTGTATATGCCATGCAACCTTGTCTCAAACCTTCATTATAAAAGTGAGCTTTGATCTAGTATATTTATAAAACCCTGCAAAACGTAGCCTTCTCCTAGTACGTTTGGTAAGTAATAAATGTATGCAGTGTCTACAGTAGTCCAGCACAGAAACCTGATTGGCTTTCCTTTAATCGTTCAACCAAGAACCTCCCTAAATCAGTTGCCCCTAGTGTTTGCATGTCCTGTGGTATGGGGATGAGAACCTTCTGGGGAAATGCTTCTTGGCCCTTCAGAAGGGAGCTCCTGTTTTCTGTGTGGAAGGTTTGGGTGAGCAAGTGCATTGTGTTCTTCTCCAGTTTCCAGACTTAAGTTCATTTGGAGGTTTCCCCACCTCTTGTGGGTCAAAGCCCATCTTGGGAATTTTACTTCGCTAGGTCCTAAGGTAGGGGTGGTACAGCTTGAAGTCTTGCACCCTCAGCAGAGAGGACAAAAAGGGCCATAAGTGGGGAAACAGTCATCTTCCCAAGGGAACCAACCTCCGGCCTTGTAGCACAGCCAAGATACAAAGCTGTTGATAGGTGGCTCTCCTCAGAGAAGCGGTGATGGTTTAGGAGTTGCTGGCTACACTGGAAAGTAAGAGACCTGGATGTCCTGAGCTCGGTGAGAAGTTGAGATTTCTACCTCTGGGTAGATGACTGCAAAGGTAGTAGCCAGTTCTGACTATGTTGAAAGACACCTACCTCAGGGGAGACACGGTATCGACGCTCACTTGGGTGATAAAGTTTGTATTTCTTGATATTTTTTAATAGGAAAATTTTAAGGAGAAAATCATGAAATAACTATCCAATATAGCCACTAGGTCTTTTAGGGGGAAAAAAAATCTTTAAAATGTCCGATGATATAGTATCCAGGTTTCATTGCATAGTAAATGTTATGTGCTGACGAACAGCCGAGCACAGAGAAGTGGCTATCAAACCTTACATTAATGAAAGAAGCCCCATCTTCACTGTAGATTTGAGCTGCTAGACTCGCAGTACATGGAGCTGGACCTGGCTCGTTCTGAAGCGTCTTTCCAGGGTAAGCAGCACCCAGTTTCAGATGGGTCGCTTCATTATCAAGCGTGCCACGAGTCTGTTTGGCCCTTGGGCAGCTCTCGGTGTGCAATAGAGTCCTTTCCGTGCTGTGCACACAGCCCCAACTCTGCGCTTGGGAAGCTGGCGGGCGAAGCCAAAACGTTTGGCATCTTAGACGTAGCACATCCGTTATCACAGTGTACCCCGTGCTAAGGGGACAACGTGAGTTCATGTCATCATTGTTTTAGTCTCCTCCTCACATGAACTGGCTCATCTTCAGTCCCCATTTCTTTGTGTAAAGATTGATTTGATTGATTGTCATCCTTTTCTCGTTTGCAGGAAGGCATGCCCGTGTGTGTGTGTGTGTGTGTGTGTGTGTGTGTGTGTGTGTGTGTGTGTGCTCTCGTATGTACAGTTGCATGTGGATCCTGTAGATGAACCTCGTTTTGTTTTGATAGTTGTTGAGACAATCTTACTGTGTAGTGCAGATGGCCTGGAATTCACTAAGGTAGACCAACCTCAGAGAGATCCTCCTGCCTCTGCCTCCCAAGTGTTGGATTAAAGTGGTGTGCAGCACCATTCCTAGCCAACACCTTGATTTTTGTTGTTGTTTTGTTTTGTTTTGTTTTATTGGAACGAGGTCTCTTACTGCATGCCAGTTACAGTGGGCTGTCTGGCTGTCTTTGCTCCGCTGTGCTGGGATTCAGTGGTGAGCCACCTCACTGGCTTTTTACTTCGGTTCTGGGGCTGGAACTCAAACTTTAAAGCTCCCACATCAGCGTTTTCCTGAATGAACTGTCTTCCCTGTCCCCAAAGGCCTTGTTTCAAACCCTCGAACTGCACCACATTGTCTCTTTGGCTTTCCAGCCTTCGATTACTAGTTTCCAGCTGCACTAGAGATAAATCCTAAAAACTCTCCTTGCCTTCCGAGATCGCACTGCACCTGACTCCTGTTCCTCTCCCCGTCTCAGGGTCTCTCTCTGCATTTGTTGATAGTTTTCTAAGTGTTCCCTGCCTGCTGTGTTGCTCTCTCCTTGCTGGCCTCCCTCCCCCACTCACAGCATCACATGCCCTCTCCTCTGTTGCTTTCTTCGCCGGACCCGTCACTGTCTGAAATTGCTTATTGATTTGTTTACTTGTTTATTAACATCCTCCCTCGTCTACTCTGGCTGCATCTGCACTTTGGCTGCTGCGTCTCGGTACCAGTTAAGGAACACAGTCCAATAGCAGGATAAGCAATCGCGCCTGCTAAGGAAATGACATTTTCTAGCCTCTGTGGGCAGTTGCCCTGGTCTGCAAAGCAAGAGCCTAATTCCTGAGAGTGGAAACTTTTAATTCATTCATTAAAACGATGTTTAAAGAAGCAAATCCTCCCTCCAGCCTGCCTCTTGTATGAAGGATGAGAAAGCCCCCAAATAAATTAATTATTCCTTAGTAAACACATTCATCCACTTGCCTCCTGGTGCGAGGTGGGAGACTCGTCCTGCAGCCCAGGAAATGCTCTTTTTGAAACCTGTTCTTCCAGAGCGTGGCTCTTCTATTAACCGCCATCACATCTATGCATCGAGACAGATTGTTTCAATTAGTCGGTGAGGTCCAGATTTTTGAGAGCTATTAATATGTACATGAGCAATTACTGTCACAGAATTAAAGTGGGTGCCTGCGGGAATTTTAGATTGAGATTAGCAGTTTCTTTCAGGAACTAAAGCAGAAGCCAAGAGAATGGCACCCTGCTTGTCTTTGAAGGTGCCCTCACCAGAAGGGTCAGGAAGCTTCAGTTCCCTCTGCTCAGCTCCACCTCATGTGCTTATAGTCTATGCCTTCCTATGGTTTCATTTGGCGCCAGGCCTGGCACAAAGCCCTTGGGCATGTCAAATCTCCAAAAACCTACAATCCGTTTAACCTCTAAGCTTGCACAACCCAATAGAAATAAAGTTATTAGTACTCAGAATTTACACCAAAAGGAAGCTAGCATTGTTTATGTTGTAAATGAAACTTGAGGGGATTATGGGGTCACTCGTACACTTGACAAGGGTAGGAGGATTGGGAGTTGGAGGCCATGGCAACGTGGCACAAGCTGGGGTCCTCTGCCTCCGTAAGATCAGACTGTAGGCAGGCAAGCCTGTAGGGCATTTTCCTCATTTGTGGTGGGGGAGGGCCCAGCCTATTATGGGTGGTGCCACCCCTGGACTGGCAGGTTGAGTAAGCAGGTAAACAGCATCCCTCCGTGGCATCAGTTCCTGCCTCCAGGTTCCTGCCCTGTTTGAGTTCCTGTTCTGGCTTCCTTCAGGGATGAACTGTGATACAGAATTGTAAGAGCAATAAACCCTTGACCCCAAGTTGGTCATGGTGTTTCAACATAAGAATAGTAACCCTAAGATGTCTTCATTCTCAAATTGAACAGGAAGGAAGCAGGAAAGAATGCAAAATCTGAGTGTCCTGGTTACCTTTCCCGTTGCCGTGATAAAATGTCCTTTGACAAAAGCAACTTGGGTACACATGGTTTATTGGAGATCATAGTTCCTAAGTACAGTTCATTGTCACAGGGACGACGAGGCAGCAGGAGCCAAAAAGGTGGTCAGCAAGCAGAGGGCCATGGATGCTTGTACTCAGTTCCCTTTTTTTTTTAATGGGATCCAGGATTCCAGAATAGGGAGCAGTGCCATCCACAGTGAGTTGATCTTCCCATCCTAATTAACATAGCCAAGAGGAACGGACCCAGATTCTAGATCCATCAAGTTGACCTTTGAGATTAGCTAAGGTACTGTGAGTTAAGCCATTCCCACCCCTGTTTCTCATTACTGAAAAATGAAGATAAATATTTGTGTTTGGTATTTTCTGAACCTTCATGGGCATGCTGTTCCTCTTCACTGTCCTGGGGACACTGTTTCCAGAGGTTACGCCAGTGTCACAAGAAGAGTAGGGGCTGGATTCAAACGATCAAAAGGTTGGTAGACTGTGGAACCCACATGTCTTTCTTTCCAGTAAGCCAGTTCCGGAATTATTTAGTCACAAGGGTACTGTCACTTCCACCATTTGAGACGAGGTCTCTCCCCGCTCAAAAACCAATCTACAAAGACCAAAACCAAGAGTGTAGTTACAGAGCGTTACAGCTGTATTGAGTGCCTTTGTAGAACCCACCAGAGACTGGTTCCATGGTAGACAGAGTGTAGGTTCATGGTTCTTCCTCTGTGTTCAGGCACAGTGTGGGCAGTCTGAAATAAGACACAACCTGAGAAGGAGACCCCATATTTGTTATGAGTGAGGACATGGACCCAGGATAGCAGATGTTAGCTCAATAGACACAAGGGTTTTATTTCTGATAGCGTGTGAGCTTGCCTCAGAAACTGAGCTATTTATCAGAATAGACTGTACTGGGTATCTTAACAGATTTAAAGAGATTCTCTTAAAACAAAGCAAGTTTGTCTTAGGCACATGTGATGTCTAATCTTGTCTGTCAGCTTGACACACCTGGGAAGAAAAATGGGTGGCAAACTGTCTCTATTAGAGTGGCCTATAGATATGTCCATGGGGCAGTTTCTTGATTGCTAGTTGATAGAGGAGCTCACCGTCCACTGCGGGCAGTACCCTCCCTAGGCTGATAGTCCGGGCTGTCTAAAACACGGAATAGCTAATTGTGAGCCCGGAAGTATGCCACGAAGCAGCATTCTTCCATGGTTTCCGCTTCAAGTTCCTGTCTTGGCATCCCTCAATGATGGACGGTAACCTGTAAGATAAAATAAACCCTTTCCACCACAAGTTGTTTTCTATCAGAGTGTTATTATCCCAATAGAACACAGCAAACAAAACGAGCAGCCTTACCGGGAAGAGGTCCTACAAAAACCAACCGTACTGAAGGATCTGGTTCTAGCTTGTCACGCGGTACCCAGGACAGTGACATGTTCTAGTCCTGAACCCAGCCCCTCTGGAGACAAGAATCAGGTATCACAAGGTAGAGGAGCAGAATTTTATATCTGGTGTGGAGTACAATAGTTACAGTTCATAGCAACTGAAAATTTTCAGAGTAGATTGGGATTTTGGGTAACTGCCTTGTTGATTTTGCTTGTTTACTGTTGCTATTTGCTTGTTTTATTTTTGTTGCAGTTTTTCTTTGGGAGGGTGGCGAATTACAAGCGACCGGACTATGGCTTAGGTTCTACCGCAGCCACACTCAAAACCTTTGGAACATACATTTTAAAAACGCTCCCGCCATGAGAAGTGATAAGAGAAGTGACAGTCAGGTTAGGTAGCTTGTAGTCATTCCACAGTGATGTCCATATGTCAGAATATCATGGTATATCCCACAAACGTGAGTTTTCTAAACTAAGACAGTTCCTGGACGTGGCGGTTTATCGTTGTACTGTCAAACATTCGAGAGGCAAGGCAGGACCAGGGGTTCACTCACAAGCTACAGAGCGGTGTTTCCGGGACAACTAGAGAGCTACAGAGTCTGAATTTGTCTCAAACAAACAAACAACGAATGCTAAAAGCACCTGGCATAGTAACAATTGAATTTTGACCATGTTGACTCAGAGCATTGTATATGTGTGGTTATTTAGCCATCATTCAGTTTTTTAAAGGATTCCACTGAAGTATTAATTGCCATCTGCTCTCTCCGCTTTTCAGTGGCGACAAAGCTGAGCCGAGGGAGGTCATTCTGATGGAAATCCCCATAGAACCTAAAGTAGATCTGATTCAAACCAGTTATGGAAACTAATAGTCTGCCTTTAGGGTCCCTTTTCACTGATCACAGAGCGCCTGGCTGAAGCCGAGACGTGAGAGAGATCAGACACTACCCAAGTGAGCGTGCTCAGAGCCAGCCCTATGGCTTCCAAAGATTCTATTTCGCTAGGCCTTCTAAATCGCTTCCTGTTTTGTTATGTACGTCTCCGTGCGTCCTGTAATTGTGTCTTCACTGTTCATGCATCTTACTTAGATTTTCAGTGGGGGCACATTGCTGCCTCCACCCAGGCAGGGCCCAATACAGCATCTGGGGTTCTTTGGGGTGGTGAGTGCCAGCAGATAAGGCCGTGGACCCAGCAGGTTGGTGTGTGGATGCCGTCACTGCTGCTTCAAGAAGAGTGTGAGTCAAGACAACTCTTTAACATGTTTCCCCTTCTGTGAGCTGACATCCAGCGCTAATGGCTTATCTGATGGGAGTTTTTATGGGAATTATTACACTACATTGTGGAGTGTCAGATAACAGGCCATGTGTAAATGTTATTGTTTCTGCTTCTGTGATGTAGATGCCACAGAACTTATTTTGGCTCTCCATCATCGGTTGTCACTTTGGCTCTTTTCCTCCGTCCCTGTTAACAGCATCCAGCTAAGTTGATCGTATCTCTGGGTTTAGCACCCGGGATCGGGACCCAGGCACACATGTGTTGTGAAGGGAAAAGGGACAATATTCCCCACTGGTGGTGCTTATGGCGTGCAGGGAAATAAGCCAGCCTCAGTCAGAGTGTCTGACGACTTCCGTTAGAAAAGCCAAGGTACTTCCTTATGTGGATGGCACACTCTCTACATTCATTCATTGGTTGGCCAGCCTGGCTTAGATAGCAAGTTCCAGGCTGGCCAGGCCTTACACACTGAGATCCTGTCTCAAAACAAAGCGAATGAACAAAAAACGTCCTAGCAAAAGTTTCCGTACGTAACTGCGTGTGTGTGTGTGACCAGCGTCCTGTATGCAGGGAGCACTCGTGCCTTTTTCATTTCTGTGACTTCTGTACCAAATATTGTACCATGGGTTCTTAGATGACATTTTTAATTTTTTTTTTTTTACAAAAGCAATGGAGCCTTGTTCTTACTCTTATCAAATTGAACACATTAAGGATCTTCCATCACTGATTTAGCAGCCCTAGATGATAATAACAGGCAAATATCTCTCAGTGAGGGCACCAGACAGCAGCACCTACGTGAATGGCCACTTCCTCCTGTCATAACTGAATAGCAGAATCAATAATTGTGTCTATCGACTGAGGGAAAGGTAGAAAGTTCAGCAGGATTTACCCAGCAGGCTTTGTTTGGTGTAAGTAGATTAGGGCACAAACGGTGAGAGTTGCAATCAGAACTGGCAGGGAACAGGGATTTGAATAGGAACTTCAATTTATTTGACACGTCTAATGTTCTTATGCATGGGTCTGGAACCCTGGTTTTTGGTGATAGGTAGAAAGATTGGCTTCGAGATTGATAGAGTCTTGGGTGGATTAGTAAATCGATTTGCTAAGAGCTGAAGTTCTACGCCTTTGGGGTCTGAAACTCACCTAACAGCAGCTTAAGATAACAAACCTGGTGAAGCTTGTATTTCAGGGTCATTTTGCGTATGTGCTGTGAGGATTTTTTTGTGGACGACCACTTCTACAGAAAACAAAGCTATCGTCTCCCCCTAACAAAATATGTAATTAATTTCTTGGTGATCCAGTATTTATCTCAGTCCTTTTCCTTTTCCCCTTGGCTGTTCGTCTTTTAAAGTGGCATCAATCTTTCTGTCTCTGTTTTAAGATAATGTAATAAATAAGTTCAAAAATGAATTCATTATTTAATAACATCCCAATTAACTTAGTTTAAAATAAAAAGGCTGCAGCTTAACTGTACCACCACACGTTATCATTAAATTGCCTGCTCTAAGTATTGAATAAGACAGAACAAAGCACGAGTGGGACCTATTATTATGTCAGTCAGCTACACTGACACAACCCCAACTCCAGTGCTGTAAATACGTCAGTAAGCATGCAGTGCAGAATTTACCTGCTGCTGAGGGAAAACCCAGGAACCCACAGCTCTGCCCAGCGAGGAAACCCAGGAACAGACTTCTACGGACATTTCCAGGGCATCCTTCAGTGCTCCTACTGCAGAGCTGTTTGTCCCTGGAAAATCAGCCAGATTCTCGGTTTCCTTTGTTCTGTACTCCAGGTATCCGATCCTGGTTTAGTAGCTTTGGTGGATTGGCCAGTTGGTTCTCTCGTCAGCTTTTTTCTCCCACTCTCACCATTTCTTCCCCTTCGTGGCAATCGGGGTTCTTTGAAGAAATGAGATTTTGGACCCGTGCGTCTGACAAATACTTCAGAATAGAATTCATAGCATGGGGGATCGGATCACCAGGAAGCTTTTGTTTTAGGGGTTTGGCCTTGAGATGTTGGGAGATGATTTATCTCCTTTTCTGTAGTAATCTGTCCTGTTAACTAGCCTTAGGAGTTTCTTGTCATTTGTTAGCATGAGTTCTTTTCACAGTCTGAAAGCCATGCTATGACCTCTGTTAGAAGGGAGTTGTAATGCAGTAGTGTAAGCGTGGGCCAGTAGGTCTTCCTGTGTGGGCAGGAAGTCAGAGTTTGGAGCTGAAAGGGTGGGATGAGGCTCTTGAGATTTTAGAATACAACATCTCAGCTGTCACTACCCACCTGTGCTGGAGAAGTCAACTTATTTTTAAAAAATTATAGGTCTGAGTGCATTATATATAGCAACGCAGTCCCCTCTTTCCCCCTTCCCTTCTTCCTCACTCTCTCCCTCTCTCCCTCCCTTCCTCTATTCCTCTTACTCTCCCCGGAAATTGAAACCAGGGCCTCGCTCACATTAGGCAGACACCTGCCCCAACATGCTATGCTGCCTCTTGAAAGTCACAGTGCTCCTGTTTGCTATTTGACCATATAGTCTTACCATCTAGGCACAAGGCTGGAGGCTCGGCGAAACTGTTTCTGTGCTTATGCCTCCATATTTTCCAGGAATCCTCTGCTTGCTATAATTTGTTTTCAGAACTTTCTTTTTTTCAGGACAAGGTTTCTCTGTGTAGCCCTGGCTATCCTAGAACTTGCTCTGTAGACCAGGATGACCTCAAACTCACAGAGATCTACCTGCCTCTTGAGTGCTGGGATTAAAGGTGTGCATCACCGCCTGGCTTCAAAGCTAATTTTTATAGAGACTAGATTGTTTTTGATGTTGAATTTGAGAAACCCAGAAGTGTCCTAAGATTTTCTCAGCTTACAACTATAAAAATTTGTCGCTTCGAATTCTTTTCATGTGACTTAAGTTATTAACATTTTCCACAAAGGCCTATGTGTCTTTAAAAATTACCAGGTTTCATAAAATTGTCTTTTCTGCTAATGTAAAATTAGAACCACTTTTTGTTCAATGCTATAATAAGTCGTCTGATTAAAGAAAACAGTTGGGGCGGGCTGTGCATTCTGGAATTCTCAGTGATGACATCACCAATGTTTACCAGATTTAGGCTACATGACTTTTTTCCTTACTGGCTCATAGAATTGGAGGCCTGTTTTATATTCTTTCTCATATTTTACTGATACGTTTCTAATCACAGGTTTTTGAGAAGGTTAATAGAAATTGTGGTGCCTTATTGTCACAATGCTTAAATGATTTCTTTTTCAATAAAGCGTACGTTATTAAAGAGAAAAATGATTTTGCAAGCCATGCATTAGAGTTTGCAAGTGCCATCTGTCTTAAGCCTAGGCAATCAATGGAGTAAGTGAGGCCAGTTTATTTCTTGCAGATTTACTACCCCTATTGCATAAATAGCCGTAATGGGATTGATTTCCGAGGCTGAAGCAGCTTTTATCACATACAAGGGTTGGGTGATGACTGTATTAAGCACTTCTGTGGTTAGTCTTGGATTTTCTCACATACAGGAATTTCAAAAAAATTCTTAAGTATTGCAAATGCAGTGCTTTATCATCTGCATTTATCTTGTGTGTTTAGGTATATGTGGGGTGTGTGTACATGTGTGCATGTGTGCGTGCATGCATGTGTGTATGCGTGTATGTGTGTATGTGCGTATGTGCATGTGTGTGTCTCTGTCTGTGTCTGTGTCTGTTTCTGTGTGTCTGGCCATCTATGTGCAGATGCTTGTCCCCATGCACATGTGTGTGAAGGCTAGAGGAGGACTCCGGTCTCCTGGTCTCCTACTGAACCTGGAGCATGCTCTGAACCTGTGCTGGAGTCACAGTTGTGCATGGGACCGTGTGCTGCTTTTCTCCATGGGTGCTGTGAAGCTAACTCAATTCCTCATGCCTGTGCTGAAGGGTACCATCTCCACAGCCCTTGGAATTTTAATATTAACTATGTGTTTTGGCTTTTCTGAGTCTCAGGAAATTATGCTAGTGACCGTGGGCACTTCCCTTGTTCTCATTTAGAGACACGTCGGATATCATAGGAGGCCAGTGTGAGCAATTTATATCCCCACGAGTGTCTGGGTGTGAACCATGGCCTTTATTCGTCCCTGCAGGACCCAGGCCCGTGACTTCACTTTGACAAGCCTCACCTTTCTCTTCTAGAAGTAGGTATATAAAAATACCTTACATATATATGGGTAGTACACGACGAGATATCCTACACAGCCAGTGGATGGATGGGAGCCATGATTCCATTGGCTACTCTACCATTGTCAAAACTACTCAGTCAAAGTATTATTCATCCCAAGTAGTTATGTAGAGGTACCATAGTAGCCACTTAGGAGAAGGACCTTTTCATATGTCTGCCTATTTTTTTTTTCACAGTCTTCCACCCAGTGGCAATTGAATAGGGTAAATCAGGGATGAAGTTTAACATACTAATTAAAAACTTTCCAGCTAATTTTTAAAATTGCTAATTAGTATAAGAAAGGACCTATCACATGCACTACCCTGACTCAGAGAAACCATGGGGGTGATAGTGTTTTCTTCAGTGTCCTGACACCTCCAGGGGCTGTGTCCTTAGCCAACTTTGTCTCCTCTGGTTGTGGTGAATAGGAGGCCACCAGTGGCTTTTCTTCTACCATAGAGCCTTTTCCCACCACATGTTCCCCTGCGCAGTGTGTTGGCCTGTGCCCAAGTCTATCAGCTCTCCCACCCCAGGGACCAGAACCTCAAGTCTTCCTGGTCTTAGCGGAAGCAAGAGTCTACATAACAATTGCTTGCTACTTTCATGAAAAGCCTGTGTGTCATGCTCTTGCTCCTCCCAAGTTTTCCAAGTGTCTACTTGTGTTTCAAGTCAAGCAGATGACAAAAATTTACCTGTGGGCAAGCTTAATCAGATTTTACTCTACTTGGAAGCCTAGCAAAAGAAATAAACTTCCTTCATGAACACGGCTTTCCAAATCCATCAAAAAACGTGCCCCAGAGCCAACATGAAGGGGGTAGGGGTGGGGGATTGGCTAAACGATCATCCAGAAAATGTTGCGCTCATGTATAAGACAAGGCCAGGAGTTAGAAACGAAGGCACGTCTTCTGCGCGATTCGGTGAATAATTTTCCTTGTTACAGTAAAAAATCTCATTGCTTGCTGGAAGTCTGGAGTGTGCTGGGTGCTCCGGGCAAGTGTTTCTTCCTCTGATTTTTTATTCCACAGATCTTTGGGAATGTGCTGCATATGACTCAGCCCGGCCTGCATTTAAGGCTTGAGAAATATTCTTTAGGGTTCCTGGGTACCACAGCGTCTATTAATTACTGAGAGGGAGAGGCCGAGGTTTCCTGGAAGTTGGAATCTGCTTGTTCTTTGTGTGAATGGGTCCTCTGCAGAAAGGAAGACTTTGAGAACCAGCCGGTGAAGGGCAGATGGTTCCGTGCTTTCTGTGTATTTGGGAGAATCCGATTTTGAGTCTCCCATACCCAAGGCAATGCATACCTTTAGTCCCTTTGTGAGGTGGAGACAGAAGGACACCTTGGCCATTCTGTTCAGTCAGCCTAGCTGAAGTAGTGAGTTCCAACTGAAAGACCCCATCTCACAAGATAAGCTGTAGAGCAGTGGGATCTCTGGCCGTCACCTGCATGTATGTACATATATGTGTGCATGTGTGGCCACGTATTTGTACAGCCAAACATGCCCTTTTAATATTGTATCAAAAGTCAGGCACTTTTTGTCCTGGAAAATAAATCCCTTTCAAATTGATCTTTTCGAGGTGACATAGACACAACACGGGAAAAATATTCTTGTCTTCCTGGCATCTGTACACTAATTACTGCCTATACATTTTTAATAATTTAATCTGTCACATTCTAGAAGAGGAAGGATTTTGATTCCAAACAAAACTGAAATGCATGACCAAACGCATTATGAAATGTGTGGTTTCATTAAATCCTGTCGTTAATTCAACCAGAAGGAAATCACTTAAATCAAACGTAGGAGCAGGAGTCTGCCGTGGTATTCATAGCCGTACCATCCCTCATCAAGCCTCACCACCATGTTGGGCATGTTGTATGTTGTGACATCCATAGAAATTTTAGCTTGTGGTCAAGGGGCAAAATAGCTGGCTTTGATGGTACTTCTCTTCTCAAGACAAGGAAGAGAAGCTGGCTTAGGTCGGCTTCGAAATTGACAACTTGGTTACAAAGACACCGAAATGCCTTATGCAGCTTGAGTACAAATGTGGACAGAAGCAAGCTAATGACTCAACTGGCATCAGTCTCCATCAGTGTCTTTCCAGTCTCTTCCTCTGTTTCTAATAGATCAGGTGTCTCAATCACCCTGAGTGTACCTATCAGGGGACGATTCTCACATTCAGCTCCTTAGGGTCAATACCAAAGGGCCCAATCTGTCCTCGGTGTAGTGGTACCTGGTCCATAGAGTACAGAACAAAGATGGGATGTCACAAACTTATGCCTGCGTGCATGATACAAGGAGAAAGAAAAGGAAGGGCTCCCAACATATCCCCACGCTCATCCAAAGAGAAATTTTAATGGTAGCTTCTGAAAGACCGCAACCACACAGTGTGTCTTAGTTAGGGTTTTACTTCTGTGCACAGACACCATGACCAAGGCAACTCTTACAAAGACAACTTTTAATTGGGGCTGGCTTACAGGTTCAGAGGTTTAGTCCATTATCATCAAGACAGGAGCATAGCAGCATCCAGGCAGGCATGGTGCAGGAGGAGCTGGGAGTTCAACACCTTCATCTGAAGGCTGCAAGGAGACTGGCTTCCAGGCAGCTAGGATGAGGGTCTTAAAGCCCACACCTGCAGTGGCATACCTACTCCAACAAAGTCACACCTACTTCCACAGGGCCATACCTTCTAATAGTGCCACTCTGTGGTACGAGCATATATAAACCAGAACACGGGGTCAGCACAAGGCTCAGAGACTACGGAGCTTCTTTTGATCCTCTGGGCAGCTTTAGTGCATAAACCAGGCCCAAAGATCCCCTTCAGGTAGACTGTTCATCTCATTCCTTCAAGCATGCAGCACACTTACAGGCTTTGGGTTTGCCTCCGAACACAAAAGAGCATGTTGGTTTGGATTTTTTTTTTTCATATTTCTTTTTCTTTTCTTATCTTTTTCTTTAATTTATTTTATTTTTTATTGGATTTTTTTATTTACATTTCAAATGTTATCTCCTTTCCCAGTTTCCCATCTATAAACCCCCACCCCCTTCTCCTTCTTCTATGAGGATGTTCCCCCTCCCCAAACACCCATGCCTTCCTGCCTCCCTGCCCTGACATTCACTCGTACTTGGCAGGACCCAGGGCTTCTCTTCCCATTGGTGCCCAACAAGGCCATCCTCTGCTACATATGCAGCTAGAACCATGGGTCTGTCTGTATGTACTCTTTGGGTAGTGGTTTAGTCCCTGGGAGCTCTGGTTGGTTGGCATTGTTTTTCTTATGGGGTTGCAAGCCCCTTCAGCTCTTTCAATCCTTTCTCTAACTCCTCCAATGTGGATTTCGTTCTCAGTTCAATGGTTTGCTGCTAGCATTCACCTCGGTATTTGTTAGAGCATGTTGTTTTTTTAAAGACACTAATTATTAAAAGGTAACCAGGGGTTTTGTCCTCGACTGCATATTCCTAGTGTGCCCCTAAAAAAAATGACTAAGACACTAGATGTTATTTATGAACAAGTCAGACTAGCAGCATGTCCTCTGAAGAGACGCTTGGGTTATTTATTTATTAATTTATCTCTCTCCATTGGAAAACGTACCATCTGGATGCTGTCCACATTTTTAAAACACATAAATCAAGATGCAAGGCAAGTTGACGAGTCCATGGGTGACCTTCAGGCCTCCTCTGATCACAGCCAGCCGCTTCCCTTCTGAGTGGGCTGGAAATGTGGGCGAAGAAAGGGAACCATGCACAGATACTGATAATACTGCTGCTCTTCCTTCCATGAGCTCAGGTCTTCTTTCATGAGACCTTGCATTTACTTTAATCTTTGTATCACAAGTGATGATAAAATGTGAATTATGGATCTATACCAGACTAACATTCCTAAAATAATGTTGTGCGTTTCCTATTGTCTGGCCACCTTCCAGCTGTCACCAGGCGTTGTCCAACATAATTTTCCAACTTGCATCTGGCTGTGGTTGAATGACTTCATAAATTGCTTTCATGATCATCCCCGTGTTCTATTAAAGGAGATGGGTTTGACGAATAAATATACTGTTTACAATTTGCCACTATCATTTGCACATCCTGAGTTACTCAAGTTTTAAATTGCATGAGGCTTTTAGTGAAACGCCATATATCCAAGCATAAGCCGATATGTTTATGCAGATATATCTTATATATTACATACCATTTTCCAGTGATGAAAACATTTTCACGGTGTTTTTGTCTTCTACTTTCTGCATTTTTAAAATGACTTGTAATGTCAGATTCCCAGAAGAAACAAAATCTGCATGAATTCTTGGGGATCTGAGAGGTCCTTTCTGATACCAACGTTTATCTGGTGTTTATAAAGTCAGCCCATCAAATTTCTCATTAACTTGTTGTTTTCACAAATGATGCAATTGAAATATTGCTTTAAGTAATTTTTAGACATAAGAAAGTAGACAATATATACGTAAGACTAATTAGTATTTTAAACAGATGATAGAATATTTCTAAAAATTAGAAGTTCCAGCCTGGGGATTTATGGGAGAATTTGTGGTTAGATGGGTATTAGTCAGCTTGTGCAAGCTCCTTAATTACGGGTAAAGGGACTCAGGCTTTTACTGGAAATGTCACCATTGATCAATCAGTTGACCAGCAAGGGACGGTTGAGAAGGCGGGGTCCTTGGAGTGGAAGAGGACTCATAAATCATGGTGTGGGGGTCGGGCGAGAAGCACTCTCAATGAACAGCAAGCAATATCAAATAAGAACTGGGTTGCAGACAAGTCTGAGGATATGATGTGAGTCTCAATTAAGGGATTAGTTGTGGAAATGCCCGAACAAGAAAAGGAACTGCCCTTGACTTCATTTGGAAGGACGGCTGATTCACCTCCAGAATGGACAGGAAGTGGAGATGACCCAACTGCTTCTGCCACAGCATCTGCTTAGCAAACAGGGGTTGAGGACTACTACATACTAGTCTGTGTACCAGCTGGTGACGTGTGGTCTGTACTGGATGAGATGAGAAACCTGCCTATCATGGAAGCTTGGGGGATACTTCTGATGAGGAACTCAGAGCTCCCTCAAGCATACAAAGTACAGAGGAGTTTTGGTAGAAATGCCCTAAGGAGCTAGAAGAGTGTAAGGAAAGAGCCTCAGGAAACACTGGGTGGGTGTTAAGGGAGACACTCACCCATGTGAAGCTAACGGACAGCACGCTGTCAGGCTCACCTCACCAGAGTGATGGCAAGGCTTGCTACACTGATGAGTTTCTACTGTTACAATGAGAGGAATGAGAATCCTTTCAAACATCCTGAAGTGGGAACTGGCGTGATTAGATCTATCTCTTGGAAGATAACTGAGGTAGCAGTGTAAACCGAGGAAGAGGTTGAGGATGCCTGCCGCCCGGAGTGAGTGACCTTGGGAGGCTAGGGGGTTGGGGGAGGAGCACAGCTAAGTGATGATGCTTGTTTTGTCTCCATCTGACTGTAGGCTGGGAAAGCATTAGCAATGAACTTGGCAGGTCCCTGTTGAATATAGAAGGGAAATGCCAGGGGGAGTTGGGGGTAGAGAAGTTCTCAAGTCTTTGGGTTGTACAACTGGGTTCAAGGGGGTGCTGTGTTGAGAAGGTTAGCTCTGGGAGGGAAGACCCAGGTAAGAGTGTAGGTTCTCTCTCTCTCTCTCTCTCTCTCTCTCTCTCTCTCTCTCTCTCTCTCTCTCTCTCCCCACCCCACCACTCTCTCTTTCTCTCTACTTCCTTCTCCACCCCCAGGGTCTTACTGCTTGGCCTTGGCTGTCCTAGAACTCCCTCTGTAGACCAAGCTGGCCTCAAACTCACAGAGATCTTCCTTCCTCTTCTCCTGAGTGCTTGGATTAAAGGAGTGCACCACTATATCTGCCCGGATTCTGCTTTTCACACCCATAGTGTGTGCATTTGGGGATGTCTGAGAGACCAATAGTTTCGAAGGGCCTGCCGTTAGAGGCCTTTGGTAGAAGGTTTCAACGTGTAGCGCTCTACTTGTGTCTCCTGACCTCCAGTGAACTGCAGGAGACACACGGAGAACATAAGGATCTGCCAAGACCAGTGAGATGGACCGGCCATGTAAGAAGGAAATCTGGGGCTGGAGAGATGGCTCAGTGATTAAGACCCCTGACTGCTCTTCCAGAGGTCCTGAGTTCAATTCCCAGCAACCACATGGTTCACAGATCTGTGATGAGATCTGATGACCTCTTCTGGTGTGTCTGAAGACTGTGACAATATACTCATATGTATAAAATAAATAAATATCTTAAAAGGAAGACGAGGAGGAATCTGTGCTCACAGACACCAAAGGACATACCACTTGGTGAGCAAGCCCGATACGTGGTTATAGAGTTGTAGGCAACTCCAGGAAGTGCCCAGTACTGAACTGGTGACCTCAACAGAGACTTTGTGGTCAGGGAAGAGGACAACAACCGGGTTTTAATGTAGAGCATTCCGGTTTTTACAAAAGTATTGGAGGAAGGAGGGAAGCCACAAATCTGATTTAGTGAAGATGTTGTCCCTGACAGCAAGATTTACTCCTAGGTTATAAATTTTTCTGTGATCGAGACTAAACTGCAGTGGAAGTTAAATTTCACCAATATCTCATTCATCGCCCAAAGTGATTTAAATGATGAGTTTTCAGAAGTGACACGGAGCCTTGGATCTAAATATATTTTTTATGGTTGGAAATTTTAATTTCAGATCAGTGAAAAAAAAATCATGACGCCGCCTCATGTGTAAGAGACTTAGTAGAGTTTTCAGCTGGTACAGATGGCTTTGTCAGGCAAAACTATTAATGTTAAGAGGAATCGGATGGCAAAATTGGTACAGGCTTTGTCTATTAAATCTCTCCTTCACAGTGATATTGAAATGGTTGAAATGGTTGACTACTTCTGAGTTGCGATGGATTCATCTTGCTTTAATCTCACAAAGGTTGTTGCTCAGTTTGCCGGTTCCCTGCCCACGTAGATGCACCATGAGACTGGTTTGTGAGTCCTGGCAGCTACCCGCTCTCCTAGGCAGTTGCGTCTGGAAATATTCTTTCCTATGTCCTGTCTGCTCCAGCACCAGTGATCTCCTTGCTTTAGAAGGCCTTGTCTTTTTTTTTTTTTTAACCTCTAGATTCACTCCCAACTTGCCTTTCCTCTAGAAGCTGCCCTGTCCTGTCACAGTGAGAACCCTTTCCCCACTGCAAGTGTGTATAAATGAAAAAAGACATAAGTTGACTTTTCTTTCTTTCTTTCTTTCTTCCTTCCTTTCTTTCTTTCTTTCTTTCTTTCTTTCTTTCTTTCTTCTTTTCTCTCTCTTTCTTTCTTTCTTTCTTTTTCCTTCCTTCCTTCTTTCCTTCTTTCTTTCCTTCCTTCCTTCTTTCTCTCTTTCTTTCTTTCTTTCTTTCTTTCTTTCTTTCTTTCTTTCTTTCTTTCTTTCTTTCTTTCTTTCCATTGTGTGTGTCTGTCTTTTCTGTCTGTATCTATGACTTTGGTTGTTCTGAAGGGCCTCAGATCCTTGAAATTGGAGTTACAGAGATGATTGTAACTCACTTGATATGGGTGATGGGATTCAAGCCCAGGTCCTTTGCAAGAGCAGTGTGTGCTTTATCCCCTGAGGCATCTCTCCAGTCCCTTGGCAACTCGTCTAGATTGTCCACAAACCCTAGTTAGTGATGATTTCCAGGAGGATGTGACAATATAAGGGAATGTTATGTTCAGAGACCACTTAACGTGTGTACCACAAATATTATCACTGCTCTTTTTTTAAAAAGTTAATTATTAGTGTGTGTGTGTGTGTGTGTGTGTGTGTGTGTGTGTGTGTGTTCATGATATGGATTGCACGCATGCAAACCATGGATGTGTGGAGGGTCAGAGACAGACTTCGTGGAGCCAGCTCTCTCCTTCCACCTTTCCTCTGATTCTGGGGACTAAATCCCATGAGGCCGACCTGTGTGGCAAGTGCCTTTGCTGGCTGAGACATCTTGCAGTTCCCAAAACCTTTCTTGTTTTTCCAAAAGAAAAACAAAAAAGAACTCTCTAAAATAAATCGTTCTTTTAAGTTTTATTGTCTGTATGTATGAGTGCTTTGCCTGCATGTTTGTCTGTGCACCACATACACCCCCGGCCTATGAAGGCCAGAACAGGTCCTCCGGTGGAACTACAGATAAAGAGGTTGCGAGTCACCATGTGTGTGCTGGGAATCAAGCCCAAGGCCTCTAGAGAGCACACAGTGTTCAGAACCACCCTCTGCAGCCTAATCTGAATGCTTTTAAATCTCACAGGAAACCTGAGTTAACAGTTTTCTCTAAGCATGTCATACAGGCAAGTTGAGGCACAAAGTGATTTTTTGTTTAGATTTATAATGTATGGTAATGTAACCCAGGTCCTCTGGGGTGTAGTATTTTTCTTGTTTTCTTTTCGTGCCTCTGTCTTCCAGGTGCTGGGATTAAAGGTGAGCATCACCATGCTACCGCCCTGCGGAGTGTGTGTGTGTGTGTGTGTGTGTGTGTGTGTGTGTGTGTGCACACGCGCGCGTGTGTCTGTGTGTGCCTGTGTGTGTCTGTGTATGTGTGCCTGTGTGTGTCTGTGTGTGTGTCTGTGTGTGTCTGTGCGTGTGTCTGTATGTATATGTGTGTGTGTCTGTGTGTGTCTGTGTGTGTGTATGTGTGTCTGTGTGTCTTTAAGGAGAGCAGCTGTGTAGATTGTGCTTTTAGTCTGACTTTCAGACCCAACTCTTGTGATCTTCTCCCTTGCCAGTTACTCTTTCTTCAAGAAGAGTCCATTGAGATTCTAGGCAGCTGCTCAGCAGGATGACAGGAACAGATGAGTGGCATCGAGAAAGGAACGCAGCACTCTGTCAGCATGGTGCATGCGCACACTCTGGAAAAAAAGAAGTTTTAACATATATCAACAGCAGCAGAAGATAACCATGCATGATTAAAAAATAAATAAAACCTGAGCTGTGGTGTTGACGGTTATCCATGTGCGTCTCTGCCGAAGACTTGGCTGCCGCCGCGGCAGCCACTGGAGGGCCAGCTCGATAAATGTAATGGGAGCAATCTCACTCTATTACTTTTAAATTAACTAGGTCCATGCGGCTATCCCCATCCACGGCGCCTCCTTGGGGAACAGGACTACGCCACATCGATTCGGGTGATGGTTGGGAATATTAAGTGTTTGGAGGCAGGGCAGATGCCCACACCGAGGTCTCATCCAAGGAAGACCGCCTATGCCTTTGAGGATATTAGCCCTGCTGTGCCAGGGACAGCATACCCCACCTCTTCCCCGACCCTGTACATTTAAAGTTAATCTGTGAGTGCTCATGATCAGCAAAGCTTTTCTGGCTCTAGAGTGATGCTGGTTTACATAAATCTGTGGCGATCTGGCACCAGTAGTGTCCCAGAGACCTTAATATCACCTCAAAGCAGGGACCACACAGCACAAAAGCCACCTAGAGAGGCTGTGGTTCAGCTGCCCTGCCCTGAGAAATGGATATGGTGGACTGGGGTTGAGGTGTGCAGATTCTTCTGGAATGTTTTAGAGAGTGTGCACCCATAGTGCATTAGCGTGTCAGTGGGCAAAGTGATTAATTGAGTTTGCCTTCATGGGTCTCATTTATTTGTTTTCCGTCCAGTCCTCGCCATCCACCATTTAAAACATACAGTACTATTCTGCCCAGTCCCTCACGCTCTTGCTCATGTCCTTTATTATTGCAAAGTGACATATGGGAAACCTTGCCACTGACATTCATAGACTTCTAATCCAACTCCTTCAATCGCTTTATTAATGCTTTGGCTCTCAGCGTAAAAGCCAGCACATTGAAAACCACAGAAAATTTTTGATTATGACAGTGACATTTATCATTCTCTAATGGAGAAGCTGCAGCTTCGAGCTGGAAAGTTGGCGGGCACATCCAGTGCGATATTCTTCATCTTGGATGCAGTCCTAGCCGAGAGCTGTTCTCTGGGGCGCTGGATCGTACTTAAACCTCAGACAGATATAGGCCTAGGTCCAGCATTTGGTAGGGACGTTGTTAGTTCTTACCTGTGGATTTTATGAGTGAGGGATTAATGTCATGTTAATTCTGTGGTTTATTCACCCCACCTAGTACTTTCTTTATGTCAGGCACTACTTTATACATAGAAAATAATACCCTCACCATCCAGAGTGTACCTTCTACCTATCAAAGGGTAGACAAGTTGACTCACTTAGTGGATACTTAGATAGTGGAGAAAGTGAAAAGCACTTTGGAAGAAAAACAGCAACAGTTTCATTGCGGGAAGCCATTTGAACTCTTTCTTTTGTTAGGTATAGTTTGCCCGGTCATTGGGAGATACTTAAGCTTCTACTTCATGGCTTGCTAAGTTTTAGATCCCACCCCCCAAAAAGAATTCTGTTAGGCTAGGAAAACAAGAGCATGTAGTGACTCATGCCTTTAATCCCAACACTTGGGAGGCAGAGGCAGGAGGATTTTTGTGAGTTCAAGGCCAACCTTGTCTACAGAATGTCCTGGAACGAGGAAGGGAGGAAGAGAAAGAGAGAGAGAGAGAGAGAGAGAGAGAGAGAGAGAGAGAGAGAGAGAGAAGGGAGGGATAGAAGGAGGGAGGGAGGGAGGGAGAGAGAGGAGGGAGGGAGAGCGAGAAGACAAAATATAAAATAATCCTAAATAGAGCATAATAAGTCGCAATTCTTACAAACTAATTCCTTTTCACCTTCGTTCAACTTCTGAGTTTCTTTCCTTGTGTTTGAATCCCATCATTACTTGGGGACACTAGCCAGCACCTCCACCAGTCTTTACAACCACAAGAACTTGGTCAAACAAGAAGAAATGAGACTATGCTAACGGTGTGCTCTGAAAGCCTTTTAGGGGTTTGGCGATTAGAAGGTCACACTCACGCCTCGATGCCTTGTGCCTGGATGGTCCTCCCTTGGCTCAGCGTTCAGTGGGGCTGCACTGCTTTGAGCCCTTTTTCATGGTTCACTTATGCACGTAGCTCCTCGGTGGGGGCGGGGAGATAAAACTGTCCCTAGAGTAGTTTTACTGAGATTTTGTTCCAAAAAGAAACAGTATAAATAAACAGTAAGAAAAGCAGTTGCTAAAACTGCGTGTTCCACAACAAGCCAGAAGACAAATGCTCGGTAATTTGTACCCTGCTCTGATTAAATGGCCTCCAGGGCACACTCCATTGCGCTCTGTTGTGGCTGGGGATGACGCGGGGCTGTGCAGAGCTCTATACTCAGATAACTCAGCCGATTGTCAGTGCTTCTTCTCCACCCTGTCCTGACATCCATAGTGTCCTTACTGTCCAGAGCCAGCACCAGGCATTGTGTAAGGACAGTGAGCTTGGGCTTGTTGTTGCTCCATGTAACCATTTCAGCAAAGTGCTCATTTTATCTGCAGCTTACAGATATGGAAAGTTGGTCTTGGGGTGATTAAAATAATGATATCAGAAACACGGAGCCAGGAAGAGGTCAGGGCTGGTGCGGGTGGAACCCAGGCACTCCAGCCCAAGAGTTACACAGTGACGCCTCTTAGGCTTATATAGATAATTCATTTCTGTTACCTTAATGACATACTGTAGGATCTACGGAACTTATCTTAACATTGTCCTTTCTACCATGTCTCCCATTGGATTTCAGAAGGTTGAACCTAGGACACAATGCATGCTGGGTACCATGAGCTTCATTCCTAGCACAGCATTGTCCTTCCTGATAGGTTGACTTCAGCTCTAACTTTCTATTATCGCCTTCTCCTGTGTGCTATGTAGCATCCTTGCACTCTGTGCCGAACAGGCATGGCGTCAGTGTCACAGGTAGGGAAGAACAGAATCACCCCCTTTTGAGGGCTTGTATTCTGTACTCTCAGGCTATTTGTATCTGCTACTGATGTTAAAAATCAGTTACCATTGCTCTGCCACTTTGACCAGACTATCTCAGCAGAAGACTATAGACCATGGCTGAATGGTTTAAGATTAGAAATTTACTTCTCTGGGGCTTTGGACATGGGGAAGTATCTAGGGCCAGTGTGTAGGTGTCCCTGTGAGGCAGCTTCTCCACTGTGTGTTGACAGGGAGGAAACAGGCTCTCTTGCCTCTTCTTATGAGGTTAAAGATTACATGTTGAGAGCTCCCAGTCATGACTTCATCTAACAGAAAGAGCTCTGTCTCCAAATATTGTACAGCTTGGGCTTCAGTATGTAAAGGCAGGACTGGTCATGAACATTCATTCCATAATGCTTGACTTTGGTGTTTTTAAAAATAAAAGAAAAAACAAACAAATGAACAAATTAAATGGGCCCGCATTTGATCCTGGCCCAGTTCTGGTCTAGTCTTGGAACATTTCTGTAGTGCATTTCTTGAATTGCTCCTTAATGGCTTCATGGAATGAATTTGGACATTAAATGAAATGATCTGTCTCAAGAAGTCTCTTTTGTAACAGGAAAGGACAGGAAAGGACTTCTTCTGTTTCTTCTAAAATCTCTCTACGTGGACCCTAAGTGGGTGACACACATGGACTTTCAGGTTGGAAAATTATCCTAAACCTATAACAATCGTATAGCTGGCTCATTGCAATCTAACCAGTGAACACTCACATGGCTAGACATGCCCTCTGCCTCCTCTCTGTCTGTGTCTGTGTCTGTGTCTGTGTCTGTGTCTGTGTCTGTGTCTGTGTCTGTGTCTGTGTCTGTCTCTCTCTCTCTCTCTCTCTCTCTCTCTCTCTCTCTCTCTGCCATTGGGGATCAAACTCAGGGCCTCATGCATTTATGTATATAGCTCACATCTTAAAAACTGTAAAGCCACTAAGAAGTGGTTGGAAATGTGCTCACCATCACTGATATAAATTAATTGTTTGCACGAAATAGGGGCAAGAAAAAAAATCTCTCATAAAATAGTGACAACAAGAAACAAGATGGGGCATAGTCACTACAAAGGCTTTGCAATGTTTTCCATATAGATATGTGGGTTTCTGCATTTGCCTTCCCTTAAGAACAACACTTGTCGCCTAAATCACTTTAAACCTCAGATCTCTGTTTTTGATAGATCTATAGAGAATCCGTGTACAGAATTATTACTTTCCGTTGTGAGGAGTTAATTTCATAGCTTACTGGTTTAAGCAAATGTGGCTGTATGCTGAACTTAACACTATTGTTGGATTGCTGGGCATGGCGATTTTTTGTCTGAAGTCCCACCAGTCAGGAATCAAAGCCAGACAGATTATAAATCTGTAGCTGGCCTGGGCCACATAGGTCAACCCTGTGTGTCCGAAGGAATGTGACGAGGAGGTCAGCCATGCACACATGGCAATGGCTAGTTGCTCTGTACAGGCTTCATAGAGCAGAGGTCCAGCTATAGACACTGGGTGTTTGTCCTGTAATGGCTACGGCTCTCCTCTACGTCTCCCAGCCAGCATTAAAGTATGTTTAATACACTCATCATTAAGTATGTTTAATAAAAAAAATCTCAACTTGCAAGTGACTCCATGTTAAATATTTTAGAGAATTACTCCACTCACTGAGCAGTCTTGACGTTAAATAGATTTAATAAGGAAGTGCTGGTTTCTGATGGTTCTCAGTGCTAAGTGCCTTGTATAGGTAGTCACTTTAGCAGTCGACAACCAGCTCGACGTCTTTAATATTTAAAAAGTTGTCTTTATAGCTGCTCCGTGCATCTGTGTATAAAACATCACACGAGGATTGCCTCTCCATTTCGAAAGGCTCTTCCTAATGAACAGAAAAGGAAAAGGTTTTCATTTTCTCAACATATTTATATTTCACACACCAAAGTAGATTCTAAGTTTCACAAATTGGAGACAATTTTTCCCCCAAACATCAGATTTAATGCCTTGTAAGACACCAGATATCAAGGCTCCCTTAAAGAGATGTATTTATCCAGCATTAAATACCTGTAGGGAATGTGTCCACCCTGGTGATGAAGATATAGAATGTCACGTCCTATTAACCCTCTGAGGCTTTACTGAAAAGTCAGCCTGTCTTCAAAGCCTGAACTGAACTCAGATGCCATTCTCATGAGCGAAGTTTTTAGTACAACAGAGCAGTAAAGGAGTTAGCTGGAAAGAGGCCAGGATTGAGCTTTGAAACCGGAGTGTCCCAAATCCAAACACTTGTTCCCAACTCAAGTCACTAGTGTGCTGCAGAAATGCTAGACAGGGCCTACGTGATAGAAGTAGATCGCTAGAGGGGAGGCTATAAGCATTATTTCAAAGCCCTGGGTCCTCACCTTGTGATGTCTGATTCATCGTGATGTGAGAAGCCTCTGTCACATGATCCAGTCACTGCAAACTCTCCTTTTCCTCCCCTACTATGCAAATGGAGGCCCTCTCAAACTGGGAGTCCAAAAAAGTTTGTTTCCTTCCTTCCTTCCTCCCTCTCTCTCTCTACTTACCTACCTCACTCTCTCTTTCTCTCTTCCTTTCCTTCCTTCCTTCCTTTTTAAAAAATTTCTTTCTTGTTTGTGTTTTTGAGGCAGGATCCCTCTATGTAGCCCTGGCTGTATCAAACTCATTCTGTAGATCAGGCCTTGAAGTCATAGAGATCAGTCTGGGGTGGGGAATCCTGTATGATCCAAATATGGACGTAGTCACAGGTGACACTAAACTACGCAGACTGTAATACTTGCCCTAGCTATTCTTTTCAGTGACTCTCCATGTGTTCTGTACATTTTGGGGAGTAATGACTGATTCTTACAGTGTTGAGATCTAAATGCACTGATGTGTTGAAATAAATACTCATTACCCAGTATACACTCAATGTGCGTTCAGTATTTCTTGCCTTTTTTTTTTTTTTATTTTTTTTAACGTCTGTGTAATTGAAAGGCAGAGCTGTTTCCTCCACAGCAGTTCTTCAGAGAGCAGTTGAACTTAGAAGCCTGGTTGGAGGTCAAACCTGCTAAGTCTGAAAGACAGATCCTTATTTCTGCCCATGCCTGGCACACGCCTGGCACATGCCTGGCACACTGACCAAGTTCAATCAGCACTGTTGGCCTGGTTGGATCATGTCATCTGTGTACCTCAGAAACTCCCCAGGAAGCAAGATACAGTGAGATCCTTTACTTACATACAATTGACCCAATGTACCACAAATCCATGTCTTCTGGAAAGATACTCCGTAGGTCCCACGTCTTTGGTTGTCTGACTTGCATCAAGACCATCTGGCCAGGTTGTTGAGATTCTCCTGTCTGAAGTTTTTCTGTTTTTAACAAAGACATAAGGAGAGACAAAACTCAGTTTCCCGTTTTAATTCCATCATATAAAAAACAGACTCTGCTTATATTTCTTTGTTTTTGAAAGAAGTACTTCGGGGTGGGGAGTATGGGACACATGCATGCAAATGACTTCCGGCCTCTGCATTGGACGTCTTGGAGCTGGTAGTTGTGATCATTTGATGTGGATGCTGGGAACCAGACTCTGGCCCTTTGCAAGAGTGCTGTACTGCTGAGAGGCATCTGTCCGGCCATCTACCCTTTGCCTTTCAAGGACAGATAGAGTAATGTACTTGTATCTGAGCCTTCCCGTTCCCTCTCCTTCCCTTCTTTCCTTTCTGTTTTCCTCCTCCCATCTCTCCCCTCCTTTTTCTTTACCTGTTCAATATTCAGTGTTCAGGGTAGTATATCCTTTGCTTGGAATTTATGCCATCTTGATTTAACTATAAAGAATAAAGCTTTGCTATGGGGCAGATTTTTTTTTCCTTTTCTGAAGTTTTGGTGCTTGTGTGATTGGACCATGTTAGTCTTTCTTAGGTCCTAAGAAACTATAACTCCCAATCTTGATCAAAGTAGTGTTATAATCTTGTTAGGAAGAAAATCTAGAAAGGAAGGAAAGAAGGAGGCAGTGAGGAAGAAGGGAGGGAAGGGGAGAGACAGAGAGACAGAGAGGTAGGTAGGTAGATAAAAAGAGGGCTCAATAAAGTACAAAGAGTTTGAGCTCTCTAATCCTAGGACTGCTTAGTCAAGAATACGAGGATCTAGGAGACTCCCCAGCCTAGCCTTCTTGTGAGGTCCAGGCTAATGAATGCCCATGTTCCAAAACTAAAACACTTAACATGGTATCTAAAAAATAGTATTGGAGATTGTTCTCTGACTTCCTCATATGCTTACACAGGCACACATGCATAAGAGCGCGTGTGTGTGTGTGTGCGCGCGCGCACGCACACGCACACACACACAGAGAGAGAGAGGGGGAGAGAGAGAGAGAGAGAGAGAGAGAGAGAGAGAGAGAGAGAGAGAGAGATGTTTAAAATCATTCTGAGAAAGCATTAGACCACGAAGTGGTCATGGCCAGAACATGCCCTCAGTGTTTATAAACTGGACCAACCGCAGTGTGTGAAGGTAATAGTTTTCAGTTTTCCTAGCTGGGCACTGGGGGGATATGTTTTGGTCCCAATAGGCATCACTTTTGATCAAGGTGCCATGACTTCTCAGAACATAACCTCCCCTGTCACCATCTTTCAGTGAGTAGCTGCCAAGGAAGGCCCACTACTACAGAGACGGGGCCTGCTATTACAGAGACTCAACGTTCCCTCTTCAAAGCTGTGAGGTAGTCAACAACACAGTTAACCTCTCTGTTAGTTCTCTGCCTTTAAAACCGAGTTACTGGTGATGCGGAGCTCGCGAGATTACTGTTGTTTAATTCACTGAGCTGTTGCACCCAGATAGCTCAGAGTCTGGCACAGTAAACACAACTGAACCCTTAGCTGTTAGCTATTCGAAATAAAAATAATCAATAACATATGCAGCGTAATACGCTGCCATCCTTGTTAATATCCTTTTGGTGTCAGATGTCACTGCTCAGTCCAAATGCCAGCTCTTCCATTAAGCTGCCCATCTCCCCCCATTGGAATTAATTACCCTTCTATATTCTTATTTACTTTCCCCTGATGTTTATTATAGCCCTTAATACTTAATGGACTTTAGTATGTAAGTTCTGGAAACTTGGGACCATTTCTCACCCATCCCTTTAATCCAGCCTGAACATAGTAATCATTTTAAATTGAATGGCATAATGATGGAGGAGACAGTAAAAATGTGTGACCCGGGCGGGTGTTTTAATTTGCTTTCACTGTAAGAAGGGAACCCATAACGGTCATCCCAGAAGCCTATCTGGACGGTAGTTGTCCTTAGAAAGTCAGCTAAGACGCAAGTCGCTTTTACATGCTGCAGACTGTCTTAGGTCGAATATCCGTTATCCAATTCAGATAGAAGTTTCCCCAGATGGAAAGCCTTGAATTATTTATGCAGTGTTTATCTCTGAGTTTACTTCCCATCACAACCAATTAAGGCTATTTGGTTTCATTAAAAATAGCATTTTCTCATTTGGGAAAACATTTATCTGAAGGAAATTTAAATTTACCCACTTAGGCTGGGGATGAGCTAGCTAGCAGCACAACCTTAGCCAAGAAGGAGAGAAGGAAGCCCGGGCTGGTTTCTCCTTACTGGACACTTTTTCCCTTCTAAAATCTTCAACAGACATGAACTAGTAGAATCTAAGTTCATTTTTTTGTCCGTTTTTTTATTTTTTATTTTTAAGATTTCAAGCTCTGTATATAGATCAGAAAGCTGCCCACCCTTGTCTTCAAGGCTTCTATTTCCTGCTACTGTGACCGCTGCCTTTAGGATTCACTGAGATAGCTAAGGCGGTGTAGGCTAGCTATAGTCACTAGTGTCCAACATCACTCTGAATAAAACGTTGTTATTCTTCTCCTCGTGGTTCTGAGTCCCTCCTTCTGCCATATCACATGGTGTGCCAATGTTGGTACCAGGCTCTGCCCTCACTTATGGAGGTGCTGATGTTGGAATGAGGCTGATCCCATTGGATAGAGAAAAAAAGGAGACAAACTGGGAAGCCCTTGAGCCCGAATTTCTCAAAATAGTGCTCTCAACAGGACAATATAGTCATGAACGCATCACCAAGAAGTGTGTACTCCTTAGCCCGTGCTCCATTGATTCCTGGCCTTTTAGAAGGAGGTTGCAATCATCAGTTGTCTTAGTGGGTGTTCCTTTGCTGTGAAGAGACATAGTGACCAATGCGGCTCTTACAAAAGAAAGTATTTAATTGGGGGCATGGGCAGCCTGCAGGCAGACATACTGCTAGAGAAGTAGCTGAGAACTCTACATCTGAATCGACAGACAGCAGGAAGAAAGAGGCACAGGGCCAACCCGGCATAGGCTTTTGAAACCTCAAGCCTGCCCCCAGTGACACATTTCCTCCAACAAGGCCACACCCCCCTAATCCTTCTCAAGTAGTGCCACTCCCTGATGTCTATGCACCTATGGAGGCCATTCTTATTTAAACCACCACAGCAGTCAAAAGTGATAGCTATGACTTAAACTACAGTTCTGGTTTCACCATGGTACCCTCTGCCTACTCTTGAGTTTCACAAAAATCAACAGTGACTCCTGAGGCAAAATTAGCACGTGATGTACGATGAGAGTATATTTATATGTTGGCTACTGCACACTTCCACTCACAATTTGATAGGCCCTCAGATTTTGTATTTATTTCCCTTCCATGTGCCAACCCACCATGCCTTTCTTTCCCTCTCCATGAAGGATAACTACAGAATATGATAGAGGAGGAATTGAACACCTAAATACCCTAGACCTAGACCTACCTAGAATTCACACTAGACATCACTAATTGATCACAGACTCTTAGTGATTGACAGCATTTCCTGATCTCTCCCCGAGGTCAGAGCCAAGCAGCCATCCCCAATTAGTCAACATCTGCATGCTAGATTAAACCTATTTGATACCTTCGATTTAAGTTAAGGTCTTATTTGTCTGCATTCAGCCTGGGGAACAGTTCCGTCTCTTATGGTTATATGCTGATTTTTTTTTAAATCCATCCTTCAAAATTCATGCTTCCCCTTTTAGTCTCTGAGGAAAAAGAACTTTGTATAATGAAAGCAAGACTACTGAAACGCCTTTTGTGAAAACTGTCTTTAAATTAGCAGGAGATGTTTGTTACTTAGCTGTATTGTTTTTGACTCTTTTCTAAAGAGGTAGATATTTGAAACTTGCGGTGTGCATGGAGGAAAAAAAAAAGCACTAACAGCCACTACTTTTACTGGGTATTTTCACAGTGTGAATGGTGCCCTGAGATAATTAGGAACATGATGTCACTTAATTCTCACAGGCGTGCTAAGTCGGTGATACAGAAGACGTAAGTGGGGCTTGGAGAGGGTAATTTGTGTATAAGTATTACAGCCACAAGTGGAGTCTAGAATAGAGCCCATCTTTGCCAGGTTTTCAGGCTTCATTTCCAATTTCAGTCATATTCTTTCCGCTTCAGACATGCTGCCAGCGTAACCCTGAATACTCTGTCTCGTTGCCCAGTGGTGCATTTGCAAGCAGCATCCAAAAGGCAACGATGATCAACACCCATTAATTCTCATGCCCAGATTCCGATGATTTAAATAATGTCCCCAGATGCCTTACCCATACACCCAGACTCGTATGGATTTCCAATTTTATATAAGCCACCATTCCCCATTCAGCCACCATCTTCTGCAGCAGGTACCTTTATTTCTCTTAGAGTGCTTGGCTGCCAGCTCTGACTTCCTCTGATGCAGTGTGAAGGACCTCTTCATACTCTGATAGAAATCATTCCGGCAGAGCTTTGAGTGTATAAATGCAAGAGCTTCTCTCATTCCCTCAGCTTCATAACCTCCTCCCCAGTCTTTTCAAAGCTACCTTTCAGGTTTAGATTTGCACGGATATAAAAAAAAAAAAAAAAAAAAGCCCGCACGGTTATTTAGTCCCAGTTTGCTAATTTTGCCCATTCTTTTAAGTGTGCATTAGCAACTTGACACTCCATTAATTACTATATTTCTTATTGAGAGGCCCAACTTTCTTTTCTTAAAAGGCTGGTGAAAGGAAGACAGTTACCTCTGCTAAGATCTCCAAGTGTTTCCTATTAAATGAACATGTTAACATAAGACTGTTGCTTTATAAAGAAAAGAGGATACTTTTTTATGATTTAAAAACCATGCATATACATACAGATATATCATACATATATACATATATATTCACATATACATATATATATTCACACGCACACATATATGTATATATATATGTATATGTATATATATAAAGCACATCCTCCCCTGGAGCGTGGAGTGCCCCTTCCATCTAAGCACTTGGGAGGCTGAGAGGCAGTCAGAGCTCAATGAGTTCAAGGCCAGTGCCAGCCTGGTCTGCACAGTGAGTTCCAGGCCAGCCAGAGCTATGCAGAAAGAGCCTATCTCCAATAAAAAGAAAGAAAGAAAGAAAGAAAGAAAGAAAGAAAGAAAGAAAGAAAGAAAGAAAGAAAGAAAGAAAGAAAGAAAGAGAGAGAGAGAGAAAGAAAGAAGGGAGGAAGGAAGGAAGGAAAGAAAGAAAGAAAGAAAGAAAGAAAGAAAGAAAGAAAGAAAGAAAGAAAAGAAGTTAAATTTTATAGGGAGGTGGCCCACTTATCTTTTCCTTACTTACCTGTAGTGGCTGTTAGGAATAGATTTGCCTCTCTTTAGCTTTCAATATGTGAAGATACTGTAGTTACCAACAGGAAGGGTAATAAATCATTTCCATTAAACTTTTTTTTATGTCTTTTATCACCTTCTTAACTACCCACTCTGCCTTTTTCCACACTGAAAGACTTCAGGAACACTTGGACTCTGAAATTGAAGTGAGTTACATTATTTGTGGAATACTCCTGTCTTCACAATGTTAGCCTGCTGTCCACCTAGAACACTGCAGCTAAGCCCGTGTGGGCTTGCTTTGCCCTCGCTCCGTATTTAGCACGTAAGGGTGAGCGTAATTCTTCCCCCCTACATGGAACAAAGATGGTGAATGCATGTCATTCAGAATCTGTGCAGGAAAGCCCGTCACTTTCATTTAATTAAGGGCGCTGAGCTGAGGGAGTCTTAGATAAGCTGGGACGAGTGGCTCGCCGCCCGTTCCCTGTGGCCTTTTCAAAAGGGACACAATATTGAAACGAACATGTCATAAACGAAATGAGAAAACAGTAATGGGGAAATGACTTTGACGCAAATTGGAAGTTGATAACCTTGAGTTGGAGTAAGAAGGTGAGGATCCTAAGTGAATTTTAATAATAAAAAAATGTAGCTTCAAATTATAACGCCTTGTTGTTTCGGTATCTCTGTAACCTGGGTAAGATATTGCTGTTGTTTTTTTTTTTTAACTTCAGCTTAGATTATATAGGCCTTTGACTCTTTGAATATTAGTTCTTTTACAGAATTCTCCATTTCCTAGTAAATTGAGGAGGGGCTTAGCCATTTAGTACTTCAGAAGCAAATTCGTTATATCACTGTCAGGTGAAGACATGTCTTTCCTGCCTTGGTACTTACATGACATTGCATAGAGTTTGTTCTGAGTGGTACTTGCTGTCTCCTGAATTCAGATACTTCTCCACTCATTAACTTCCACATCCTGTGTAGGGGTTTATTGCCCTGAGCCTGAGCTATCATATAACGTGAGGAGCTAGGTAAGTTGAGAAGGGTTGGAATATTGGATAGAAAGTTCTGGAAAATTACATGTAGAACAGGTCCTGCAGTGCTCACTCTACCTGGCAGGTGACAGGGAATTAAGAGGAGAACAGGAAGAAGTCACTTGAGCTGTCAGGTCAATGACCTGAAGTCATACCATCCTGAACATGCCTGAACCCATCTGAAGTTGCGCTGCGAAGTCATTTCCCCATGGGAATATGCAGAATTTCTCCTGGACCCTGAAGACGATCAAGATGGAGAGTTAAATGGGAAAAATAAAGTAGAAGCCACAGAATCCATGATGCACACGGCACCAAGGAGGCTTTGACAGCTCATATTGGGTTGGGGAGTTAAGATGACTGAGAGCCTTTCACAAGATGCCAGGAGGATCAGAAAAGGGCCAGCGTCTCAGCAGAGGAATTGTTAAAAGAAAGATAGCAGGCAAAACAGAAAGATCTATTGTGCGAAAGAGAACGTTTGATATATGTGAGAGACACGTAGGTGTGGGTTGGCAGGGGCTTCTTAGGCAGTCACATACAGGCTTCCAAATCAGGAGAGTACGAAATACCAGGCTAGCCTTCTTCAGAGGAACACAACCAATCGAGAGCGTGTCAGCATGGGTTTATTCGACTGTTTGATGTGATCAGAGGCTCAGTTAGTCCCCAGTGTCCATTTTTAAGTCAGAGACCCTTAGACTGCAAAGCTGGAAATCTCAGGACAAAACCAACCCCTGATGCAACTCCTGACCATGGCCAGAAGCATAGAAGCGTTTCCAACAAGGACCAGTACCCGACTGACTTGAAGGCTAAAAACCTGATGGTGATGGGAGTTCCGGACAAAGAGGTGCACCTGCGATAGAAACGTCCAGCTTAGAGCAGGGATGGGTCTCCCCTTTTGTGTTTGTTGAGTCTGTTTTCCCAGTGTAGTGGATAGTACCACATATTCAGGGAGCATCTTCCCCCTCCATGGGCTGATGTACATGCCAATCATCTCTGGGAAGACTCTCATGGATTTGTCCAGAAGTTTGCTTTACCAGGTTCCTACACAGATTGAAATCCTGTAGTCAGCAGACATGAAAACCATCACTGGAATACTTGGTAGCTGGCAGAGTTCAGTTACTATTAGTTTAGTCCAAAACTACAAAATCCATCTCAAGCTAGCTGAAAAAAATATTTTGAGCCCATGGCAGGAAGAACCCAAGGACAGGATAGGTTTGCAAATATGAAGTCTAGTTAGCAGCTGTCAGTGACTGTGACCCTGCTCCGTTCATCCTGACTCATCCTCAAGCAAGCTCGTCTTTGGGGTTGCCGGCCGCATCTCCATTTCATATGCTCACACGTGACCATCCCTCCCTCCCTTAATCCATCTTCATCAGTTCTCAGAAAATCCCTGTTTCGTGTAATTGGAAGGAACTTCTTCTAAAGGCTGGAGTGGGAGTGTTATCCGAGGGCAGCCTGGACCTGAGTTCAGCCTACTGATGTAGTGAAGCCAGTGTGTAAAGCCACACCACGGCAGGCCTGAGGAGCTCGTCCTGATTCTGCCTCACCATCTCACTTTGCATTTGGGACATTAATAAAGTTCTGAGTGCGAAGCATTATCCGTGATGAGATTGAGAGAAAAGCAGGAGGCTTCCCAGCTAAGTGATTTCTCTGTCGACTGGAGGGCCATCAGGCTTTAGTATCCAAGGCCAGGTCTACAGGAATCGTTTCTCATGACTCCCCTCCAACTACTTGCTCCACGTTTCTGGCTCAAGGAACTCAGAGATCTCATCTTCACTTCTGCGTTCTTGGGGTGATGGTGTCCATCCAGGCTGGAGGCTCCACTCTTCCGCAGAAGAGGAATATACAGAAAGCATTTGCCCTTCATTTCTGCCCTCCCGGCATACCGAGTTGGAGCTCCTCAAGGATGGCAGCATTTTCTTTAAGCTACTCTGATCGAATTACCCTCCTATGGGAGGGACTGCACAGTACTATTAAAGCTCAGAGGAGAAAGTAAATGCTGGGGTGCTACAAGTTCTATGGTATTTTTCAATTAATAATCATTATTAATTTTCGATATATTCTTCACAGCTAGACTACTCCTGCAATGTGTGAGCCACAAGGTCATGTGCATTATTTGATAGATATTCTATGGAAAGAACATTATAACAAAATCTATGAGCATCCCCTGCTTTCAGCATGTTGAAATCAATTGCACTTTGTGTACACCATTCCAGATAAATGTGCTAATATTATGCATGTAACTAAACTACCACTCCCTAAACAGACGAATGGCTCAATCAGCATGCTTCCTCTTGCCTATTCCCTTGGGGGAGAAACAAAAACAAAAACAAAAACAAAACAAGAAGGATGTAACCAAATTTGATGTAAAGATAGTCTTGAAAATTGTAAATTACCTATATATCTAATACATGTTTTTATCAATCCCCGTCATTAACCTTAAACCTTACCTTGAATGTATTTTGTGTATTAGTACCTGATTGTGATGTAAATATTAACATGCTTCTTTGAAATACTGTTTTTATCACTTTTACTATACCCAGTATTCTATTTTTGCTTTAGTTTATAGTTTGAGAGCAAATATACTATGCTAATACAGTTATTTTATCAAGAAACAAAAGTAGAAAGATTGCATGTACATCCAAAATTTGCAACAGTTGTGATGGACATGCTCTGAAGATGAAGTTGTTACAGGAGGAAGGGAGGAAAGAAGGGAGAAAGATGAATGGAGGGAGGGGAGGAGAAAGGCAGGCAGGCACACAGGTATGCAGGCAGGCACATAGGTAGGCAAGTGTGTAGGTACACAGCTGTGTAGGCAGGCAGGTGTGCAGGTATACAGGTGTGCAGGCATACAGGTGTATAGGCATGCAGGTATACAGGTGTGCAGGCATACAGGTGTATAGGCATGCAGGTATACAGATGTGCAGGCATACAGGTGTGCAGGCATACAGGTGTATAGGCATGCAGGCAGGAAGGTTGCAGGCATACCGGTGTGCAGGCATACAGGTGTGCAGGCAGGCACACAAGCAGGCAAGTGTGCAGGCAGGCACATAGGTAGCCAGGTGTGTAGGCATACAGGTGTGTAGGCACACAGGTAGGCAGGTACACAGGTATGTATGCAGGAATATAGGTGTGCAGGCAGACAGGCACATAGACAAGCACACAGGCAAGCACACAGTCAGGGAGGCTTAGTGTTTAGAATTCTCATGCTCATATTTTAGCATGTTTGCTTAGCCTTTCAGTCTCTTGTCATTTTAAATTTAAAAGCAGAAAGAGGAGCTTGTTTTACAGCTATTTCTAGATGACAGAACCCCAGTCCTGTAAAAATAAGAGAAAAAAAAAAAAGAAGGAAACGTAAAAGGCCCTAGGAAAGAATGATCTCCTATTCTCGTTAGGTTCAAACACTAAGGGAAATATCTCACATGTATTCATGTTAGTAGATGTTTTGTTTTTGTTTTCTGGTGGTCAGCTTCATTCACTTACTGCTTTATTAACATAAAAGAGGGAGATCTCAGAGTAGCCATTGTTCAGTCCACATCATGCATCAACTTTTAAACTATCCCTAAGTCTCTTCAATCCGCTTGCTTTTTCCCATTTTAATACACTTTGACAAAAGAAATATGTTAGTGTGCATTCATCTAGGCTTGAAAAAAATTCCCCTAAGGGTATGTCAAACTCTTGACAGATATTTGAGTGTCATTTTTCATGGTTTAATATAGACTGTATTCATATTTATAAATGTAATTGCACTCCAAAGGAAATCAGTAATTTGTAAGCGATTATCTGTATTTTGAACTTCAGTGCCTCGCTTTTAATACATTTCAAACTTCTCTGGCTGGTGCTTAGCATTCCAAATGCATGGCTCTGTTTGCTATGAGACAGATAAGCTTGGCATCTGCTTCGCACCTGTGGTGCCGAGGATAAGGGGTGCGCAGCCAGCTCGAGCCGGCACACTTCACAGGATCCTCGGGGAACTGTCTGTGCTCCGAGATTTTCCCTCATCTAAATGTAAACTAAAATATGGACTCCTTTTTCCCATGGCTGCTCTCTCAGGGCACGAGTCTCAAACTGGTATAAGATCCCTCGACTTCCTAGTTCTGCATCGTCCTATCTGCCCCACACTGTGTGTTCTTTGGCTTCCTGTGACCATCAGCTTCCAGCCAGTGACGTATTCACATAGGAAGTGAAGAACTTGATAAGACGCACATATGTGTACATCCTCGTAGACCCCATTCCAAACTTCAACTATCCTGAATGTTACGTGCAAGTTTGATTTGTAATTTGATTGGACCTTTCTCCAGCTTTTATTTTGAGCAAGATGTGGAAGAGGCTGTTTTCCCCTTGACATGCTCCCTGACCGTAACCGGGAACTCAGTGTCTAGCTGATTGCAGTCCTTTTTTTGGCCCTTTTTGGCTGTTGTTGCTGGTACTATGTAAGAATATTTTCCTAGAAAGTATACCGATTCTTCTGGAATACTCATGGTAAGAGTCAAGCTCCACAGTTAATTAGGCACTATTCGAAATAATTATCTCGTGTTTCCATTTGGCTCTCTCTCTCTCTCTCTCTCTCTCTCTCTCTCTCTCTCTCTACTTGGTCTTTATAAATCATCTGTTCAGAATAGCTTGCTCAGATATTACTGTCTCTAGATCCATTTATAAAGGTCAATGGATTTGATTAGCTACCCATTTCCTAATAGTTTGTGGCCCTCCAAAGAGAGATACTCAGGCCGATTGATTTGGTGCAGAGAAGTAATAAGGCACATTGATATGACCTTGACCTTACTGCTATGAGAAATATGTAAAAGGCAAGATCAACAACAGTAACGAGACAGATGATTGGTCATGGGACACGCTTAGAAATGAATTGCAGGGGGTTGGGGATTTAGCTCAGTGGTAGAGTGCTTGCCTAGAGAGCGCAAGGCCCTGGGTTCGGTCCCCAGCTCCGGAAAAAAGAAAAAAAAGAAATGAATTGCAGACTTGAGAGTCTATATTATATTTGTTCCTTTTTAATCCTGTTTCTTGATCTTGACAGGAACATGTCATTCCTTCTTTTATTGACCAGATAGTAACATGTGGGAGCCATTCAAAGACCATATAGTATCCATAAGGCAGAGCAATGCATGCTGTTGCCTAAGTGTATATGGTATTCACAAAGACAGAACTACAGGCCCTATTGGAAACAAAAGACTGCCAGCGCTCTGGCATTTATTTGGGAAGACAGGCCGGTGATGGATAATGGGCAGGAAATATTTCCAAATTTGAGTTTTGGAAGATGGCGCGTAGGAGTTTTCCAGGCAGAATTATATCTTAAGCTTTTCTGTTTTTGTCTCTTCTGAATTGATAGACTCACATCATAAATTGCTATTGTGGTTAATATTATAATTAAGGCCCAATTATGTTTCAAGTATTAGCAGAATTGAGCCCACACTTCTACCACGTTGCAAAATTTAAAGTAGTAATTATTATTATTGTGCTGTTATTAGAGTGCATACATTTTAAAAATGGCACCCGACTCACTTCTTCTGCATTCTGGATTACAGCTGCACAGCATTTTAAGAGACATGGGAAGGTACCAGAGAGGTGAGCGGTCTGCTGAGGAGTGAGCTGCTCCTGCCTGTTGGCCTTCTTCCTCTGCCTTTCGATTCCTTGCCAAGGAGCTCAGCACTAGGTGCTGTCACACTCAATCCCATCTTACAGACTGAAGAGCAAGACTGGCCCTATCCCTCAGCTGTCTTCACAAAGCACTCCCCAGAAGCCAAGTGAGAACAGCTTTTCCTTTTCTAATTCTAGAAGATGAGAGTATCAGTAGGGTTAGCTTTTCAGGCTAGCTGTAAGCAGTACTTTCTATGCTGTTAGCTTCTGGCTCTGAGCTGGCAATCTTTGTTACCCACGGATTCCACACACGTCCCCTGCTTTTATCATTCCACAGCATTATATCGGTGTCTGTCTCCGAACCCAAGTCTCTCCTAGGTATAAGAACACCATCCTGTTGAACTTTCATGAATCCATCTTAACTCAGTCAGCTTCAAAGACCCTATTTCCCACTAAGGCAGCAGCCACTGTTAGAAACAGCAGAAGGCAGGATTCAAACCATAATATTTCCTAACCCAATCTCCCTATAAACAAAAGGAGACAGAATTAATGTTCAGTCCGTGTGATTCACAACTGGAGATTTGAACAGCCATTCCGTCATACATGAGAGAGATACATTCGTATCCACGGACTGGGCATACCTCATCCAGCTGAAGATAGACGGGAGCTGAGATATCAGCACTGTTTACACAGGACTGACTTGGGATCCGCTCCTGGTAACAAGCGTTAGCTGACTTGTAGAGTAAGAGCCTTTATATATATTTGTTTTGTTCTGTGTGCAGAGGGCAGGCATTTCAATAGTATTCTTTCTAGTCTAACAGAAATAGGATCTAGGCCTCAGCTATTTGGGGCTGCATAATCCATTTTTTTTTTATTGTAGGATATTTAAAAGCATCTTTTGCATGCTGTCTCTAGGTGGCACATCCCCAAACATTATCAAAGGCCTCGTGGGCAGCATAGCCAACTTGCTTAAGAACCCACGAGCTAAAAAGGAAGGGAAGCACCGTGGTGTCTGATCTGAGCTCACAATGGCGCTTGCTACATTTTCCCTGGATTTCACACCTGTTTCCATCATGCGCAGTGGGGCATGACGAAGGTTCTGCGTGGTCCTGTGAGTCCCAGGGCGTGGGAAAGTGATCCTTAGCTAAGATGGAGACTGTGTGAAAATGGAAACCCATTATGTATGCTTCGAACAATTTGATTTGTTCAAGGCAAGAGTGTGATGAACAGTAAAAGACACAGCCTTCTCCTCTGACCAATTAGGGATCGTTTCCATTTTCACTAAAAAACAGAGGAGTCGGGTAATCCATCTGGGAAAGATTTGCCATTTAAATGAAAGATAATGTGCCCTTGACCTTAGGACGTGGTTACCCTGGCCACACCTGCAGGACAGTTTGAAAGACCAGTGATATTTTACACTGAGAAGCCACAGCCAGCCACAGGTGGCTTCTAGAGCATTGTTGGGAAATTCGGAGTGTCACTCTTCTCGCAGGAAGCGCCCCTTTCCTGAGCCATACCCAGTTGTCTACATTGCACACTGTGGTGTTCTGTCCTTACACCAGCCACCGCGTTGTCCCTGGCCCTGATCATTCATGTGGTTATGTACAGTGATCTCAGCTAAAAAGATAGAAAACTGTCAACTAAGAAAAACGTGCCTGTTCATTACCAGGACAGGATTGCACTCTGAGGGCCACAGTACCAGTGGCCTGGAAGGCCAGTAGAATGGTTCAAAGGAAGGGAAGGCCAGGGAGGTGGTTGGTAAAGTGTTTCTTCATTCGGAATCAAAGACCTGAGTTCAATCCCCAGCACTCACAGAAAAGCTAGTTTTGGTAGAGCATTTCTGACTCCCCCTCCTTGGGGAGATAGAAAAGGGTACATTCCTGGGCCCTATGGCCAACCAGCTCACCCTAATAATCAGTAATTTCAGGTCAAATGAGACCTTGACGCAGAAAAGAATAAGAAAAAAGATGGCTCCTGAGGAGGAGTGGCATCGGCAGTTGACCTCTGCCTCCTGTCTTCCTCTGTGTCTATATACATGTACCCATCCCAACACGAGCATACACCACAGGAAGAACGCTATTATTTATGTATTTAGTCAACATTCTGAGCCTTAAACCCCCAAGACCTTCAGATGAATATGATATGTCTTTTAGAACTCAGAAAATCCAGACAGCTCTAAGCTTCCTCCAAGTCTACGCCCAGGACTGTGTAGGGAACATAGCATCTCAGTGCAGTGCCCACAGCCTGGCCTGTGGTGGCATCTCTTGGTAGGAATTACGAAGTCAGCGTGTTAGCGTGTTAAACACACATGAGTTGGAAGCAGCTGAAGATGTGAGAAGGCCCAGTGGGCCAACCTGAAAGGTGAGACATTAAAATGCAATGCTTTGAATAAAAATGGAACCCTGCCAGAAAGCCCTTGGAAACCACAGCAATGTATGTGTAGATGCATTTCCTCTTTCATACAATTCCCCATGGAGACAGCTTTATTTCCTGTTTCAGCCCAATTCAAAAAGCAGGATGAGAAATCATGTGTACCCAGTCACATTCTCCACAAAAAGTTTTGTGTCTTCATTGTGTAGCATCTGGTGTATCCCATTCCTAGTCTTCCATAGTTGCTTGGTAATATAAAGTTTTAAACTGTTGGATAAAAAAGTTCACATAGGTTAATACTATGTGATATTTGTAGCCACGTGGTACACTACAGTGCGCTACAAATGTAACTACCATGCATAACTGTAAATGCTGTAGTGAGCTATGGCTTGTCCTGAGAGAGCTGAATATTTGATTGTTTACTTTGTGTCAGTTTCATGAAAATACCCTGTCTCCCTGGCCCACATTCTGTTCATGCCCAAGTCTGATGGATTTCCTAGCTCTGTTCGGGCCGTGTGATTGCATCTGGGGAGTTGAGGTGCTCTCTGTGCACTGTGGGCTCATCCTGGGGACAGTTGATCAGTATGAGCCTGGCAGCAGCAGAGGGAAATCGGGGTTGGTATTAGTAACCATTAGGTGGGGCGCAGCTGTTAAGACAAAGCCAGAGAGGAAGGGCATGGCCGATGGTCACTGTCCTGGCTTCCTGTCACTGTGCTCACCTCAGCTACCTTTTTCATACATCCCAGGACCATCTGCTTGGGTGTGGCCCTCCCCACAATGGGCTACGCCCTCCCACATCAATGAGCAATCAAAAAAAATGCCCCACAGACTCCCTGCAAGCCAATCTCAGGGTGCGGGGTGCAGGGAGAGTTTCTTCAGTGGAAGTTCCCACCTTCCGCATGGCTCTAACTCCATTCAGTCAGCTCAGCAGCTCACTACCAGAATTTGGCTTTGACCCCAAGGCAGGGGCTGTTCCTTCCTGAACTGCATCTAGGTATCTGCCAATGGCTCATATGTGGTCATTAACCTGTAAGGAGATGGGTACTCCACAGCAAATGTCCCCACAGTGTGGGGTGAAGGGCTGTCCCCAAGAGTCAGATCTGCTAGGGAGCAATACAAGTCTACAGATCTTGTCTACTCGCCAGCTGTATGCATTTTATTTATTTGAGAATTTTATATGATGTTATAATATCCTTTGATCAGATCCATACCCTACCCCTCCCCTTTTGTCTGCTCCCACACCCACCACCACTTTTCCCTCCCAATATTGTATACTAATTTCTTTGGAGCCTCTGAGTCCAGGCAATGCTGCCACTACGTGCATGGGGTCAGCCCATCCTTGGAGCATGGGCAGCCTATCAGGGGGCCACATCTGAAGAAAACTGACTCTTTCTCTTCCCAACAGCCATCAACTGCTAACAGTTCCTCAGCTAAGGGTGGGATTTGGTGAGCCCTTCCTCCATCCAAATCAACATCTTGGCTGACTTGATAGTGTACAGGTCTTGTTCATGTAGTCACAGCTCCTGTTGAGATCATATGGACAAAGGCCCTGTCATGTCAGGGAACACTGTTTCACAATTGCCCTCTTCTACCCAGCTCTGGCAGTCTTTCTGCTGAGTTTTGTCTGTAGGGTTTGTGATGTAAATATCCCATTTAAGTGTTAAGCATCACACAATCTCTTCTCATTCTCCAACCAGTTGTGAGCCTCAGTATTCGACACGTGTGCGGTGCACTAATCTGTTAGTATAATTGTAACCATTTAAGGGGTGGTTTAATACTGTGTCAATTTAGCAGAAGGAAAGTAACAAAGTCTTCCCTTGAGCAGATGACCTACTCAGACACAGGTTCTTGGCTCAGTTAAGGAGGCCAAGCGTGAGTTCCATCCTGTGGAGTGGGTCTTAAAATCCAACCAGAAAGAAACTGGTACCTCTTAAATCATCCACCCCACATTGCATCACTGGGCACATCTTGCTAGGCAAGTCTTTATAGTAGCTTTCAGAGTTTACATCTGGGTACAAGCTGGGTAAGCCTGTGCTGATGACCACTTTTCTTTTAGTAGGCATAGGACCTCCTGACTATGAAGGCTAGCCAACATGCATGAAATGAAGAGTCCAGATCCGTGCCAGCTTGATTCTCTTCGTGTCCCATCACTTAAGAATGAATACGGTGCCTCAAACACCCATCAAGCCAAGTAGAGTAATCAAGAGCACTGGCAATTGGCTGTATTGTTTTTTTTTTGGGGGGGGGGGTCTCTGTGACCCTTCTACCTAACAGCTGGAGGGAAAGTAACACTTGGCACTGAGCATTTTATTTGATTGGCTCTGTCGTCTGAGAGAGGCATACTCCCTGTATAGGGTAACTTCATTTAAACTCTTTTTATGTACATGTACACTTCAGGAAGCTTCTGTAATAGTACATTTCTATACAGGCTTCAACGCCCTAGGTGTTAGCTCCCCTCCCCACACCCTGCCTTCCCCACCCTGTTTTACTCCTCTATAGGAATTTATTACTTTTTGTCCTTTATACCCTCTCTGTTCTCCTTTCTCCTTAGATTCCAGTCAGAATGGCTAAGGCCAAGAAAACAAATGGCCAACTTGGGCATGAATCTAGGGAAAGGGGAACACTTACTCAGTGCCGGTGGAAATGCAGGCTGGTGTAGCTCTGTAGAAATCAGTGTTGGATGCTACAACGAAATCTACCAGGTGACCCATCAATACCCGTCCTGGGCATATTCCAAAAGACTGTACACCCATCCTATTCACACATCCCATCCCACACATACTCATCTATGTTCATTCCTGTTCTGTTCTCAGTAGTTAGAAAATGGAAACAGCCCAGGTATCCATCAGCTGATGAATAGAATGTATATATGACCTGTAATCTCAGTAGAATATTATTCAGCTATAAATATGGAATCATGATATTTGCAGGTACATGAATAGAGCTGGAAATATTTATTTCAAGTTGGGTAAGCCAAATTCAGACAAATGCCAAATGTCCCCTCTCATATGTAGATCGTATCTCTGAACCTTTAGAAATGTGTGTTTAAATTGGTTTATCTGTAGAAGTCGGGAAACCAGCTGCGTCCTTGAAGTAGTTCCTCATCTGCCCAAATCTCGCTTTCTAGTCTTTAAAATGCTTGTAAAACATCCCCTCCCTCAGTGAGTTGTAGGAAGGTCAAATTCTCTGTAAACCTTCTATACTGCTTTTTAAATAACAGAGTTCACATGTGTCTAGATAACTCCACAGTAACCACATGAGCATGCTCTGTGATTCTGGGAGGCAGTAAAGCCTCGTGTCTTCATAGAAATACTGCTTACATGAATATACTCACTCTGAGACCACCCCAAGGTTACTTAGCAGTTTTACGGGGAACTCTGCAGTGGTCTACAGCGGTATCTGCATCTAGTTCTGTCTGACTGTGCATTCTGTCACCCATGTGTGACTGGACTCCATCTCATCTCCCTTTGAGGTTGTCGTCTTATGCTTGTGCATTCAAATATTTATGAAGAGAGGGTTTTTTGATGTTGTAAAAAAAAAAAGCATCCAATCTATCTTATTTCTGCTTAATTCTCCTCAGTAGAGATACCCTTCAATTACTCTAGTCATTCTCTTAGCAATTGGCAGTGAACCTGGCTACAGACTTTTGTTATTATAGCTGTTTTTTTTTAACTCCTCCATAATGTCAGCAAGTACTTCAGTCCCAGTGAAGGCAGCCAGTTTTAAACATCTGTCCATTTAAACTCTCCTCTGCAGTACAATGTTGGTCAGGAGGTTTTGCGAGCACAGTTGTCAATGGTAGCCGATCGCTGAGGTCAGAGATTCTGAACCTGCATCCCTGTGCAGAACTCTGGGTGTTAGGTTCTATATGGCTGATCTGAGACAAGTTGAGGACACGTGTGTCTAAGCACAATTAGCTTTAGTCTAGTCTCTCTGACACCTTATATATCAGTCAGCTCTTCAGTATAGATAATGAAAGCAGCAGTTGACAGCAGGACTAGGGGTCGTCTGTGTACTCTGTGTACTGTGCATTCTTGTCTTCACAAAGCAATGCTTTGATACCTTGGTTGTTCTTAATCACCCTAAACTTTATTCCAAATTAGTAGCAACTACCACTGAGATTTACTCTCTAGAGCAGTGGTTTTCAACCTTCCTAATGCTGTCACCCTTTAATACAACCGTTCCCTTGTGCTGTGGCGCCCCCCCCGGCCGTAAAATTATCGCATTGCTACTTCATAACTGTAATTTTGCTACTGTTGTGAATCGTGATATAAATATTTGATATGCAGGATATCTAACATGTGACCCCCAAAGGGGTCGCATCTTAGACACTGAGAACCACTGCTCCAGAGTCTCACAATATTCTAGCTGGAAGTACATTCACTGGAGCCTGGGAAACCTTGCATGGCTTCCTGCTAGCACCAGTGTCACTAGTGACTGAGTGTCAGAGAATGCCAGTGGGGTTTTGCCCCTCAGCCTTCATTGTCTGGTGGAGGGAGAGTTGGGTAAAGTGTCTGAGAAACAGTCTACTGGAGTATCGGTGGTAGCATAGAGGTGTTCTCAAGGATGCTCTTCCTTCTCTGGTTCTTGTTTAAGATGTTTCAAGGTAAAACTTGGGCATGAAGAATATGGACTAGAGTGAGATTAGAGAAGCCATCTATAAAGGACTTGAGATGATACAGTAAATGGTTCAGAATGAAGAGGAGGAGGAGGAGGAGAAAGAGGAGGAGGAAGAGGAAAAAGAAGAAAAGAAAGAGGAGAAGAAAAATGTTTGCAACATTCCGAAGGTTTTTACATTTCTATTTTCCCTGTAGCATTAAAGCTTAGCTCCAAACTTAAAAAAAAAAAAAAAGTATGGTGTCTTATATGCTGTGAAGAGACACCATGACCATGACAACTTTTATAAAGACAACATTTTGGGGGACCTGACTTAACAGTCTCAGAGGTTTCGTTCACTATCATCATGGCGGGAAGCATGGCGGCGTGCAGGCAAGCATGGTGCTGGAGGAGCTGAGAGCTCTACAGTTGATCTGCAAGCAGCAGAAGGGGACTATGTCAGTGGGAGCACTTTGAGCCTAGGTAACCTCAGAACCTACCCCCTCAGTGACACACTTCCTCCAACAAGGCCACACCTACTTCAACGAAGCACCACTTTCTTTTTTTTTTTTTATTAACTTGAGTATTTCTTATATACATTTCGAGTGTTATTCCCTTTCCTGGATTCCGGGCAAACATCCCCCTAATCCCTACCCCTCCCCTTCTTCATGGGTGTTCCCTTCCCCATCCTCCCCCCATTGCCGCCCTCCCCCCAACAATCTAGTTCACTGGGGGTTCAGTCTTAGCAGGACCCAGGGCTTCCCCTTCCACTGGTGCTCTTACTAGGCTATTCATTGCTACCTATGAGGTCAGAGTCCAGGGTCAGTCCATGTATAGTCTTTAGGTAGTGGCTTAGTCCCTGGAAGCTCTGGTTGCTTGGCATTGTTGTACATATGGGGTCTCGAGCCCCTTCAAGCTCTTCCAGTTCTTTCTCTGATTCCTTCAACGGGGGTCCTATTCTCAGTTCAGTGGTTTGCTGCTGGCATTCGCCTCTGTATCTGCTGTATTCTGGCTGTGTCTCTCAGGAGCGATCTACATCTGGCTCCTGTCTGCCTGCACTTCTTTGCTTCATCCATCTTGTCTAATTGGATGGCTGTATATGTATGGGCCACATGTGGGGCAGGCTCTGAATGGGTGTTCCTTATGCCTCTGTTTTAATCTTTGCCTCTCTCTTCCCTGCCAAGGGTATTCTTGTTCCCCTTTTAGAGAAGGAGTGAAGCATTCACATTTTGATCATCCGTCTTGAGTTTCATTTGTTCTAGGCATCTAGGGTAATTCAAGCATTTGGGCTAATAGCCACTTATCAATGAGTGCATACCATGTATGTCTTTCTGTGATTGGGTTAGCTCACTCAGGATGATATTTTCCAGTTCCAACCATTTGCCTACGAATTTCATAAAGTCATTGTATTTGATAGCTGAGCACCACATTCTAACAGCGCCTTTCCCTGTGAGCCGAGCCTCCCAACAAATAAGTCTGTGGGGGCCGGATTTGAACCACCACATACTGAATCTCAAATCTTGCTGAAGCCAGACTCATTCAATCAGAGCATCATGTCGGTTTCTGTTCAGAAACAGAAGATGTGGCTAAACGCTCCTGACTAGGGTACCTCAGAGCGTGGGGCTTGCCCTTAGACGTTCATTTTGTATTTACTTTTCCTCCAGTGGCTCTTTCTTAACTTTGTGCTATAATATATTGCACATGATATAAGATTTACCATTTCAATTATTATTTTATCATTCAATTTCTTTTAAGTGTGCAGTTCAGGGGTGTTCCCTACGTTCAGAATATTATGCCAGTGTCACCACCATCCATCTCCAGGATATTGCTATCGAGTCGAACTGGAACTCCATCCCCATGGTCACTAACAACTCCCCAGTCCCTCCGCACCAGCCCCAGCCATGTGTACTTCCTGCTTCCTGCTTCTCTGGATTTGACTACTCTGAGAATGGTGGAGAACTTCCTTTCCTGCTGGTGTCTTTTCTTCACTGTCAGTTGATATCTCTGATGATGAGATTCTGAAACCCAGTGTTAGCCTCTGGAGAATTCTTGGAAAGGAGAGGCCCTGAGCCCAGCACACTGTGAAGTCTCTCTCTAAGTCCATGCTGAGCCCTGCCCACCATGGGGCAACTTTGCTTCCCCATCCAGTTCTCAAAGATGGCTCTGTTCAGTGTCCCTTTATGGCCAAATTCTCTTTAGGAAACTCGGCAACGAAGCTCACCACCAGAGCTGCTGCGGTAAGTCAGTTAAGAGCAGTACCACAATGGAGACACACTCTTTTCTTTACGTCTGCCTCCTTCCCAGTGTTGGGGAGTGAGAACCATTGCCTGATATTCAGATGTGGCAAGCTAGATGAGCAGTTGAAACATGGCGTGGCTGAGGAGACTGCTTCTCAGCGTTTAGTCCCCAGACCCATCAGTAAGTTTCACCAACCTACCCCAGAGCTGGGTGAGCAATTTCAGGTCTATCCTTTCTCAATTTCCTTTGTGCCCTCCCCCCCATTTCAATTGTCCCTGCTTCTTCTATATGGGCTGTCATAAACCCAGTAAGGGTCCTCCCCTAGTTTTTTTGGAAAACCCCCCACTAGCATTTCCCCTGGCTGAGCTTACTCATATCGTTTCTAAGCCCCCTGCATACACGTAAGTGATTCATGCAACATCGTGGGGCATGCTGCCATTTTGAAAATAGGATGTGGTCATAATGCATTAAATTTGCTCATTGGCTTTCTCCATCGAGGACGTACATTCGAGAATTTTCAATGAACATTGATCACTCTCCCCTCCTCAGTGGGCTGTTTTGTTAATTCTTCAACACATTATGCAGAGCAAAGGCTTTTTCTTTATATCATCAAGGGTAAGGCAAAGGCACAATGCATTTGCCTTTGCCTCCATCGGGCCTATAGGAGAGCACTGATTTAGCTAAATAAAAAGCCTCACCAAGTAATGAAATGGCCATCCTTAGGGAGAGTTGTTGTAGTAAATATTAATTGGGGAGGTTCTACCCCACCGTAGACCATTTAGTCCCCCAAATAACAGACATAAACCTTTATATTTGTAAAGCATGAGAGCTGGACAGACCAACCCTCTATGCTATTTTGTCTGTGTCCCTGTCAGGAACCCAGAGATATCACTTGCCGTGTTCTACCTGGGCCGCCCCTACTCCAAAAGCTGGGCCCTCATGGCCACGTGCTTACAATGTACCTACACCATGGTGCCCTCTTCCTTCTCCTCCTCCCTTTCCTTGTGATCTCCGCCTCAAGAGACCCAAGCCCTGGAACCTAAGCCCTGCCCACCTCTCTCTGCCCAACTACAGGCTGGAAGCCTCTTTATTCAACCAGCAGTTTTAAGTTAAGGAGCAAGGCTTGTATGACAAAATCTGACATACATGAGGATTCACTAGTTTTGAGGCAACTAGACCTCGGGATGCAGACTTTAGAATTACAGTACGTAGCAAAAGAACAAACTTGAGCAACTTCCTCTTTTTGTCTAATGGCTCGGTCTTATTTTAAATGCCTATTAAGGCAATATTAAATGTAATTAGAAGTGTCCATCCAGTGGCCGGACAGCTAAGAAAGTGCATGAGTTCAAATCAGCAATGGTGTGAGAAAATTGTCATGCTTTCTCTATCTCCCTCTGTATCTGTGTTAGTACCTACTGGTGTGTGTGTGTGGAGGCCAGGGTTTACCCTTGGTGTCCTCTTCAGTTGCTTCCCACATTTTCTTTTGAGGTAGGATCCCTTACTGAACCCAGAGCTCGCTAGTTGACTAGAGTGCTGGACCGTCTTTCTGTACCTCCTGCCACTGGAGTCACAGATGTGTACACCACACTCTACTTTTCCATGGTTACTGGGGATTCAAATCCATGTCCCCATGGTTTCAGGGCAGGCACTTTACTAACTGGCCTTATCCTTAGGGGAAGAAAAAAAGGTGCACATTGTTCTCAAGGGATGGTTTGAGCCACTTGCAGGGGCCTGTTTTGAAGCAGCCACCATTATTCATCTATGTATGTTCTTAGAGGTTTTGGAGTATCCTGTCTTAACCATTGTGATTTTTCTAAGCCCTTGAAGATTCCAATGAAAGCCCTGAACAGTGTAATACCAGGACTGAACACTTGTGTTAAAGTGTGTGGGTGTGATTTCATCACCGCTGCCAGAATAAACAAGGGATAAATAAATAGGCTTATTTATTCATATTTAGATAAATAAATAAGTTTACTCAGTTGTCGATCCATCCTGATATGGAGGGTGTGGCCTCCAGGAGGCAGAGAGAGGGGCATGACTCTGCTGTGCTCTCTGTCTCCTTTGGTCACCTGCTCCATCTAAGTCCCCTACTTACAGGACAGTGCTGCCCACAACCAGGGCAAGTATTCTCCTTACTTAACCCTCTCTGGAAACGGACTCACACATGCGCCAACAGGTCACTTTACTAATCAGCTGGATGCTTCACAAAGGGCTATGAGCTCATGGTCCTAAGACAGAGGTACCAAAGCCCCAGTGGTAAGAAGTGGTGGGCATGGGTCGGTGTCCTCCACAGCCTTGAGCAGCGTGCCAGGGCACGGAAGGTAGCTCTCGAGCCTTAGAGACCCTTCCCCCACCACCTGGCATCCCTCCACAGCCGTCGTTTATAATGAGTTGGGGCATCGAGTAAAGGTCTAAATGGAGAACGAAAACGTGTCTCCTGTCATGTGGGAGGGAACAGTCTGCATCACCACATAAGCACACGCTGCATGCTTGGCCCTGGTATGAGTGCCACCCACCCAGGGCTCAGAGAACTTTTGCAAAGCATCTTCTTCAGACGACCCTGTTTTAAGGGACCTTCTGAGGTAGGCGGTCTGGACTGGTCAGTGCACCGTCTGAAATGCACCACAGCAGACTCTGTAGGATATGGTTTGGACTTAACAGGACTCCAACATTTGAGAAGTCACAGGGATATCTTATCCATAGGTCCTCAGGAATATTTTTCACAAAACATCGTTTTGTGTGTTTGTGTGTATATCTGTGTCTTGTGCATATAAGCTAGAAGACAACGTCACATGTCATCCTTGGGAGCCCTGTTCGGCTTTAATTTTAAGGAGTGTTTCTCATTGCCCCATGCTTACCAATCAGGCTAGGCTAGACTGGCCAGTGAGCCCAAACGAGACCAAGGAGAACCTCTCTCTGCTTCCCCAATATTTTTATTACGACCATTCACCACTGCCTGTGACAGTTTTTACTAGGTTCTAGGGAGCAAACTCAGGTTCAAATACTTGTGCCCCAAGCAGTTTCCCATCTGAGCCATCCCCCTTCCCATAGCCTTACCTCATGGAGACTCTGAGAGTTGATATCATGCTTCATGGGGTTAGTGGATAACGGCATTGCTTATCTCCGTACACCACTCACAGAGAGGCCTTGGCGGGGAGCAGGGAAGGGGCCACAACCACTGCCACACCTATGCTAATTTTACTTAGCTTAATTGTGGCTTTACAGCCGCATGATGTCACCCACAACCCATTATGGGGTAGAGAGTGCAAATGAGGAGTGAGGAGTGAAGCATAATGGGAAATTGGGGCCAGTGAGTAACAACCTGAGCTCTGGGCTCCTTGCACTTCGAGACGGGAGACATATTGCCAATTTCTAGTTGGTGTTGAATGATTTATAACCTTTTATTTGTGGTTGAGTGTTGCAGCCTGTGTTGTCATGGAAATTCTATTGAATTTATAGGCCCATTTATCCAAAATGATTTTCCAGACTTCATTTCATGGTGAATCATGTGGCTGTTACTCCCAAGTACAAAGTGATTTCGACAAAGTTTCACTTTACAAGGAGCACAAACACCATTGGTGATTTTCATGTTTCTGAAATACAAATGAGTTCAACGGGCACCCGGGGATGCTCCCTGCCCTCTGTGCCCAGAGCAGTGACTTCCAGAGCTAACCTGTGCACGTGCGCACGCACACACACACACACACACACACACACACACACACACACACTACAAACACAGGGAAACGATGGCTTCTTTTTATTTTATTTTGCTTTTCCAAGAAGGGTCTAAAAACTTGAATTTGAGGCAGCCTCCTGCCTCAGCGTCCCAAGTGCTGGGAATTCAGGTGCGTGCCACCTTGCCTCTTTATCTTGTTATTTTTAGTTATAATTCTTTTTTTTAATTATTTACTCAGTAGGGAGCATGGACAGATGTGAGGCACATTCTGTTCACATATACTGAACTCTATTGTGCCTTAACTGAACCCTAATCACACTTTCTGTCAACTCTGTAGCATGACTGCTGGCCTTTAAGTTGCCTAGGCCTCCCTAGTGCTGGGATTATTGGCATGGGCATCATAGACTCTGTGGAGACACATTGTGTCTGTCCCAGGTCCAGTAGCACAGCTATTCGGGTAATTTTTTTTTTCTAGTCACCGTTGAGCCTTGTTTACAGGGAAGAAAGTTCATACTTAGCGCACATGAGGCCGAGTTCTTTCTGGCATCCACTGCTTAGGACAGAAAGAGAATTCAACCTCCCATGGTCCTTTGGAAGGCTCTGCCCTAGGAGGAGTCACTGTGCTACCTTTGAGCTGCAAAGTGAAGTTTCCTTCTCTCCTTCTGTGTACATGGTTACAACTCTGTCTGTGACTATGGCTGGAGTGAAGCTGTTTCTGTTTATCTGTTACATCCTTGGATGTTGGATGTGCTAATTCCCATCTAGGAACACTGTATGAAGCCTGTTCTCAGAGGATTTTTTGCATTTTCTCTCCTCCTTACTCTCAAAGTAAATTTAAAGCCACGGACAACTGTGACTTCCAGTGTGTAAGCCACGAGAGCAGGTGCCTTATTTCACTAATTTTATTTGCTAGGCCCTGTAGCGTGCTGCTGTGTTTCTTCTTGAGTAGACTCGTAGGAGCGTCCGTGGCTACCTCCTGTGTCACACAGTGTTAGGAGGAAAACTGCAGCTTCTTGCCCCCTTCCCTAAATGGCTGATAGGGGGTTAGAGCATGGTACAGTTCAGAGCGTGCAGTGCAGAAACTACCTGGTGTCTGTCCAAACGCTTGCTTAACTCAGAGTAAGAACCTTCTAAATCTTACAAAGAGAATTCCTGGGAAACACAACTTTGCTTAGTCACCAAGGGTCCAACATCTTCCCTGATAGAGATGCAAAGATGTATGCCTGGACCAGGAGTTCTGAAGGCCACTCATGTAATAGAGCCTCAGTCGGCCCGGCTCCCGTTCTTATGGCCCTTAGATGTGGTGTGCACTTTGGGCTCGTCTGCTCTCCAAAGTAGAACTCAGGGTACAAAGATGCTGGAGACATGTTTGCACTAATTGCAGAAAGCAATTAATAAAGATCCGGGCGTTGTGTGCCAAACACTATGGTATCCATCTAGCAAGCTCCTGGACTGTCGCTTTGCCCACAGACATGCTGAATATCCGTTCCCCTCCACAGCTTAGTTCTTCTAAAAATACTCTTTCAACGAAAGCTGCTGTAGCCTACACTTCTGGGAGTGACTCACCGGGAGACTGGTTGGCACTCGAAAAGGATCGATTTCACCATCACTGACACAGCCCTTCTGCTCATGCAGATTCACAATGGGAAGCATGAGCTGTCTCCTTTACCCCCGCTTTTCCCAAAGCAGTGCTTAGCATATGGAGCTGAGAGTGGCCTCTGATTTCCACTGGGCCAAGGGTCTCATGAGGCCCTGCCCATCTTTATGGATGTACAGGTGGTTAATGGATGTTGCAAGAGAAAGATTTTCCTCAGCGATGTAGTCACAAGTCAGCGGCCCACTTTCCTGTCACTAACCCCACAGCCAAGTAACCCCAATTAAGCTAACTGGATCACCAAGTGGGGACATTGGAGTTAGTAGGTAGAATACTTTGGAAGAGAAAGCGGATCAGCAAGAATTGGGGAAACAAGAGGGCGGTGGCATGTGCGAAGAGGACCTGAAAACATTATTACACATAAAATTACATAACAAAGTCCATATTATATATAGTCGATATACACTAAAAAGAGATAAATAAGTTCAAAACCTTCCGTCAGCTCTGACTCCACGAGGTCTCTGACTCCCTAAGGTCTTTATCTCAGAGTCCCCACCTCCAAGACAGTTTCCTCTCAAGGCACAGAGGGTGAGCCAGGTTGTGACTGGGTCTGCGTTCCCTGGGAGAAACCTGATTCTGATGAATCAAGATGGTGGTGATCAGCTCACTGAGTCAGATGGCTCTCATCCCGTGATACGCACAGGGCCATGCGATTTAGTCTGGAGTTTGTTGCTGCAGTCTGGTGTCGGAAGGCTGACATTGCAAGGACCTCGTGCCTTTGACTGATTAGAAAGGACCCATCCATGTCAATGAGATGAACCTAGAAGACTTACATTCTCATGATCTGAAACTTAAGCACATGAGAATAAGACATTCTTTCTCATAGAAATACCACAAAATATAGCGATTCTTCTAAAAATACCCGCAGGGGCTGGAATGGTGGCTCAGTGACTAAGAGCACACACTGCTCTTGCAGATGGTGGAAGTTCCCAGCTCTCTCGTTATGTGGCTAACAACCATATGTAACTCCAGTTCCAGAAGATTCAACGGCCTCTTCTGGTCTGCCTGGGTATCTGAACTCATATGCACACATGCACATGCCCATGTCCAGAATTTTATCCACAAAAATAAATCTTCATAAAATATAAGCACCCTGGACCACAGCAAACTCTGTTTTTATTGTGAATTATTATATAATATAATACAATTGTTTACCATTTCTCCATAATTAAAATTAGTACAACGTTTTTTTGCCTGAGTATCATAGTCATAGTCAGTTGGTTAAAAAATGGTTCAGTGTCTTGTGCATTAAGGAGAATTTAATGTATGTAATCTGTGCTTAACAGAACCATACCTGAGGCTACGTAGCCACTTTATGAGAACTTTAAAGACTTTGATGCCAGAAGCTTGAATCCCTTTGTTCTCTCAGCGTCCTGATCCCACTTTGCCTCTTGTTATTTATGCCTGGAAATATCAAAGGCTTCACATGAATTCGTTGATGACTTTGCCATTTGGACATCTTCACTCGAGCCACTCAGTGTCCCGCCCATTTATTCTTTCAGAAATGACCAGTAGCATTTGGACTGACCAACACTGGGCCAGGAACATCCTTGTGCCAAGATGACTTACGTTCTGCCTGCATAGATCTTTCTGGCTAATGCATTGGAAGAATTCAAGAATTGGAACATGTTTTGATGTGTGTGATGATTAAACTTGATTATTAATGTAATTAGATTCTCACCTGGGAGATAGTTCGATGGGCATGTCTGTAATTTTCTAGCATGGGCTGACTAGGGTAAGAAAATCCATACTGTGTATGTGTGGTACCATTCTAAGGGGTGGGGATGGTGGGGTAAGCACATGACTTTCCTCTGAGCTGCCTGGGCACTGTTTCCTTCTTTATTTCACTGTGATCCACGACCCCCTTGCCTTGCATGTGAGTATGTAAGGGAAACAGTTTTCTAAGAGGTACTGTAACTGTGGCACTTCAGGATATGCAAAAAAGAACTTGAAAGTTGTCCTCTCTTGAGTGGGGGTAGCTTCTTTTGTGTCCATAGTCACAGTCACCTGAGAACTGAGTTGGGTACACACACAACATTAGAGAATGGGTTCCTGTTTATGAGAGAATGGGTTCCAGTTTATGAAGCTGTCCCACCCTCCCCCTTGCTGGATCAAGTTAGGCTTTATTTAACATGTACTTCACTTGACCACCGTCCATCTACTGCCTTAAGCTCTTTTTCCATGTATCTACCTAACTTTAGCATTCAAAGAAAACAGAAGAAAACAGTGGCCTTGTCTCATTAATGGTACTTGGTCTTCTAAGCATTGACCGTGTCTTTATCTGTCATGGCGTCTTACACAGAGTCACTATGAAGCAGACAGTCTTGCCAGGTGTCTGCTTCAGGTGCCAGCGCAATGATGAAGACCTTGATCCCTGAGGGAACAGGTCAATTTTCTACATACTAATGTACTCTTCTTTTCTCAGAACTTTGAAAATGTTGGGCGTTGGAGGTCTTGCAAACGCTTGCTTTGCTTGCCCGGTCCTCACGTCAATGTCTTCTTCACAGAGTGGCAATGGGTGATAACCCAAAATTCGATGTACTGTGGGTGGTTGATAAATGCGCGAAACATGACAATAATAATGATAAGCCTCTTCGTTCAGATTGATCATTTGTGGTTCATTCAACTTTACATGCACAGTGATACAAAGTGAAAGGAAGTACACACGTCCAACCACAGTGCACAGAGAGTCGATTTAAATGAAAGTGGAATTGAACAGTGTGAGCAAAAGGGCAGGGTGCCTCTTAGTCTTTGAGTGCATTCCTGGGCACCCATGGCCGTGCAGTATTGCCAGCTTTTGGCACCATCACTGTGCCCACCCCACATTGCCCTGAGCTTGTGCAAGCATCTCTCCACCTGTGTTAGCACATGTGACCTGGCCAGGGATGAGACTTCCTTCTGATTTGTTTTCCCTTATAAATTACTACTTTCCAAGTATCATTTGATGTCATATGGTGTTCTTGGTAAGGCATAACCTGGTCTGACTAGATGGAGGATTCTCCGGTTCTCCCATTCTACTTGGTAGACATGATCAGACCATCCCCATCACCCTGGCTTTGAAATGTTGACACAACACGTCTCATGCTTTGTCCCACAATGCAATACCTGTCAGTGGTTTTCTAGTTTAGTTTCATTCAGCCATCTCTGTGAGAAAGGAGAGCCATGATACGCATTCACACAGCTGATTCAGCTTCCTTTCCTCTTCAGGGGGCATCCTATACAGAGTGGATCCACTGGCCTTCAGCTACAATGTGTTCTTAAAGAACTGAAATTGTCTACTTTTGTACATTTGGAAAACACTGAGTTCCTGGGCGTCCTTTAAACCACACTTTCCACCAAAAGAAACCAAGATTTGTGAGATGTGGGGGAAGGCCTTTTCATGGCAGGAACAGATAGGGAACAAGTTGAGGCCAAACCAATGTGCCTTATCAGAAGGAGGTATGAAAATAATCAAAGGAAAGGATGAGGTGTAGCTGCGTGACGGGAGAACCCATTCCACGGCTCTCCCGCTGGCCAAAGCTGGAGCGCTTTGAACAGCAAGGTGATAATGAGGAGTCTCCATGGAATGAGCATAGTAGAATCCAAAGCAGGCCTGTATGCACACACATGTAGATGAAAATAGCCTAGGGAAGGGAGAGATGGTGCTAATGTGAGACTCCCTTTCATGCACACAGGAAAAGCAATGTTAGAGAATCATCAGTGGATATCCAAACTAATGGAAGGTGGGAGCTGGGTGGACACCTTGTCTCACATGGTTTCCCTACAGAGATTTTTTTTTCATTTCTGAAGGAAGATGAAAAGCTTTTCAGTCCCCCTTATGATCAGAATATGTTAAATAGTCCCATGAGATGAACCCACGCCATAGCCAAGCTGATTGGTACACTGAAGAGAGAGAGTGGTATTGTATGGCTTGCATAGGATGTACCACCTGAATGGACCCTTGAGAAACTGAGGAGACAGAGCCCAGGTTTGTGTATAATTGTCCTTGTGGTATCTCATTCTCAGAGTCAAAGCCAGGGAGTTGTCCCAGATGGCAGTGGGGACAGGATGGATTGGTAACTGAGTGCAGAGTTAATCCCAAGTTGCATCCTGCACCCAGACCTGCAAGATGATCTGTAATGGGCTTTTATTGGGCACTTACTAAATTTGAAATTGAACCGAGAACTGGATAATAGGATCACATGAATGTGAAATTTCCTTATTGTAACAATTACACAGCAATCATGTAAGAGGATATCCTTATTCTTAGAAATTACACACTGATGTATTCAGTCGATGGGACCCATTATCTCCCTCTGACTCTCGAAGTGATGGAGCGAAAGATAAAAGGTGTGGTAGTAGAGAGATGTCCACAGAGACAGTGCAAGGGCCAGTGAGACAAAAATGTAAATTTCTGTGGAGCTGGTGGTAAGGATGTGGCACTGTTAGCAGACATCTCTGTCCCTGGACTTTCCAGGGCCTCCCTCAGCTTGTTTGCTGCAGGTGTCTTTGGCAGAATTACCATATAGCAACCATGCTATACATAAAACATGCTAGGATTGCATGTAGGCATCACCAACCATGGTTTGGATGTGGCTTCTGAAAATAAGTGCAGAAACCTTGCAGGCCACTGGAGATCCAGAAGGCACAGTTAGGACAGACGAACTCATACGCCAAAAACCAGGGTCATGAAGACTGAATTCATGAAGACAGAATTTCCAGTCTCTACCCTGATTTCTCCTCTTCACTAACAGTTGCTAGAATTCAGGTAATCCAGCAAGACTTTATCTCTTTATTGACTTTATCTTGAGATGGCTTCATGTGTCACCGTAATTCAGTAAGCTGCAACTTGAAAGCCAGAGCAGGGGAAATTGATATTTCTAACCTGCACTAGTGGTCTCTTTGTAAGACATTTTATTATCGAGGTGGGTGGAGCTTCCACTCAAACATGTTTTCCAAAAATGCATTTCCTTTCCGAGCTATCAGTGAAAGTGCCCTTGAGCACATCTTAACATGTTTTATTTCCCAGCTATTCAGGTGCTACGTTAAACAGCACTGGCCCTGTTCAAGGGCTGAAGCATAAGAAAACTTTCTGGAACCCACTTACTTTAAGAGTCTGAGTTTTAAAAGGAAAGTGAAGTGCAATTTTCTGAATACACTTGTGTGGGGATTTTTTTCCCCCTTGATTTAGTGGCTTTGAACATGAAGCAACTGAGTTCAGTATTAAATAGTTTGAATCTAGACCTCAAATAGTGGACTTTTCTTCCTGTAAATTCATGGTGCCCAAAGCTGTCCAAGCCACCACCATTGGTAAGAATTCAAGGTCTTAAGAAGATAAATTTGTTTTAAAAGACAAAATGTCCAAAAGAGTCTCTCGCTTCCTCCCGTGGTTTTCCTAGAAAGTGAGTGAATTCCATGGCTTCAACACACCCCTCAGACATAAACCTTTTCAGTACCATCATGGTTCATTTTGTCATGACGGCTCCATTCACCTTTGGCCTATACTGAGTCACCTTGATTTCCTGTGGTCTGCTGGGAATGTTTTGTTGAATATCAACCTCTCCAAGCTTCCAGCTGCAATGTCATCATCTTTTCCATTAGAGGCCATTTTAGCACAGCATTTAGGAGCCGGGGAGAGCACTGTAGAGAAAGGTGAGATCCACCATAGGGGAGCTGAGGTTTTTGAAGGACAGGGGTTGTTCTCAGAGACCGAGTTCAATGCATCCTCCTTAAGATTGTGTTCTTACCTTTAAAATTGTTATTCTATGTGTATGAGCATTTTGCCGGCATGTACATCTATGCACGAGTTGTGTGCCTAGGAGGCTGAAAGAGTCTGTCAGATCTAGAGTTACTGGTGGTTGTGAGCCACCATGTGGATCCTGGGAATCAAGCCTGATTCCCCTAGAGCATCCAGTGTTCTTGACCGCTGGGCCATCTCTCCACTAGGACGTCTAAGAAGTCTGCTGGTGTCGCTGTTGCTGGGTGGAATGCTGCTGAGATCTGAGCACTGTGCAGTCATGCTGTAGCCATGGTTTTTATCCTCATGACCACCCTGACAAGTAGAAACACTTGACTCTTACGTCGGGGAAGCTGCTGTGGAGAACATCACCTCCCTGAGGGGCTCCTGGACAAGGAGGCAGGGATGCTGAAATAAGAATGTATACAGTCGGGAGACTTCTGTCATCCTTCGGAGCTTAGTATTCAAACCATGTGGTAACATCAAGTCCATGTACCTGGGTTTTGTTTTTGTAGTAAGGAACTTGAACTAAATATAGAAGTCGGTGCTTTTAGTTAGTGGTGGCGAGGGCATCTGGAGTTCAGTGTTCCTGTGATGTTCGGCCTGAAGCGACTTGATGGGCACTTCCTGAAGCTCTTCCCTTGCCGTGAACTCCGTCTTCCTAGAGCTTTTGAAGTACATTCCAGGATGTAATGCGTGAAATAGCTTTTATGCATGCAGTAAATGATAGAATTGATTTTACTACTTTTATCATCCTACTTGTTTCTTGGTGAAATCTCTGACGTACACCTTTCTGATAATCTCCTGAAATAGAGCCATGTTCAAGTCACCCAAGGTGTGTTGATAATGTACTGTCCAGGCTGCCCCTCACAGGCTTAGTTTTCTACTTGGCTGTGCTGGACGGTGTTCGAGTTTTCTTCTTGAGAAGGTTTCATCATGACTCTGGGTCAAGGCCAGAAGAATGCACCAGTAATAATTTGTGTTCTGGGCAGCTTGGATACGGACAGTTGGGTGTTTTGAAGTAAAATGGTGGGGTATATGGGATGCGCTCACACAGGCTGTAACCAAGGGGAGCTGCGGATATGAGAAATTGGGGCATAGCCTTGGAGTGTGGAATACATAGGTCCTCCGTACTATTCTCTTCTTTTCCACAGGTTGGAAATTTTTCCTAATACATTTTTATTTTTTTGCTATTTTACAGATGCAGATTTTCTTTTACAACCCAGACGACTTTGACAGCTTTCAAACGGCAATTTCCGAGAACAGAATAATTGGAGCTATGGCCATATTTTTCCAAGTAAGTTAACGGTGGCTGAAGTACTTCAACCGGAGAGTTCTTTGAAAAAAAATTTTTTTCCCTTAATTTGCAGAATTGTTCCACGTTTAATGAATGCATCTGTTTTCTAGTTCACACCTGTCTAAATGAAAGATATTTCATATTGTCTAATGTGTGATTTAAAATGTAAATAAGTATGTTTAGAAACATAATGAAAATTTTTGCATGAATTATTCTGATTTTATTGCTACTTGACTGGCGTGCAGATTGAGGGACACATTTATCATCTAACTTACTTTGTGGCTGAAGCGTTTCGAACAGGTTCCTTCAGAATAATAAGAGGCAGATGAAAAGGAGGTAGCTTTCTTTCCAGCAACTTTGAAATTCTCCATTACCTGAAGAAGCATGGATAAACAGTGTCAAACCCCTTGCTGGGAAAGACCCTTTCTTTCCATCCCCATAGTAACTTGTCGCTCTTGAGACTCTCTCCAAGTTGGTTCACTTAGGAACCATGGTTCTCCATCTCTTGTTTTGTTTTGTTTAAGATAAGAGTCTCACATTATAAAGCAGGCTAGTCTGGAACTCACAGTAATCCTCCTGCTTTGGCTTCCCTGTTCTGGGACTGCAGGTATGAGCCATAGTACACAGTTTTTTTCTCTTTTCTTGTATTTATGCTGATTACTGCTCATGGCTTTTATAGCAGCTTGTGTGTGTGCGTGCGTGTGTGTTTAGAGCACATGTAGAAGCAAGGAGGCAACTTGCAGGAGTTGTTTCTCAACTTGACCATGTAGGTCCTTAGTTTTTTATTTCTGGTTATCAGACTTGGCCAAGGCAAGTGCCTTTACCCACAAAGCCATGCTCTACCCTGCTCCTGAGAGTGACTGCATTGCCTTTGACAGCAGTGACATCTCCCTCTCAAGCAATTTCTGCCTGGCTGTTAAGCCATTGTTTTCTGACTGGATGCTTTTCATGTACCTGGCTCTTACCTCCCACCTTCCTTCAAAGCCACTTGTGAGCCACCAGGCCCTGCTCTGGGGTGGGGGGAGGGCTGGGGAAGGGCTGTTTGTGCAGGAGAGGATACTTTATAAAATGCTTTGACTATTGAGTGACATGCATGACTCAAAACGTTTGAATTCTCTTCTTTCCGATTCTTCCACAAACACTTGTTAAACAGACGACCAATTAGAGTCTTGGGCAGGCGCCGAGCTACCAAAACCCTTAACTGTGAAGCCTAGGTTTTGAGTGTTTGAAATGGTTCTAGGGCACAGCTCCTGCTTCATGTATGAAGAAGTTGAATGTATATCTCATTAGTTTTTACCTTACAGCAAGTTTTGGCTTGCTGTCCTAGAGACAAAAACAAAAAACTACAACAAACACACACACACACACACACACACACACACACACACGCACACACACACGCACACACACACAAACCAGGGCATATGATAAAAGGAATAGAACTGTGTTGGGCACATCTGCGCTGAGCTACCTTGATTCTCTTCTATGTCAGAACACCTGTGTGCCGTCACATTGACGTTTATTTTGTGTCTGCAATAGAAAGAAAGAGTTCAGTCTGGTTCTTTTCTGTTTTGAATCTCCTTATAAGAATGGATTTAGGGACAGGGAGAAGGCTCAGTAGTGAAGAGCAGGTATAAACCGTGCTTACAGAGGACCTGAGTTCAGGTCCCATGTTAGGTGGCTTCCAGCGCCTGTAACTCCAGCTCTGATAACCTCTTCTAATCTCTACAGCGCACTCAGGTGTATACACTGACACACGCATATGCACATAACTTAAAACAAAAAATCCTTTAAAAAAGAATAGCAAGTATGAAAATTTGTTGTCTAAAATACAGAGCGGTCTTAATGTTTCTTTATGGGTGAAAGGCAGTTGCTGTGCAAGTTTGACCTGAATTCCATTGAGAATTCACATAAAAATATAAAGAGTCGTTCTCTGACTTTCAAACATGTGTACCCTCCATCCCACTCACACATCACATACACACCCACATATCATGTACACACACCCATACACGGACATATATCACGTACGCTCACATGCGTGTGCATACATGAATGCAAATGCATTTGCAGACACATGTATACACACTCATCATATGCACACATCATGTGCATACATGCACATCATGGACCCATGCCTACATGGACACATGTGCCTGCACATGCATGTGCCTCCTTATGTGGATGTATACACACATCATGTACACATACATGCGTGCACACTTCTCACCTTGTCTTCGTCTGGTTTGATAATTCGGGGTGACACGGTATAAGTGGCAAGGCCAAGTTCTGTGTAGATTTTCAGGTTCAAAGGAAACTCCATTCCCCCAAATTCTAGAGTAACCTCTAGATGAAAGCCAGCATTCCTTAGGAACTTGTGAAACTGGTTCTTTACCAAGAAAAGAACCTTTTCCCTTATCAGTGGCAGAAGGGACAGATGGCCATAGGTGGTGCCTATTAGCATACCAAAGCACATCCCTGCCTTCAGGATCCATCAGTATCACAAGGCCCCATTAAGCACTTGAGTTTCCACTGGCTTCCTCCCCATCCTAAACTTCTCTAGCTCATGAGCTCCCCCCTACTTATTCTCCTTATAACTCTGTTTGGCTACATTCTGTCTTTAGCTAGCACTCTAGTCTCACCCCTGTCTCCCTCTTCCTCTTCTCTCGATTTCCCCCGTCTCTGTCTCTATGTCCCCTTTCTCTTGCTGCTCTGCCCTGGCTTCTCTCATGGCCAAGTTCAGTCTACTTTCTCTCTCTGCTCTGGACTCTTCTGGCTGTTCTCTCTTCTTTATCTACAACAAAACCGTCCCCCTTTACCATAGCCTGGAGTGGTGCTGTTATCGGTTTGGGACCTTTCACACAAGTCTGTGGTTCTGAGTGATCCTGGTGCTTTCTCTGCCCTCGAATGGTTAGACCTGTAAAGTTCATGTTTTTGCTTGAGCACTGGATTCAGCATGGGCCCAGCAGGTAGACCAGAGAGTCTTGTTTTAGCTTAAATTAAGTCTCATGCACCTGCTTTATTGCAGATCAGAGACATGATTGGTTGAAACTTCAAAGTTTTTAAAAAGTTAAGTATGGGAAGGTTTACATAAGGTGCCTTGCTACTCTAGCTGTCCTGGAGATGAGGAGAGCCTGACTGTCTGCCTTGGAGGGATGTGCCTTCCCATCGTAACATGGCGGACTTTCCAAGCAGATGGAAACATCTGCTCAAGTCCACATACCCAGCGCCCTCACTATGCTGGGCATGAGCTGCAGAAACTTTGAGTGGCAGTCGGTATCTTTTGCTAACACTCAACTTGAGGGTCTGTCTTAGTATAAATGTTAGCAAGACCTCTCCTGCAAGTGTCCCTGTGATCCCAGATGAATGGCAGATGAACCACTTCCGCGTGTTGAACCATGTGCCTGCCGTGCTGCTCCTCGAAGCTGAGAGCCACTTGCTGTGTAGTTGCTGGTTATCTGGCAGGGATGGATCCAGGTTGTACCTCATCGTCTCCAAATCGCACAGATCACCTTTGGGCTCCCAGGCCTTGGGGGGAAAAAAAAGCTAAGTAAAACTAAAGTTTCATTTTAAAAGACTTAAAAACATTTTTTCCCCAAGTAAACACTTGGCAAAGGACAAAGGAATTTGTTGTTAAATCATTCCAGAGAATAAATAATTAGTGTGGTACAAAAATTAAAATAATTATCTTGGTTTTTTTTTTTAGAGTAGAACTTTGAATATTCTCTATTGTTAACCTTGTTTGAATGCTGATAAAAATGTAAAATGCTCTGAGAATTATTAAAGTAGTATTTTAAGCCGTTCTCTTATTGTAATGCTTTCCATGGGTTATCTGGTTAAACAAGTAAGAATATACTCGTGGTTATGTGAGCTAGGATCAGGAGAATAATTGGGCAATTTGTGGGATGATATTTTGCTTTTAAAATAATGCACTAAAAGACTTAATTGGCCTCCCTTGAAGTTTCGAGGAGAGCGTATCTCATATTCAGGATAACCAAGCTTTGTGTAGGGTCTTATTTTCGATCAAAACCCTGAATTAAGTTTGCCTTTTTCTCACTTCTCATTTATAAGGTGTTTCGTCATCGTGCTTCATTCTTCACTCATTCCATACTTTGCTGTTTTCCCACCAGGACTAGGTGGGAAACCACGGGACCACCTGAGGGCTTTCAATCTGGCGAGCAAAAGTTTGCCGCCATCTTCTTCTTCTTCTTCTTTTTTTTTTTTTTTTTTTTTTTTCGGAGCTGGGGACCGAACCCAGGGCTTTGCGCTTCCTAGGCAAGTGCTCTACCAGCCGCCATCTTCTTAGGAACTCCATTGCTGCTGCGTTTGCGCAGAGCGCCCGAGGACTTGCTGAGTGCATTGACTCTTTAGGGGAGTGTCCCAGGCATATAGCTACCTTGTCTCAGTCTTTGGATGAGATCACTTCTACGTCTGCTCTGAATGCTAAGCTATGAAATGGCTCCCATACAGGAGTGGTGCAGCCAGTTGGTGTATCTGTAAGTAGTCAATACATTGTGTTGGGCTTATTCATAAATGATCTTTGGATACTAATATATTAATATTAGCGTAGAAATCTCGAAGCATTTCTAATTTTCGAACATGTTTATTTTAAGATTTGTATGTATGTGTATGCCATGTTGGTACAAGAATCAGTAGAGGCTAGAAAAGGTCGGAATCCCTTCCACACCCACCCCTCCCACACAAAGCCCTCGTTAAAGCTGCTTGCGAGCTGCCTGATGTGGCCCGACAGCATTTCATCTGGAAGGAACTTGAGTCCTCTGGAAGAGCATGCTCCTAACTGCTGAGCCGTCTCCCCAGGCCCCTCAAGTATTTCTTCATGACTGCCCATCTTCAGGACCCCTCGGTGCCCTCTCTGCATCTCATTTGAGCCATCCATTCTGTTTTCACCAGCGGAACTGCACCCTGTGCCTCCATGTTCCCATTCCATGTCAAGTCTATCTGGGGCTCAGCTGCACTGGATTGAGTTTCCCTGAGGTCTGTGAAGGCATTCACCCCTTTCCCTTCCTGCCCTTACTTCAGAGTTGAAAGGAAACATTAGAATTCCGATGTCTCACGAGTTGCTAACCTATTCTTTATATCATGTCGGTACCGCAGACTGCTTAATTATTTTTCTCCATCTGGAGAGGCTTAGTAATTAAATGAAATGGCAGCACCTGGGATTATTTATAGACATGGAGAAGGCAGGAGAAGTTCTTGGTGACTCATTGATCCAGAGCTGGCTCCGAAGTGTTTTTCTCCAGCTCCTTGCTTTTCACCTTCCGCCCATCAGAGGCAGATATGACTTGTCCTTTCTTTGACCCGCTGTGACTCCTAACCTTACATCTTGTGCAGAAGCTGTTACCGTGTTACGTTGCCTGTCTCCTCTGGTCTCTCTGCCATGTAGGCCCGAGGCCCTAATCATCATTGCATGTTTTGTGTGTGGCTGCTCTCGTAACTTGCAGATACTTAGTTGACCTTAATATTAGGTTCTTCAAGGTTGGTTGCAGTGTGGTATCCTCAGTGAGCAGGTGTTGGAAATACTCACTAGGAAGTGGGGTTCCCTGGAAGCGGGGTATAAACTCTCCGAAGCAGAAGTCTATGGCTGCTCTTCTTCCTGTTTCTAACCGTACCCACCTCCGCAAGCCCTCACGCCAACTCTTTGCCCCAGTCGTTGCTCATTGAGGAACCGCTCAGTAGGATTAAATTAGAGAAAACCCCTCTAAAGCTTTCACTATGGAATTCAGAAGCCCGATGGAATGTTTTAGTACCAAGACTGAATGAAATGTATGTCTCTGTGTCTGAGAATTATTTTGTACCGCTTCCTACCAAAGTGCTTTTCTGTTTGTCAACAATAGATGAAGAATTGCCCGTTGCCGATGCACAATCTCGGGCTTGTCTCGCTGTCTCTTCATTATCTGCTCCTGAAGGTCTTGCCGTGATCCTTGACGGGCTGGCTTCTGTTTGGGGCATCTGGAGTTTCCTTGGTTTCCCTTGATGTTATTTGCAGTCTCTGTTTTTCTCCTTCGAATTCGCTTCAGATTTTTCCTCCCTTTTTTTATTCATTCACCTGCTGCCTGGTTCACTCCACAGTCAGGTAGATGAACTATCAAGAGAAAAATGCAATTATATCTTTTTGCGTAATTTCACAGTGATGAATAATATTTCATTTCAAGAGAACGTAGTTTCCTATTGTGGATTTTGACCTCTCTGTTTTTCTTTTCTTCCACTCTTTTTTTTTTCTTTTTTCTTTTTTTCGGAGCTGGGGACCGAACCCAGGGCCTTCTGCTTGCTAGGCAAGCGCTCTACCACTGAGCTAAATCCCCAACCCCTCTTTATTTTTTTTAAACCAACCACCAATACTACAGCGTAAATTAGGCTTTTGTTCCTGGTGACCTAAATAGGTATTTTTAAAAAACTTATTCCCAAGGAATTTCCTCTGCTTTTTTCTGAGTGACAATAAACTGTTCGTCACAGTTATAGATATCTCTAATTTCATCCCCACCGGTTCTGTGAAGTAGGAGGCAGGGGGATGAATCAGTAACTGTATTCAACTGCCAAAATTTCTCCCACCACTAAGTCTGTCTGTCTGTCTGTCTGTGTGTCTGTGTGTGTGTGTCTGATTGTGTGTGTGTGTGGTGGTCGTAGGGGAACATGTGTGCACAAGTGTATAATAGGTACTGAGGTCAGAAGACAACTTCCAGAAAGCATTTTTCTCCTTGCGCTGCAAGCCATAGTCCCAGCGGTCAAGCTCAGGCCCTCACGGCTTGCAGCACACACGTCTACCTGTTGAGCTTTCTCACTGATCCCCAAGATCTGTTCTTGTTTCTGAGAACATGCCCTTGTGTTGAAGAATTTCACTTTTAGATTACTTTTCTGCAAGATCTCGTCCAACCAGACGCTCTTGCCATCCTCCTTCCGAGCTGCTGCTGTCCGACTGCCTCCCTCCACATTTTCCACATCCTTGCTCTGATCCCGTTGTGGGTTCAATTCTTTCACTCCGTTACCTACAAGTGTAATTTCAACATGTTTTGGGTTGATTAAGAAGACTTTTTTTAGGGGTTGGGGATTTAGCTCAGTGGTAGAGCGCTTGCCTAGGAAGCTCAAGGCCCTGGGTTCGGTCCCCAGCTCCGGAAAAAAGAACAAAAAAAAAAAAAGACTTTTTTAATATATACACACAAAAATTACGTATGTTCCAATTAAGCTATTTTAACAGTTAATTGATTTCCTAGAACTTACCATTAAGTGAAAGGCAGAGTCATTCTTAATATCCAGATACGATTTTGGAGGCGATCTGTGGGTGTACAGCACAGAATTTACAGCCTTATCAGGTGTTTTCAGCCCATCGCCTGTCTGCAAATAGCCTGTGATTCACATTCCCTCCTGGAGGGTGCTGCAGAAGACTATTTAATTATTGGCAGAGCATTACATAATTAAGAGACTTGAGTTCTTTGAATGTGACCATATGAAAATCTATTCTAATTAAATCATTGCACTTCAAGGACGGTTACCAAGTACTTCGCTTTTTGCACATTAAGTGGTAGTTTGGCATTGCCATCGCCATTTGTTCCCATACATGTCAGGGACTCTTCTTGTCTTAGAGATGGAGATGTAGTCACTCCACAGTGACTGAGCAGGGACGACTAACAACCCAAGACAGGCCTGGCCCTCTGGAGAGGTGTGAGTGGCTGTCGACTCCTGTAACACTCAGGAGTCCTCCAAGCCAGGAGTGTGAATTTTATGACTGAATCCCACTGTTTTCTCCTAGATGCTACTCTCTGGAGTATGCTTACGTAGGGTGTCTTCACTGATCAGATAGCCACACGCAGGGAACGAACGTCACACCCCAAGCCTTAGAGGCCAGTGGCAATTCCTTACCCTTTCCTCTCTCGGATAAACTAATTCAAAAGCTGCTTCTTTATAGCATTAAATACTACTGGCTGGCTACCACTGAGGGACAGCGCTAATATATAATATAGTATATAGTATGTAATATTAGGTGGGCAGCAATTGTGAAGCCAACATCTCTACAAATGAAGTCTGTCTCTGTCCTTGGTACTCTTTGTCAAGAACCAAATCATTAGGTTGGGTTTCTGTTGCAGAGGTACAGAGAGATGTGTTTGCCCTCAGGGCGTTATCATCATGGCCTATAAATGCTCCAGGTCTCTCTTCATTTTGCAAATACCTAAATAGTTACTTTCTGGGTACTTTATGTTCTGGTCCTTTGCCCTGACTTGAAGCCTTCAATCCTAAATTTTGTTATGCTCTGTGAGTATATCATTCATTATCTTATGGTTCTGATGGCTACCATTTTCTATAGGTTTTTTTTTAACGCTCTCTATAAACAAGAAGTTTTAAAGCACTGCATAAACATGACACGTGTAGTGTGGTTGAACAAGGTTAAGATGTCATTGGTCAGGGTTGGGGATTTAGCTCAGTGGTAGAGCGCTTGCCTAGCAAGCTCAAGGCCCTGGGTTCAGTCCCCAGCTCCGAAAAAAAGAAAAAAGAAAAAAAAAAGATGTCATTGGTCATTCTGGAAGTTTTTTTTTTTTAATGTGTATTAACTTGAGTATTTCTTATTTACATTTCAATTATTATTCCCCTTCCCAGTTTCCAGACCAACATCACCCTCCCCTTCTTTATGGGTGTTCCCCTCCCCATCCTCCCCCCATTGCCGCCCTCCCCCCATAGACTAGTTCACTGGGGGTTCAGTCTTAGCAGGACCCAGGGCTTCCCCTTCTACTGGTGCTCTTACTAGGATATTCATTGCTACCTATGAGGTCAGAGTCCAGGGTCAGTCCATGTATAGTCTTTAGGTAGTGGCTTAGTCCCTGGAAGCTCTGGTTGCTTGGCATTGTTGTACATATGGGGTCTCAAGACCCTTCAAGCTCTTCCAGTTCTTTCTCTGATTCCTTCAATAGGGGACCTATTCTCAGTTCAGTGGTTTGCTGCTGGCATTCGCCTCTGTATTTGCTGTATTCTGGCTGTGTCTCTCAGGAGCGATCTACATCCGGCTCCTGTCGGCCTGCACTTCTTTGCTTCATCCATCTTGTCTAATTGGGTGGCTGTGTACGTACATTCTGGAAGTTTTAAGGGAAATGGGGGTGGGGAGTATGTGGGGGTTTTTGCTCCCCAGGAGACATGGTGTCCTGTCTGAAGATAACTTCACTTAGGACAACTGAGGCAGAGGTAGTATTGGTACCCTGTGGCATCTGTTGCTTAGAAATCCTGGATGCTGAAAAGATCCTTCAGTGCATAGCGGAGTTCCCAAAACAAGGCAGATTGCTCACGTTGCTTCAGGTTGAGAAATTCTGCAAAGTGACGGAGAACAGTAATGTTTAATCTCAAGGAGGTGCTCAGGGAGGGCTGATGATGCCATGACACAGGCTGATGGAATTCTAGAATGGTTAGCAATCTCAGGCTTAACATGCCCAGTTCTGCTGCCATAATCCTGGATATCTGGGATTCTAACATAAAGTTTGAACACATGAACAGTCAGCAGGCAAGAGCCTTGTTTCTGTTGTATTTCTGAGTATCATGGCCGTCTTGAGAGCTCCTGTGGGTATTTCTTCTCAGACAGCAGTGTTAGGAAGAAGCACCAATTAAACAGAACACTCACCGAGGTAGGGAAAAGTAAACAGAGGTAAGTGTGTGCGGATCCCTTTGAACTTAAATCAGTAAGCAGCATTTGAAGCCTCAGTGAACGAAGGTAACGTATGTTTGGAAATGGCTCGGTGGATCAAGCCTTTATCTCACGTGGTTGTGGATAGGAGTTCAGATCTCAGAACCAGGTAAAACCAGACTGGGTTTGATGATGGCCGCTTATACTCCCAGCACTCCTGAGGAGAAACAGAGGATCCTCAGGGCAAGATGGCAGAGCTAGACCAGCAGCAATTATAGTCACCAGGAGACCCTACCTCAAGAAGTAAGACACACTGACCACCCATATTCACACCCATGTCCACACGTGCACACTCACATGCAATGAATGAATGAAGAGTGAGTGAGCAGTAGAAAATTAACATCTTTCTTATGAGGGTTGCAAGAGAGTTTCCCTTCACAGCCTGCAGCACCAGTACTCTTGCCATAACAGCAAAGGGTATCCCCAAGGGCAGGAGTGTGGGAGCGGGAGTCTGTCTGTCTGTCTGTCTGTCTGTCCATCTCTGCCTCTCTATCTGTGTGTGTCTCTCTCTGTTTCTCTCTGGAGGCAGGTTCTCACTGTGTAGCTCTTGCTGTCCTGGAACTGGCCATGTAAACCAGTTTGGTCTCAATCTCACACCTCCCAGGATCTGCCTGCCTCTGCGTCCTGAGTGCTGGGATTAAACGCTTACGCCCCAAATCCCGCACCCAAGGTAGGATGTTTAACTCTTGAGGAGTTTGTTTCGTTTTACAGATGTGGAAGGAAAGGCTTGTGGCTTATTTCAGTGTAAACTATGCCAAAATCGCACAGCCTGGTGCATCGCAGAGCCAACACTTTGGTGAACACAGTCTGTCTCAATTCTTTGTAGAAAACAAAATCAGAAAGTAGGGTTTTCTGTTGAAGAAGGTAAAGGAAGAGAAATAACACTTTCATGTCCTTGTTACTTTCCTTTCCCTCCCTCCCTTCCCTTCCCTCCATCCTGCCCCCTCCCCTCTGATTTATCTAGTTCAAAATCATAAAATAGTTTCATGAGTAGATGTGGTTAGTATTTAACTTTTGAAATCTTCTTCGCTGCCTGGCCCTTTGTGTGTTTGAGCAGAATCACGAATTCATTAATCCTGTGGAACTGTGGTCTTGTCACTCCTGTCTGCACTGCTGTCTGGCACTCACTGCCCAGAAAGAAATGTGAAGTTCTCCTTGGGTTTTGTATCTAGAGTTTCCATTGACGGTGCTCTATTTTCTCCGGAGACCAGGTATCTGGCTGTCTGACCCCAGCTACAGCCCAAGGCTTCCGTGTCAGTCTCCCAGTGTTCTTCTGATCCACTTTCTCAAAACAGATGTCAGAAGCACCACATGGGGTTATTGTATCTTAAGATAGACCAGTTTGCACAGGTGTTTTCTGGTTTGGTAGAAATTCACTCAACTATTTTTTTTATATATAATATGATAATGAGCAAGGGAAACTTAAAATTTTTGACAATAAAATTATATAACTTCATTTTTCCCTATAGTCATAAACAGATTGATTGTACATATAACCCACATTTTCCTTACCTGTTCTGTGTTGGGACATGTAGATTGAGTCTATGGCTTAGCTGTGGTGAATAATGCTGGGGTAACTATTATCCAGGTGTCTTAGTCTGTTCTGTGATGCTGTAACCAAATTCCTAGCAGTGGGCAGTGTCTGAAGAGAAGGAGTTCCTTCGCCTGATGATTCTACTGGCTGCATGATCCAAGTATGGTGGAACTGGTGTTTTGGCCAGGAGGGTCTCTGATCTGGGCAATATTGTGGTAGATGGCTTCTGATGGTTAGAGGAAATTTGTGAGGAAAGTTGAGGAAGAAACTGAAGTGATCTGAGAGTGAGAAGAAGCCAACTTTTTTTTAAATAAACATCCATTTCTGCAGTAACTCACCTACTCCTGAGATACCAGCATTCACCATGTGAACATGGTCAACACTCCACGGTCTCCCGCCAGACTCTGCTTCTTACTCGTTTGTCTTTCAGTGCAGTTACATAGGGACCAAGCTTCCTGCCTGTGCACTTTCTGAGCATAAACCATACCAAACCTCAGCACCACGTGAGCCTTTCTGTCTGTCTGTCTGCCTGTTTGTTTTCATCTTTCCTCTTTCTGTAACCCTTGATCTTGGCCACAGTGATTTACCAACTGTGTAGTTTTTCAAGACGCACCTCTTGTTTGTCAGCCATTAGGAGACAGTCTGTAGGGAAAACTTCTATCTTAACAATAACTGTATTCTTCTAGGTTGTTTAGCCTGCCATGGTAAGCATCTCAATGTGACGGTGTAGTAAGCATGGTCTTTAGAGTTCACATTACTTCTTTGTTAATAGTACGGGTGTCTGTTCAGAAAATGGCTAGCATTAAATTCCTCCACTTTTAATTTGGTAAGCACTGTAATGCATAGCTGTGCATTGACATTCGGAGCTACTTGTACATTGGGCTCTCCTTTTCTTATCTCACATGTTCTTAGAAGAAGTAAATATTGCGTTACATGCTACTTGTGCACACACACAAACTCCTAGGTAGTTGTATATTGCACAGGGATATGTAATAGTGAAACCTTGAGGTGTATGTAGCACAGGGTCTGCTGGGAGTTCAGCATGAACCAGGCCCCCACTCAATCCTTAGCATTGAAGGAAAGCATTTAAAAATTTTCAAAATAATAGAACTAATGAAGTTAGGTTTTGGTGATTTGGAATTGGAACTTATCCAAAGTTTTAGCAAGCAAGGCCTTAGTTTGTGCTGTAAGAATGCATTAGTTAAGCATCCGGTACTATGAGTAAAATTGCAATCGGAAGGGTGGTTTGGCTCCTGCATCAACTAGACATTGAAGATCCATTTCTTCAGTATTTTCCTAGCCTTACTCCTTTAGTTGTAACAAAGGTCCCATATGTGACCATATAAGTGGGCTTAGTAAGGATCCCAAAGGTCAGTGTACTGTGGTTGGCTTGACCCATGACTTAATATTGCAGTATTCTCATCTGAAACAAGTCTTGAACCCAAGTATTTACTCATTCGTATCTGAGGACTCATTGGTGCCTCTTGCTGGGGCCCTGCTCAGTGTCGTGAGCCGTGACCCCACCAACCTAACATCTTCAAAACCCTCTAATGAGCCTATGGGTTGTTCGTGAATTATTTCTAATTTTAAAGACTTCCCACACACACACAAAAGGTCACTCAGTTTTTCTGAGGGTAAAACATGACATTGTTCCACTAATCAGATCCGACAGGTGAAACCCTGTGCATTTTGGAAAGAGACTTAGGTATCATTCACTGTAAACAATGCTATTAACAGTGGCAGTTGGTGACAAGTATGAGCTCTGCTCGTTCCACCAAGCATTCCCTGTGATGCTCTGAACTCCCCACTAAGAAGATCCTGATTCCAGCACCTTTCCCAAGGCTAGGAGCTCTTTTGATTCTGAAACCAGTGTCTCAGATTTGGGGTGGGATATTAAGTGCTAAAATTCTAGATTTCCATTTACCGCCATATTCCTGCAATCAGTATGGCCTTCAATCCTTTTGTCCACACAATGGAAACCTGATTGATTTGTCATAAATTTCGCATGCGATCATGTATACAACAACTATGGAGAAGTCTTTGTACCTCTCGAAGTAATAATAGTTTTGTATCTAACACTTATTTCCAGCGTGTGCAGACAGTTGAACAAAATGATTTCATGCTATAAAAGCAAACAATAAAAGGTGAGAATAATAATAGTTTTGATGATGGTAATTTGTAATGAGCAGAGGTGAAATGTGAAAGTGACAGGACACTTTAGACGGTTTCTTCCTGAAGTTAACGCTGAGAACACAGTCAAGGAGACCCATTGCTTGCCTCGGCTCATCACCACAGCCTCTCCTCCCAGCCTGCTTGAATTTGGCAGATGTCTCTCCTCTGAATGCTTTGGCTGCGAGTCAAGGTCTTAAGGAGTTACTGTTGGTGCTGTAACTTGGTAATTCAAGAGGAGTTAACCAAATTCAAATTTCTTCAAGGAGCATCTGCATGTCCCTTTTACTACTGTAAAGAGGGGCTAATGTAATTATCAGGATGCTTTGGGTAGTGAAGTAAATGAGTTATTGAACTGAATCATGCAGTTGGCTATAGAGAGACAAGGAACACCAGTACCCTGAACATGATGCTGCATGTTGGGGAGGACCCTTGGAAGTCAGAAGTCCCTATCAGCTATCTCCCATCCCCGAGGGAGTCCTCGTTTCGTAGGAGTGAGTTTTCCCCCAGGGTCAAGAACATAAGAAACAGCTTTGCTCTGTGGCCTTATCAGCATGGAATGAATATAATGTAATACATCCTCCTCTGTGAGACAGTTGTTCAGAGGCAGTGCAGCAATAAGGCGTGTGAACCCTGGGAAGTGTTAAACACTGACCCAGGGCATTGATGCCTGGGTGTGTCCTTCCCTTTGCCTTTACTTAATCCCTTTGCAGAGTCAGAAGGTCACTGTGCTGTGCCATATACAGTAACCTACATGGATATCAATGAATTGGGTAAAACATGGTCCCTGTTATCATGGATGCCCCGTGTGCATTGCTTCTGATGCTCTCAGTCCCAGAGGCACTAAAGTAAAATTAGAGTGAAGAATCAGTTTGCTGAAGGTCTATATTGCCCAATTAAATCTGAGTCCTGGCAATTACTAGCTGTAAGTTCTAGAAACTCCACCTAGCCTCTTTGTATTTTAGTGTCCTAGTCTTGAAAATAGGGCTGGCGACAACAATTCAACCTTGGAGAGTTGCTTTAAAGTTTATATGAAAGCTTACAGAAAAAAAAAATTGGACATATACTAAAACATAGTAGGTCTTCAGGAAGTATCTGCTATCACTACAGTGCAAAGTAGCAGCACCTATCATGTGCAGTGGGAGAGGTGTGAGTTTGCGTTGTAGGAGACAGGAAGGCACTGCTACAGAATGTGCCTGGCCTCCTGATCTTGTCTTCCTCCAAGCTCCTTGGGTTGATGATGTGGAGAATAGTCCTCAATAGTGGGTGCGTGCTGGGTTCACTGAACAGATTCTCAATGGCAGCTATGCTGGAATCCCATCCCCGGATTGAAATGCAGAGCCGGCTTTCCCTATTAGCCTGTGTTGCATCTGAACCAACTGTGCATTCGATCCGCCCTCAGACCTAATCCTGGAAAATACCAAAGTCACATCTGTCCTGAACACGAAGCCTTGTTCTTATCATTATTCCCTGAGTTGAGTATGACAGCTATGTTTGCAGAATTTCTGTTGTGTTATAAGTGCTTTATGAAGTGGAACTGGTTGAAAATATAGACTACTTCACAGACTGTAGGCAAACCTCACACTTCACAGAAGGGACAAGTGCATATGGATTTTGTCATCTAAACATGGTTTCAGTGGCCAACAGTCGTCAAGAGACGTGGTTGGAGCATGGCTGTATTAATTAGTTTCTTGCATAATTTCTAAGTGTAATGCAGGTCCAGAGCTGCTGGCCTTAGCTTTTCAAATGGCCTCTCTTGCCTTTTACCCCTCCGGTCTCTGTCAGGCCTTCCTCTTGGGGTTGCTGTTTTCTTAGCATATTCTCAAGTCTTGAGATGCTGATGACCCTCCTCCTAATCTCAGAGGAAAGTGGAATCAACCCTGTGCCTCCCCAAATCTCCCCCAAGTCTCCTAAGAATACCTGCCTGGTTTGGGTTTTCTTTTCATTTTGACCTGCAGTCAGGAAGGCCTATATTAGGAAGTGTCCTTGTCAATGGTGATCTTCTTGCTCTGGGCTAGAACCAAGTCAGACCTGAGAGTCACTGGCATATCTAAGACAGATTAGGAGCCAGGATGGGGTACAGGGGGTTCACGCCAATCTGCCTGCTCTTCTCTTGTTCCTGATGAGCAGGCAGGAGGGCAAGTCCCATTCGTCCCATTGGCTCTAAACAAGTGTGAGGACCAAGGACTTGGTCTTGAGTCTGCATAACACTGGAGCCAGGGCAGGGCCTTCCCACCTCAGGCCTGGAGGTGGCCCTGAAACCCAGAGGCAACTGCAGAGGAAAAGGCTGGACTCATTGATCCTTCGAGTGACCCTGCTCCAGGATGGGTTCAGGAGCCATGAAGAGAGCTGGGAGATGGATGAGGAGTGAAGAGAGCTGGGAGAGAGGAGGAAAGGGGGTGGAGAGTGAGAGGAAGTCTTCTCCTACATCCTTAGAATAAATTCATGTGGGTAGCACTTCCCATTCTTGGATCCCAGGCAGAATCGAATGCAGACAGAAGGACAAGCCTCTTCCTCCCTGTTCTCTTCTTTCTCCTACTCATCCTTCTCCTTTCCTTCCTCTGCCTCTCTTTTTCATCTTCCTCTTACTTCCCCACCTCCACTTAAATCCTCCCCTCCTCCGCCAAGAAACAGAGGTATCAGTGATGTTGCAGGGCGTGAAAAATTGGATAATGGTCAGCTCTGAACGGGCTCTTTCTTACTCTGCAGGTGTCAGTCTCAGTAGTCTTCTGCCTTAGCATCCTTGGAGTTACTCTACCTGCTGTGCTGTGTCTATGGTAGGGCTAACACCCCGAACAAGGCTCTCACTCCTCCTTAGGATGAACACCCTGGTGATCCTACTCAGAACCTAAGGCAGTTAACCTACTAGTTGGGGGGGGACAAGAAATCTTCCATTTATTTATGCCTCCTGCCAGTGCTTTCTCCCTAGATGCCATTGGTGCTAAGGCTGCAACTTGCCTAACTTTCTGTGGGCCTGCGATTGAGGTTGCGTTAGCTGACTATGTGTGACCTCACCAGAGCTTGCTTGGCTCTCCCTGGGTGTGCACTTGACTTCAGTTGGCTGCCTGTGTGACCACAGCAAAGCTAGTAATTACTTAGCTTTCTTGGATTTGGCCAGACAGTCCTGTTGCTTCGGTGGAGGATGCTGGGATATCCCAGGCACCTGTGGCACTGGCTGAAGAGGTTATTGCCTAAAGCTGAAGTTCCCAGCCGGTATCCTCACCAGGGCCACCCAGGCCCAGTGCTGAGAATTTATTTCTGCAGCAGGCTGAGAAGAATTCGATGTGGGGCATCTCTGAGGTGATCACACGTAGCAATCGGGGCTCTCCGCTGCTTTAGTGGCTTCTTGGGAAATACAGAAATGGGTCTGCACATGTCAGGTGACATTCTCCTCACAGGAGGGCTTTTGGGGCATTGTCACAAAAGGAAGGCTGAGACCCGCCCCAGGCCAAGCAAAATAATCTAACCCAGGTGTCTTAATCTCCCTAGCTTAGTGCAGTCATCCCTGGCTTTGTATATGATGAGCTGTTACAGTGTTTTCCTGTCAAGTGGGCATGAAATATCAGGCCAGATACCCAGCAGAGAGCTTGTGCCTTCAATTACGTCCTTGGCATAAAGCTTCATTTAAAAGCACGTGGGTCATAAAACAAAGCGGGAGCATGACCTACCGTCCGCAGTTGTCTGTCAGCAGTCATGGTGTCAGAGGGGACCCCGTTGCACAGAGCTGTTGTTCTAGGAGGACACGTGGCCTCCGTGTGGTCTACAGTGAGGCAGAAGAAGAGCGCCCAAAAGGAGATTTATGTGCAGCGGCTTTACTGGGGAGGCACAAGGCAATTTATTCACACCAATTTGGGAGATCCTGTGTCGTCCTGCCTTTTCAAGTATGGAGTATAATCGAGCCTCTTTGGGTATCTAACCACCAGATGCTTCTTTGAAGCCAAGAGCATGCATCTGTCAGGCCTGGATTCTGCTCTGGTAAGGACACTGTTGGGTATAACCTTGTGCTGTACTCTTGTGGCCATCCAAGTCAACTGGGGAATGGGTACTAATAAAATAAATGTGGTAATGGGTGCCAGGAAGAAGCTCTGTTAGTGAAGTAGTTCATGTAGAAGCATCAGAGTCAGGGTTCAGTTCCTGAATCTAGGGGAAACCTGGGGTCCAGGAGCTCACACTTGTCATCCCAGAGCTCTGGGGACAGTGAAAGGCAGATCACTTGGGTTTGCTGGACAACCAGCCTAGTGGATTTGAAGGACTTCATGCTACCTCACCTTAAAAAGCAAGGTGAGGGGTTGGGGATTTAGTTCAGTGGTAGAGCACTTGCTTAGCAAGCGCAAGGCCCTGGGTTCGGTCCCCAGCTCCGAAAAAAAGAATAAAAAAAAAAAAACAAAAAAAAAAGCAAGGTGAACAATACCTAAAGAGCCAGTGACCCCAAGGAAGGACACCGGATGTTGGCCTCTGGCCTCCACATGTGTCACATCGGCATGTGCATACATATGCACCTGTACACGGATGAATATGTGCACATACATACACATGAAGATACATAAGGAAAACTAACAGTGGTCCTATGGTAAACCTTGATTAGGTCTTAGAAGGAAAGGGTGCTCTGAGAGCCTGTTAGTCAACACAACAGACCCAGCACTGGATCAGGAGACACTTTCCTGAGGTAAACAGGACTCAGCTGAGGTCAGCTAAAAGGGAAGTACAATCGGAGTGCTGTGGGATTGTATCTCAAAGGCCACAGCTCACTGATGGCCTCTCAGCAGAACTATGGGTCTCTGGGGGGCTGTGTAAAACCACAAACACTGGAGGCAATCCTGACGTTGCTGGAGTCCCAACAACATGCTAAGAGCCTTGAAGGTCACCAGTTCTGGGCATTGTGTGTGGGAGTATGGTGGGGTGGGGTGGGGTCATGTCAGGAGGCAGGCTGACTAACCTGGTTAGCATTTTAAGCAAGCTTTGGTGAGTGCGCTCTCTGCAGAGAGATAAGGGTAGTGCACTGAATTGGTTTGGCTGTAAAGAAAATAGATGGAGGTGGCTGGAACCTTGGGAAAAACAATCTCTTTCTATTACCAGGATTGGAAGGAATTTTATGTTCTTATTTAAGAGACAGAAAATTAGTTTCAGGCTCTTGGAGCCTGTATTTGAAGCAACTTATTAAAATAGCACTCCTGGAGTAGGGGCATGGCTTGGCCCTCCTGGAGCAGGGGCGTGGCTCGGCACTCCTGGAGCAGGGGCGTGGCTCGGCACTCCTGGAGTGGGGGCGTGTCTTGGCCCTCATGGAGTAGGGGCGTGGCTCGGCACTCCTGGAGTAACTTCAAGAGCAAGGCTCCTAGCCAGGCTTGTGGAAATGCCCTTATTATTGTTCCAACACTTCCAATTAATCCAAGCTCACTTCTTGCCCCTTTCCTCATTGGATGTTCACTTCTATATCGTCTCTCTCCTTGTCTGTGTGCACCACATGACTGTATTAAACGAACCTTTTGCCTTTTTGAGGCCATGTTTTTATTTTTTGGGGAGCTCTTTTTGGCAAGCTCAGCAGAGGTTAGTGATGGTTCGTTCCTGTGCCGGTGCTGTCGTGAGCTTTATCTTCGGATACAGCCGGCCACTTTCCACTGTATGCGTTCATCTTGCACCAGTCTCATAAGGCTTGTGAACCCATGAATTGGATTAGTGTATTTCTACAAGATAATCTGTAGTCTTCCTATGTAAAAATTACTGTCCTCACTTGCAATAACATATTATCTCTACAACCTTGTGTGTGAGGCCAGGTTGATGACCAAGCAGAAGCCCAATTACAATTATCTGAACAAAAGAACAAATTAGGTGGTCTGCACTGCCCGTTATACCAGTCATATTTTGTACTCAATTACAATTTACAATTCCCAAGGCCTTCCATTCCTATTCCATTTATAGTAACATAAGAATTTAAAAATATATAGTTTAGCAGCTTGTCTTAAAAGCACGAAGCAAAAAAAAAAAAAAAAAAAAACCCAACCCCCTTAAAAGTGAAATTATGGGCCAGTCTCACTTAAGATGACACCATTAGAAACTGACTATCGGAGACAACAAAGAAGCGGTTAGCCAACATCCCTATCATCATGCACTTAAGTGAAGGGCAAACCCTGAGCCTCTTTGTAAGTGATTGCCTCCTGCCACTTAGTGCTATAAAGGACGTTGGTTGTAAAAAATCTAATGCTATAAAATAGGTTTGGTACAGGACAGCCTGTACAGTTCCCTTAGATCTTACTCATGCAATCTTCTGGCTGAGAAGGGAGACTGTGCCTCCCATCAAATGTAGTTCAGGATGTTCTGCCAGAGGCTGTGCAACTCCAGACCCGTGTGCAGTCCAGCAAATACAAGTCAAAGCAGCCCACAGCAGCCCTTGTGGGTTTCAGAGGACGGTTGTTCTGAGTGTACAGTGAGTCACAGTACATCCTGACACACCTTTTCTTTTTAGGGCAGAAGAAGATGTTTCTTCCACCTTCACCCAGGTTAGAAAATGCTGGGGCATAAATATATTGGGATCTGTCAGAAAGCAACATTATGACAGTTTCCCCGGTAGGAAGAAAATGTCACTCTTACATGCTTTAAAAATAGGGCTTCAGAAATTCCAGTAGTTTGGTGGTTAAATACACTGGAGTAAGTGTATTAAATACCAGTGAGAATAACCTTAGGTCACATATAGAGAATAGGTAAGTCTAGACTAATGATCAGAAGCCATAAAGGCTAGACATTTGACTTTCTAAAAGATGCCATCCGTGCAATTTCTGTTTTCCTGCTTTCAGGTGGGCTGAGTAGATCAGACATGTGTAGCAGACATAGTGTGATGGTTTACTCTTGGGTCCTCATTCAGTTTCCTACCGCAGGGTACACAGAGCGAGCCGTTCGTGTTTGAGGAATGTTTTTGTGAGTCGAGAAGCGTAGACGAACATTAGGTCACAGCATCTGTTTTAGGTGAGGCGGGGATTTTCAAAAGTACTTTTAGTGAAACTGTATTTTCTTTAAAACTGTATTAAGACAAAGCAACGAGTCCCTCTGAATTGTAATAACCAGTGCCACCTTGGCCAGGTTTGAGCGGCCGATGGCCTCAGATTAAGGTCACTGCCCCTTCGCTTTTGAGGAATCACGGAACTAATTGTTGAAAAGGCCTTGCAAAAATATTTAGCATCACTCTGCTTCCCTATAATCCTTGAATTTTTATTAAGTGCTGTTAGCTGCATTATATTATTTGATACTTAAGTAGATGAATAGTCATTCTGAATATCTTCAGCCCTCTTCCTTGGCTTTAAGAGTTTCCACGCTCACCTAGATTTTAGTAGGCCTTGGGGGAAGGGCCAGGCATCCATCGACATGCCTGACCTCACAGAGCCGGATGCTGCCCCGGACCTGTCAGCCTGATCCCTGTTTCTATCTCTGCTTTCCAGGGAACCTGGGCTTCTCCAGCAATTGGTTTTCTCTTGGGTTTTTTTGTGAGACAGGGTCAGAGGATTTTCTAGAACATATGTTAGGTGTTTTCTACTTAATCTCAGGAAGATGGACAGCAGAGTTTGGTCGGACCTAGCCTCTCATGCTTGAAGTGATGGAAAGCTCACAGCCAAAGGATGTGCTGGAAGTGTAGAGATGGGGGTGTGCACGCAGATAGATTTCCAAATTGCTGGCCAAGCAGAATCCTTCATGGTGACTCTTCAGTGATGCCCCCTGTGCCATGTCACTATACATGCAGCTCCTTCTCCAGTTTGTTCTGACAGTCCCTGCATTTAAGAAATCTCCTGGGCCACTGACATGGCCCAGCTGCTGAAGGCACTTGCCACCAAGCCTGACAACATGAGTTGTGTGCCCTGGACCCACATGGGAGGAGAGAACCGCCTCCCACAAATTGTCCTCTCATACCCCTCCGCACACTTGAGTGAGCTTGCATAGGAAATAAGTAAATGTAATACAAGTTCTAACAAAGAGGAGAAATGTCCTCAGTGGAACTGTGCTAAGCTCTTCTATGGAGGATTTGACTGAACACATGGTTCAGAATGGAGCCTCCAAGGCTGCTTTCACTCAGGATGTTCAGTCTGTGTCCGCTCTCCCTGCACAGACTCTGGCTGAAGCATACCCTCACAGCATTTTTAAAAAAAATAACCCTGCTGGAGAGATGGCTCAGTGGTTAAGAGCACTGACTGCTCTTCTAGAGGTCCTGAGTTCAAATCTCAGCAACCACATGGTGGCTCACAACCATCTGTAATGAGATCTGTGAGGACAGCTACAGTGTACTTATATAATAAATATAAAAAAATAACCCTTCAAAATGGTGTTTTATAATAAGACTGGAAATTAACCCTATAAAAATAATTGAAGCTTTTGGTGGTGGGGAGTTAGGGGTGGAAGTTGGAAACCTTTGTGCACATGTGTCAGCCTCTGGCAGCTTGGAATAGGATTCCAATGCCCGACATGATAGAACCTATTAAGTTAGGCCAGTCCTGAACCTGGAATGCTAAGTAGTCATTGATGTGATGCTTGGTGGAGACTTTTGATGGCATGAGTCACATTATCGATGAGTGCGATCATCGATGAACTGTTAATATCATAGGCGAACATAGCAATTAGGGGATCTATGCATGTTTGCCGTACCAAGTTTCTACCAAGGCACTGGACATCAAGTGACCGAAGCAAGCACAAATGGATGAGACACACCCACTTAGAGGCTTCATTTTAGACGAGGAAGCTGACATCCACCCTTTAATTCATGGGACCAGTGAGCGGATGAGCATCCTGGTCACCAGAGCTGTTTAGTCTGTGGGGAGGGGGCACAGCAAATGTTTGCACTCCCATGGTACATGTTCTTGTGTGTGAAGAATTTGGAAAGGCTTGTGGCCAGCCCTTCCCTCCCCACCCACCCCCCAATGTGGCAGGAATTGGGTGTTTATTTCTGCTCCCATCATCTGAGGATGCTTTTGTCCTTTGAAGATAAATGCGATTTCAAACAAGGAAATGGAAGTCTCCTTTCTACCTCTGCAATTTCCTCCCCGCTGAGTGAACACCCAGCCCTCTGATGGCATTGCTGTCTCTTCCTGTGTCTGGTGTCCCTAGAACAAACAGCAGTGACAGCTTCCTTTCTCGCCTGTGATCTGGCATCACATGTGTCAGAGAGTGGGTCTGGACGCAACCTAGGTTCGCCGGGGAGGCCCTCTGCTCTCCTGTCAGGAATACAGGAATACATGGGAGGAATATGGGCGTCCTTGCTACAAAGTCTGTGTTGCCCAAGTTCTCAGTTCTCACGTCCTTAACTTCAGGCCACTTTGGCTAAACGCATGGACATTTTAGGCATGGAATAAATACCAGTGGAAATATTATGGGATAAGTAAGGGGAAGCCTTTCGATGGTGCGTGCTCTGCAGAGAGCTGTGGACAGATGGGTTGTTTCTATGCTAGTTCAGTGCGGCACCTCTTTGGAGATCGAGGGGGAGGGTTTCCTTTCTCATTGTTGCTTTTTTTGACCACTCTGCTAAATTTTTCTGCCCTGGTTAAACGTTTGCTATAGGGGCTGGGGATTTAGCTCAGTGGTAGAGCGCTTACCTAGGAAGCGCAAGGCCCCGGGTTCGGTCCCCAGCTCTGAAAAAAAGAACAAAAAAAAAAGTTTGCTATAATTAAAGTGGTAAAAAAAAATGCCAAGGGAACCTGTTGTGAGGTTTCTGAGGAGACCCCTTCTTATTAGAGAGATACACAGGAAAACATTTGCTTGTGCGGTTGAGGACTTTGGCCTGAAAGAGTGAGAATAGGGACCCCATGAGGCTGAGCCATGGGGACACATGCTTACTCCTTCTGCCCGGACCCTGATATCTGTTGAAAACTTACCTTCATGAAAAAAATTCAGATGCCTCATGCTACCCCAGCAGTTCCTACAACTAACCAAGGTTCCAAGTGGAGTTCAGGAGAGTTATACGAGACGTCAGTTTATACCTTGCCCAGCTATAGCTGTGTGGTAATTTCCCATGGTCCACCAGTGTGATGGACAGCTTTGATCCTAGTACTTGGGAGGCAGAGGCAGGTAGATCGTTGTGACTTCGGTGACGTCCACGAATTCCAGATTAGCCACAGTTAGGTGACGACACTGTCTTTAAAAATTAAAAAAAAAAAAAAAAGAAATCACGGTTCATTACTGCAACATATGCATATAGGACCGGGGCCAAAGAACTTGATTACTTCTTCAACTGGTTTTGCAGTCACGTTAGTGGGTTTTGATGTGTTTACGTTAACCTCGAACTTTGAGCTTGAGGCTGTTACTGCTCATGCTTGGTCATCTGTCAGTCAGGTGTCTGAAATGCTCATGTAGGGTGTCAGCTCTGAGCCTCGTGCTCTACCCACGGCAGGAGTATGTATCATGTCCTCATCCAGAAGGGGCCAGTTGCTCGCCAGGGTCCTGTGAATGAAATGCAGATGGATTATTCTGGCCCCAAACCATCCTTGCAGGTGGAGTTTTCCACGAGCATTCCCTTCCCAGTGGATCCACATCACCCCTAAGAGAATGAACTGCTTAAAAAACCTCCAATCTTGGGTTGGGGATTTAGCTCAGTGGTTAGAGCGCTTGCCTAGCAAGCACAAGGTCCTGGGTTCGGTCCCCAGCTCCGAAAAAAAAGAAAAAAAAAAAAAACAACAACCTTCCATCTTTATTGCTAACACTATTCCGAAATGACCCTGTTCTTTGCACAAGTGCACAGACCGTTTTTCTCCACAGTGAACATTGTCCTTGTTCAAAACTATCATCTGAAAGGGTAGACCCACACAGTAGACATGTCTCTTCTCTTGAAGGAGTCATCAGGGATAGACACTGACCCATATATTCATTGATTTCTTTCCCCCTTCACTGCTTAAAATCCATTTGCTCCTAAGCTCCCGGTCTTTTGATTGTTTATTCTGACAGTTTTTTTTTTTTTAAAGCCAGATAGAAGTTCATCCTCCATTGTCTAATGCCAAGGGGCCAATATTAGTCCACCATTTTTCTCATCTTCAGCTACTGGTCAGGTACTTAGCTGTGCATATATACTTAAGCAGTTATACCATATTTCAACAGCTTTCTAAAATTAAAAATTAAATTTAAAAAAATAAAACCTAATAGAATACTTTTTCTGTTGTTCTCTGCCACCGACTCCTTCCTCCTCGTCTTCCTCTTCCTCTTCCTCCTCCTCCTCTTCCTCCTCCTCCTCCTCCTCCTTCTCCTCCTCCTCCTTCTCCTCCTCCTCCTCCTCCCCCTCTTTCTCCTCCTCCTCTTCCTCCTTCTCCTCCTCCTCCTCCTCCTCCTCCTCCTCCTCCTCCTTCTCCTCCTCCTCCTGTTCTTCCTTCTCTTGTACTGGGAACTATATGTCGGCCCTTCTGCTAGAAGGGACATATTCTATGACTAAAGATTTCTCCGAGCCCAATAATAACTTCTGTTAAGTGACAGTTTCTGATACTCATTGCTAGGAAATCTTCACTTCTAGCAAATCTACAAAGCGAATTATTGCTGTTTTCCACCAGTGCCCCTTGGGGAGGCCTGTGGACAGGGGATCGTCCTGACCAGGAGGGTTATGAAGGAAATGGACAGCATACTGTATAAAAACATGGGAACTCCTCACATCCCATGGCAGGAACCAGTAGTTTCCCAAGCTATCACCCAAGTGTCACAGTGAATTCTAATCAATGCCCTAGAATGTTTTAGTGACCCTTCCCCACATTTTCCTCAGATCAGCAAAGAAACCCACAAGCTTCTGGGTCATAACCCCTGCACTACCTTTTGTAGGACTCTGCTGTTCAGCACACCGTGAGTTTTTGCTCCTATAAAAATCACGTTTAAAAACAGACATTTCCCCATAAACCCTGTTTCTTGGCAGCCTTCCTTTATTCTGTATTCCGAGTTATTGAACAGTCAGCCTCGAGGCTATGATCTTCCTGTGTCATGCTGTGACTCTCCCTGTACATAAGGAAGCCTCTCCTCTGCCTTGCTCCCAGCGCACACCCAGTAAATTAAACTCCTGAAATGCTGGCACACTTGGCCCTGACCACATGCATATCACTTGAGCATCAACCAGAGTCCTGCCTTCCCTTCCTCCAGTCAAGATAGACTTCTTCCAATGGAGTTGCTGAAAGTAGTATAAAATAAGATGGGTAACCCCATTAAAAATGGGGTTCAGAGCTAAACAAAGAATTCACAGCTGAGGAATGCCCAATGGCTGAGACAGGAACCGGATGTAGATCGCTCTGAGAGACACAGCCAGAATAGAGCAAATACAGAGGCGAATGCCAGCAGCAAACCACTGAACTGAGAACAGGACCCCCGTTGAAGGAATAAGAGAAAGGACTGGAAGAGCTTGAAGGGGCTCGAGACCCCATATGTACAACAATGTCAAGCAACCAGAGCTTCCAGGGACTAAGCCACTACCTAAAGACTATACATGGACTGACCCTGGACTCTGACCTCATAGGTAGCAATGAATATCCTAGTAAGAGCACCAGTGGAAGGGGAAGCCCTGGGTCCTGCTAAGACTGAACCCCCAGTGAACGGGATTGTTGGGGGGAGGGTGGTAATAGGGGGAGGATGGGGAGGGGGGGAAGTCCATATAGAAGGGGAGAGGGATGTTGGCCTGGAACCCAGAAAGGGGAATAACAACCGTAATGTAAATAAGAAATACTCAAGTTAATAAAGATAAAAAATAAAATAAATAAAATAAAATAAGATGGGTAAGTAAACACTGCACATCCTAGCCCTGTACTCTAGCCCCTGTCACTTCTTTAGCACTTTACATGCTATGGATGTGAGTGTCTTGCTCACATGTATGTGCATACAGCACACGAGAGCCACAGATGCCAAAAGAGGACATCTGATCTCCGGGAACGGGAGTCCCGATGGTTGTGAGACACTGCATTGTGCCGGGACCCTAACTCAGGTCCTCTCGGAGAGCAATGTATGCTCTTAACTACTGAGCCATCTCTCAGCTCCTCGTTTTGCTTTTCTGAGACAAGGTGGCCCAGTCTGACCTAGAACTACTGTAAAACCACTGCCTCTGCTTCCCAAGTACTAGGATCGAGTAATAAGTCTGAGGCACCACACCAGGCTTTTTTTTTTAATCCTGCCCTTCCTTTCTCTCCTCTTCCGTCTCCTTTCCTCTTTTCCTCCCTTCTCTTTCATGTCACCTAGCTCCCTTCCTTTGCTCAAATATGCCTGGAAGGGCCAGCCCTAAAATGGAATGTACAATAGTTTCTTCCTTTTCTTTGATTCCCCTGAGGCAAGCCCCTGCAGTCATCTCCTTGCCTCTCCCTTCATCCTCCTGCCATCTTGTGGCAGGTGGAGAACGAAACAGGCTTGAGCCAGGTGGCAGAGTATCTGTGTCTGCTTTGTCATGACTAAAGGTTTCTTGGAGCTCAAAGTTTTGGAGGTTCTGGCTTCTACTTTGGGAAGCCTGTGGTGAAGTGGTTCGTCCTCACAGGAGTATATGGCAGACAGCAACTGCCTGATTCATTACAGGAACAAAAAGAATCGAGGCTCTCTCTTTCCAGAGCACATTGCCAGTGGTTTGAGCATGCCTGCAAGGCACCCACCAACTCAAGGCTCTGTTACCTCCCATAGCACCATCCTGTGGACTCTTAACCTGTAGGCCTTTGGATGACTTTGGGATACAAACTCTAAACTGGCATGGTGTAGCACACCTTTAATCCCAGCACTGGGAGCAAAGACAAGTAGGCCACTGTTACTTCAAGGTCTGCCTGGTCTTCATAGAGAGTTCTAGAACAGCTAAGGCTACCTAGAAAGACCCTACCTCAAGAAAAAAATTTAAACAAAGAGCCAATAATATTCTAAGAACCTTAGGCTGCCTGTGCTAACAGAACTACATCTCGACTGTTTCTGATTGCTAAGCTGTATGGCTTAGACATGTCCTCTTAAGCTCTCAGGGATGGGCTGTCCTCTGAGATAGTATGCTCGCCATCCACAGCATAGCTCTCAGCCATGGCGGGAGAGGGTCTTCCTTCCTTGCAGGAGCTCAACATGCTCCTGTGGCAACGTTTGTTTAAAACTTTGTAAGGATTTTCTAAATTATAAACAGCAGCAAGACATCATGGCGAGGTGTTTCTCACCACTCTGACTCGGATGCCGTGTCCTGGTGAGATTAGAGAGCGTGGTTGTGTGCCTCTTCCCTTCGGAGCTGCTTCCTTGGTTGGCATACATGCTCTCCTTTTGCTTTGCTCTGTCGGTCAGCTGTGAGATTTAGAGATGACGTCCTGCAGGTTGAGAGATTGCAGGATCCACTAATTAAGAAGCTAGGCAGAGGGATAGTCAGAAGGACTTTCAGTCTTGTTTCCTGGATTCAATTGCCTTTCTCTTGGCAATGACCTGAGCTTTCCTTGTGTGTTGAAACAGTCATTTGCTTAGTAGATGATGACGAAGTCCCCAGTGTTCACCAGGCCCTGTGAAGCCACTGAGACGTCAGTACCTGTGTGCACCGGACCCTTTGAAATAGAAGATTTGAGCCTATTTCTTGCTTTATGATTATTGCTTTGGTAAGGAGTGAGCTGCCTGTAGAAGACTTGGTAAGACCTACAAGGTCACGTGTGACAGACCATGTCAAAACTCAGAGCTCTGAAGGTAGTTTCTGTAAGACCTCGCCTAGCGGAATTATTATTTGGCTGTCATATTACTCTACGTTAATTTCTGAAAAAGCAAACAGGAAAACCTCCACCCACAGCAACCTAGAAGTAGACTTTTAAACAAACTGACGAGGCTTTTCTACGGAAAAATGAAATACATTTTTATGTTTCATAGTTTTCCCTACTGATATTTTTGTAAATTTTTGCAGTTAGCAGGCTTTACTTATGTAATAAAGAAATCTTCATTACTTAAACATCGCAATTGAAGAAACAAGGTCATCTTGGAGTTGTGAATGGCTGTATGTTTTATTAATGGGTCTGCCTGATCTTGGGGGATGGACACTTATACATAGACATTTATGACTGTCACTGAACTAAGTTAATATATTTTAGCCGCTGTCAAGGGAGAAATTCATTGTGTTTTCTAGGTACCAGCCACCATGGTCAAGTTGCTATATGAATATTCCGATGAATGGTTTGGACCAATCTTGTCATACTTTTATTAGGCTTTGACATAGTTTGAGCAGATTAAACTCAAAGAAAATTCAAGATTGCTGCTGTGTAACCACAAATTATTTAGTACAGACATCCGAATTCAGAGCAACTCTAAGCCGCACTGTGGAAGATGGAGGTCTCTTCATACAGGCTTAGCACAGAAAGCCTCCATTTGATTTTTACTTCCCGTTAGATAGACACCAGTTGACTTGTTTTGCGTAAGACCAGAAGGCTTCCCCTTGGGGAAGAGACTGGTGATGTTGCCTCTGGGTAGCTGGGAAGCTGGTTTTAAGTTGAGGCCGGAGGCCACAGGGAGTAGAGAGTCAGTGTGAGAAGTGACATTCCTGCATTGGCACTTTTAACAAGTCCCACAGCTCTGCAGGTGGCACAGAGCCAGCATGTATGACCCTGGATGCAGAGCAGTCAGTTACCCGGTGACAGGTTGCCTGAGGTATGTAGATCGCCTTTGATCTCTTATTCTTCCCTCAGGTTCACCTGACCCAGTAATGAATGTGGCAGGTGGAGTCTCTTGCTACAATGTAGCGATTATGAAAGGACAAGTTTCTGAAGAAAAGCTCATGAACTTGGGAAGTATTGTTTTCTTTCTATTCACAAATTATCTTAATGCCTGGTTTATTTATGACACCACCACCAAATCTGACTCTTTACCAGTAGCATCTATGTCCTCTATATGAACACAAAAGTACCCCAGATCCAAACTGCATGAGCCAAGAATGCCAGGCAGAGGAAAACCCCACACCGACCTCATAGGACAGTGAAAAATGGAGGCATACTGAAAACATAGTTACCAATTAATGTATATACATAACACAGTACATGCCAGCATGTGCCCGTAATCTGGGTCCTCAGGAGACAGGTAGGAGAACCAGGAATGTGTCACCAGCCTAGGCTATGTAACAAGACACTGTTTCAAAAAAGGGGATAGGGGGGAACAGGCTGGGTAGGATAGCTCATGCCTTTAAGCCTGGCAGTTGGAAGGGAGAGGCAGGCTAATCCCTGTGAGTTCTAGGCTAGCCTTATAAACATAGTAACTTCCACACCAGCCAGGGCTCCATAATGAGATCCTGTCTCAAAAGTAATTATGTGTCATATGAACAAGTTACCTCTCACATGAGGATAATAGAGCATGCCTGGCTTCCCGTGGGGTCTAGGACTGTCCGCTCTCCTTTCCATCCCCCCAGTCTCCAGAGAAGCTCATGTCAGTGTTCTGATCTTAGTCTCTAGAACTGAGCTAAATTAACCTCATTTCTCTGAAAGTTAAAAAAAAAAGGATTAGGAGTGATTGATGAATTTCATGTTTAAATCTGAGTCCTATCCCCAAGATAACATATCAGGAATGTGCAAGTCTTCCAAAAATCCATGTAATCTGAAAAACTTCTGGCTTCAGTTGTTTAAGCTAAGGAGCTCTCAGCCTATGTTAATCTCTTCTTTAGAGGAAATTGTCTATAGAAATGTTGGAAAGGAGATGACGTAGAAGAATGTTTGCAAATTATGTAGCTTTGCCTTTAAGGAATCAATGGACTCTCGGCAGGATCCATGTAGTGTCATGGCGGCTGGTACTCTGGTTTTTGTTTGTCTTATACATAGCACAGCATGGGCCATCTCAGCAGACCAAGCAGTGGGGTCCTGACTAGCCAAAGAAGGAGAGATGGGAGAGCCTTCCCTCAAGTGTCAAGCCACAAGATGTTGCCTTTCCTAGACAGCATACAATTCTCTCCTAGTATCTTAACCCTGGGTTTGGTTTTGACTCTTTTAATAGCACCCCGCTTCTTGTAACCATGCTGGGGATCAGTCCCAGGGCCTTCTTCCTGCTAGGCAAGTCATCTACCTGTAAGCTACAACCCCAGATACCTGTCACCTCTTACCTTACAGTGCAGTTGGAAAAACTGCTCTTTCCTTCGTGGGGAAACCTGTAAGATGTAGGTGGTGAATTTCATGTAACATTGTAGCAAAGCTTTATTGTAACTTTACCCTTTTGTAAGCCTGAACATCTTTGGGTGTTTGTCTTATGTGCAATCTGCTTCCTAAGTTATCATTCCGTTTCCAGAGGATGAGTGGAATCATTCCTATCCGCAGGAGAGAGAACCTTATTGAAGAGAGGAGTAGTAGCTTCCTGTGCTTGATTATCCTCGGTGGGAATTATCAATGTCAAGCCACTCTTGACATTAGGAACTTGATTTTCTTCGTTAAACCCCAGTCTTCTTACCTACCAATTAGAAGCCTTGAAGGCGTTCCAGTCAAGACTGAGAACAAAGAGACATGAGGGTAGCTGTAGAAATGTGTGTCTCTCTCTCTCGTACAACTCACATGCCTGTGATTGCTGTGTCTTCATTTGAACTTGTCAGAAGGCTCAGAATCTCAGATCTGTCACGAGCGCCGATACTGAGATCTGTGTAGGAAATTACATACGGAACTCACTCAGGAAAGCCTGTTTGAGGATGGTGCTTGCCCTGGGAAGGGAGACAGGGGTGGATCCTGAAGCTTGCTCACCAGCTGCATTAACTTGGACATGGCAAGAGGAAAGATTTTTAGGGTTGTCTTCTGGCCTTTAAAGATAATACACACATGTGCAGCTTCACACACACACACACACACACACACACACACACACACACACACACACTGGGGTGCCTCCCATACAAAAATAAAGGGCACCAGCAACTAATATGCATTCAGTCATTCGCTCATTAGCTTTTATTTGCTTTGAGCCACCAGGGTTACCAACTATTTCCTCCTCTTTTATTCTTCTGAGGGAGGGGAAATGCAATCTTTTCCTTATAGAGTTCTTAGTGACTGCTGGTGATAAGACAGTGGTGTCTCTCCGTTCTCACTGAAGCGCTCCAGAGTAAATTGTGTCATTTGGCAGCTGTTTCCTTCCAGTTATAAGCTCGCCCACCTACCCACCTGGAGCTGACCTTATGAACGATTCTTTGCCCTCGGTTGGTTAGAGTGTACTGGTAGGAGTCTTAGCAGTGCTTCGCAGCTCCATTCCTGTGGATTTGCTGCGGCCTGTGCTTCCCGGTAAGTTTCTCCACGACCCTCAAGGGCCACTCCTCTCTCCCTCCAGCCAGCATCACTCTTGAAGCGTTACTTTTTAGAGGACCATTTCTGTGCTGCAGCAACATCTTGCCTCCTAGCCTCCTTCTTGCTTTAAGCTGAATATCTGTTCCCTGTAACTCAGTAGCCCAGCCTTGGGGTGCTGCTTCACATACTGAATTCCTCCCTTGTTGCTTCTCTTCCTGAGGTAATAGCTCCCCTCTGCTCTAACCTAGCCTCCCTTCAGGGCCCTCTCTCATCCCACCCAGTTTCAGTAGTTAACTCCTTTTTACTTGCTAGCAGTTCTTTGTATGAAAATCTCCACATTCAAATTACTGGTGTGGTTTCAGTCTCCTGATGGGACCCTGGCTAGAAGAAAACGGGTAACAGAAAAAGCCACTGCAAGAAGGAATTAATTGCCACAGAATTACCAACTCTGTGACTGGTGCCCTATTTTTCTCAACAGGCCCAATCACCGACTTTACTTTAGTCTGGATTACATCAGACATTCTGTAATCAGGTGCCAAATATTCTCACCAGCACAACTGCATCGAGTGCAAAATAAGTAAATATTCTTTTATGACTCAGTAATATGAAGCCATTTATCTGCTCAGCACAGAGTTATTCAACAGCGTCTGCAAACCAGCAATAGAGTGGGTACTTAAAAAAAAAAAAAAAGATCAAGACGCAGACCCTGCCTTGCAAGTTTCTTAGGAAGACAGTACCTGTGTGTATGGAAGGCTACCCAGGGAGGCAGCTGATTCTGCATGGCAGCCTGCATTGCTGTTTGCATGGCCTTGCATTTCTAGACTAAGTGACATCATAGGCAGTACTCTGTCCTGTGTGATCCACTTGCATTTCTAAGTCCCTTGGCATTTACTTGTCTTTTTAGTAGTTTCCTGTTTTCTCTACATTCATGAAACTTGCTTCTGAGAAATACAAGAGCTATGAACTGAAAAAATTTTGGTGATCAATGAAAAGAAATGGCCTTTAAGCTTCTGGAATAGTGTGTGAATATTGCATGCTTTGGGGCTTGAGGCTACATCCCTTTAACTATGGGGATTACTAGAAGCCAGGTGATCAGAGTGAGGGTCTTGGAGTATGTTGTGTCCTGGAGATCAGAAGAGTCAAAGGGGAAATGGTTCTTGTGTAGACAAAATTTGAGTAGCTATGTTGGTGGTATCTTCTATTACTTCATGCTCACAAACTCTATAAACTAATATTTAGGCAGCCACCACCCTAGAATTGTTCTGGCCAGTTTCTTCCATGGAACTGGGTTCTCTTTGCTGTGTCCCTTGTCAAGAAGTTAAATCACTCTGAGAAGATCAGCCCTTGGAACTATGAACCATTGCCAGAGGTGGCGCTCTGGACTGCCCCAGCTCTATCTACTCTTAGCTTACTCTATTCTACTGGAATATGTTTGACCTTGATCAACTGCTGGGAAATACTGTCTAATCTTGTGTATCTTCCTAGAGACTGACTGCTTTAGTGGAATAAAAGCTCTCTGAAAAATGCTGCAGTAAAGGGAACCTGTCATTTAAAAACCTGGGCTAGTATTCACTTTGGGTCCTTAGCTTCCCCTATATACCAGCTGTCCCTACACTTAAGGGATAGAACAAATACCGGGATTTGACTGCTGTTTCCACCTGTGTCCCCCCATACCACTACCTGATAGTGAGTGCATATCAATCTATATGAAAGTTTAAGATTATTTCTCATGGTCTCCGTGGTCCTTGGGGATTTGAAGAACTCAATAAGTGGTTATCGCCCTTAGATGGAAATTGTGGATATAGGCAGTAGAAGACTTGTGATGAAGATTTTCAGTAGCTCAGGTGACTGCCGTGATGGGATTATAGGTGACGTCGGCTGTGCTGACAGGCAGACAGACCTGAAGAAATAGATCATGATAGGATCACTGCAAGAATGGACTCAGAGAAAGGATCAAGGGTCGACATCTGGTGTCAAACTAGAGGGGACCACTTGGGTGTGAAGCCCACTGCTTACTGCATGTCTGCGACTATGGTGAAGTCTCACTTTGACTCTGGTTGCAGGAACATCAGCATGAAAAGAATCGCTAGTTCTACATGGAGAATTGCTTGCTTCCCGTGAGGGCTCTCTGCTGGTACTCAGTATAATGCAGTGTATGGACCTTCAAAACTCCACCTATCTGTTAAGTGTTACTCGTCAAAGAGTTAGTGCCATTAGGGAATGATGCCATCCAAGTGTGTAAAGTCCCATCTGGTGTCCTCTGAGAGATTGACTGACTACAAGGCTAAACAGGAAACATGGCCCTGAGATGTAGGCATGTATCCATGCCTGTGAGGAGAGATCCTGTCAGAGTGAGAAAGAAAAACAGCAACTCACAGCCGAAGTTGCCTAAAATCTCATGAAGAATTAGTGGAGGAAAGTAAAGATTCCTAACTGAGAGCTCATGGACTCTGCATCTGTTTGAGAAAATGGTTATTAATGTAATAGAGTCCAGGTCAGGGTAAGGCTAGGTTTTTCATAGTCCCTAAAGAGATTCAGTGTTGTCCCCTTCTGTCTCTGTCCTGTTGCATGTGATAAGACACAGGAAGGAATGTAACTCTATTGTCACACAAAGCTCTACTTTTATATCACACCTGACAGGGAATCTGAACCAAAGTGGCAGCTGGACACTGTGGTGCCCTGTTATCCCCATTGGCCCTGGGTTGGTCTTTACTGAACCATGTTTGCTGTCACAGGGGTGTGAATAAACTCAATCCTTTTCAATTTATTCATGTTCTAGTTTCCTTTCTGTTGTTGTGACAAACGCCTTGACAAGAAGCATCATGGGTTAGGAAAGAGTTTACTTGGCTTACAGTTGCAGGTTACAGTCATTGTCAAGGTGTAAATACACACAGCTCATCACTTCACATCCACAGTTAAGAGCAAAGAGAAGTGAGTGCTCCTGTGCTCACTTATCCTTCCCTATTCTTATGTAGTCCAGGATCCTATACTAGAGAACAGTGCCACCCACAATGGGCGGTGTCATCCTGTAGCAATTAACATTCGAGACAACCCCCAAGAGACAAGTCTACAGGCCAACAGGATCTAGACAATCTCTCAGTTATAAAACTCGCTTCTCAAGTGATTTTAGATCAGTGGTTCTTAACCTGTGGGTCACAATCCCTTTGTGCGTTGTACATCAGATATCCTGCATAATGCAAATATAATTCATAACTAGCAAAATCACAAGAAGCACTGTTCTAGATTGTTGAAGATTGCGTCTGTTGACAGTTACAGCTAAGCAGTACAGTCCATCCCCTGCCAACTTGGAGCCATAACTCCCCAACTCTTGTCTCCAAAGTCATGTGTTAATATCTTAATGTAAACTATGGTTCAACCTTAAATGTCCCAGAGTCTTTAAAAATTCCAATAATTTAAAAGCCCAAAGTCTTTTAACTGTGGGCTTTTGTAAAAAAAAAAAAAAAAAAAAAAAACAACCAACCAAACAAACAAAAACAAAAAAACTTACAAATATTTTCATTCTAAAATGTAAGGATAGGTGCATACAACAATCATACTTAAGGAAAAGCAGACCCAGCAGCATGAATCAGTATAGCTCATCGACATATTCAGCTTGTAATTTTCTGTGCTCCAAAGGACTTGGGCAGACCCTTCAGCTCTGCCATAAGCAGAAAATACAGCTTCTCTTATAGGAATAGATAAGTCGAAACTGAACCAGTCCCACAACTCCCTGCACCCAAATTCCATGGGGCAATGAGCTGGACCCTCAGAAGTGCTGACAATCCTGAGACCTCAGGGGAGACTGCCACTTCCTCTCACATTCCTGACCCAAGAAGAACCCACCTAGTGCCCTCTGTGCCCTCTGGGCTCAGGGACCTAGGAGCAATCAGGGCAAGACCAGCACCCAGAGCTGAAAGCAAGTCTCCAGGAATTCGTACAAAGTAAGAGCAGAGGTAAGACCTGCTCTTCTTCGCCAAGGAACCTGCCTGGAGGCTTCAGGTCACACAAACCCAGGAGCAGCTCTCTGCTCTCAGAACTGGCTGAAAGAAAACAGGTGTACAGGAATGCTGATGCACAGGCCTACAGAAGGGTCAAGCCACTGTCAGAGACAGCAAAACAAGCTAACACCAGAGACAACCTGATGGCGAGAGGCAAGCTCAGAACATAAGCAACAGAGACCAAGACTACTTGGCATCATCAGAGCCCACTTCTCCCACCAAAGCAAAGACTTGATATCCAAACACACCAGAAAAGCAAGATTTGGATTAAAAATCACATCTCATGATGATGATAGAGGACTTTAAGAAGGACATAAATAACTCCCTTAAAGAAATACAGGACAACAGAGGTAAACAAGTAGAAGCCCTTAAAGAGGAAACACAAAAATCCCTTAAAGAATTACAAGAAAACACAACCAAACAGGTGAAGGAACAAAACCATCAAGGATTTAAAGATGGAAATAGAAACAATAAAGAAAGCACAAAGGGAGACAACCTTGGAGATAGAAAACCTAGGGAAGAGATCAGGAGTCATAGATGCCAGAATCATGAACAGAATATAAGAGATAGAAGAGAGAATCTTAGGGGCAGAAGATACCATAGAAAACATTAACACAACAGTCAAAGAAAATGCAAAAAGCTCCTAACCCAAAACATCCAGGAAATCTAGGACACAATGAGATCAAACCTAAGGATAATAGGTACAGAAGAGAGAAAGGACTCCCAACTTAAAGGGCCAGTAAATATCTTCAACAAAATTATAGAAGAAAACTTCCCTAACCTAAAGAAAGAGAAGCCTACAGAACTCCAAATAGATTGGATCAGAAAAGAAATTCCTCGAATCATATAACACTCAAAACACCAAATGCACAAAACAGAGAAAGAATACTAAAAGCAGTAAGAGGAAAAGGTCAAGAAACATATAAAGGCAAACCCATCAGAATCACACCAGACTTCTCACCAGAGATTAGGAAAGCCAGAAGATCCTGGGCAGATGCCATACAGACCTTAAGAGAACACAAATGCCAGCTCTCAATTAACATAGATGGGGAAACCAAGATACTTCATGACAAAACCAAATTTACACAATATCTTTCTACAAATCCAGCCCTACAAAGGATAATAGATGGAAAACTCCAACACAAAGAAGGAATGTAATCCTAGAAAAGGCAAGAAAGTAATCTCCTTGCAACGAAACTAAAAGAAGAGAGCCATAATTCCACCTCTAACAACAAAAACAACAGGAAGCAAGGATCACTATTCCTTAATATCTCCGAACATCAATGGACTCAGTTCCTCAATACAAAGACATAGACTAACAGACTGGATAGTAAAGAGGGCCCAGCATTTTGCTGGATACATGAAACACACCTCAGAGACAAAGACAGACACTACTTCAGAGTAAAAGGCTGGAAAAGAACTTTCTAAGCAAATGTTCTGAAGAAGCAAGCTGGAGTAGCCATTCTAATATCGAATAAAATAGATTTTCAACTAAAAGTCATCAAAAAAGATAAGGAAGGACACTTCATATTCATCAACAGAAAAATCCACCAAGATGAACTGTCAATCCTAAATATCTATGCTCCAAATGTATTGGCACCCACATCCATAAAAGAAACCTTACTAAAGCTCAAATCACACATTGCACCTCACACAATAATAGTAGGAGATTTCAACACCCCACTCTCATCAGTGTACAGATCATGGAAACAGAAAATAAATACAGACACAGTGAAACTAACAGAAGTTATGAACCAAATGGATTTAACATATATTTATAGAACATTTCATCCTTAAAAAAAAGAATATACCTTCTTCTCCTCACAGTACTATCTCCAAAATTGACCATATAATTGGTCATAAAACAGGCCTCAACAGATACAAGGAGATTGAAATAGTCCCATGCATCCTATCAGATCACCACGGACTGAGGCTGGTCTTCAATAACAACAATAAAGACAGAAAGCCCATATATACATGGAAATTGGACAATGCTCTACTCAATGAAAACCTGGTCAAGGAAGAAATAAACAAAGAAATTAAAGACTTTAGAATTTAATAAAAATGAAGGCACAACATACCCAAATTTATAGAACACTATGAAAGCAGTGCTAAGAGGAAAACTCATAGCTCTGAGTGCCTCCAAAAAGAAACAGGAGAGAGCATACATTAGCAGCTTGACAGCATACATAAAAGCTCTAGAACAAAAAGAAGCAAACACACCCAAGAGGAGGAGAAGGCAGGAAATAATCAAACTCAAGACTGAAATCAACCAAGTAGAAACAAAAAGGACTATATACAAAGAATCAACAAAACCAGGAGCTGGTTCTTTGAGAAAATCAACAAGATAAGTAAACCCTTAACCAGACTAACCGGACAGCACAGAGAGACTATCCAAATTAACAAAATCAGAAATGAAAAGGGAGACATATCTGAGGAAATTTAAAAAAAATCATCAGATCCTACTACAAAAGCCTAACAAAACTGGAAAATCTGGATGAAATGCACAATTTTCTAGACAAATACCAGGTATCAAAGTTAAATGAGGATCAGATAAACCATCTAAACAATTCCACACCTCCTAAGGAAATAGAAGTAATTATTAAAAGTCTCCCGAACAAAATGAGGCCAGGACCAGATGGGTTTAGTGCAGAATTCTATCAGACCTCATAGAAGACCTCATACCAATGCTGTCCAAACTATTCCACAAAATAAAAACAGAAAGAACACTACCCAATTCCTTATATGAAGCCACAATTATGCGTATACCCAAACCACACAAAGATCCAACAAAGAAAGAGTACTTCAGACCAATTTTCCTTATGAATACTATATACAAAAATACTCTATAAAATTCTTGCAAACTGAATCCAAGGACACATCAAAAGGATCATCCATCTTTATCAAGTAGGCTTCATCACAGGGATGCAGGGATGCTTCAATATATGGAAAGCCATCAACATAATCCACTATATAAACAAAGGGGGAAAAAACACATGATCATTTCATTAGATGCTGAAAAAGCATTTGACAAAATTCAACACCCCTTCATGATAAATGTCCTTGAAAGATCAGGAATTCAAGGCCCATACCTAAACATAGTAAAAGCAATATACAGCAAACCAATAGCCAACATTAAACTAAGAGCAGAGAAACTTGAAGCAATCCCACTAAAATCAGATACTAGACAAGGCTGCCTACTCTCTCCCTACTTATTCAATACAGTATTTGTATTCGAAGTCCTAGCCAGAGCAAGCAGACAACAAAAAGAGGTCAATGAGATACAAATTGGAAAGGAAGAAGTCAAAATATCACTATTTGCAGATGATATTATAGTATACTTAAGTGACCCCAAAAGTTCATCAAAGAACTACTAAGTCTGATAAACACCTTCAGCAAAGTGACTGGATATAAAATTAACTCAAAGAAATTAGTGGCCTTCCTCTACTTAAAGATAACCAGACTGAAAACAAAGTTAGGGAAATGACACCCTTCACAATAGTCCCACAGAACATAAAATACCTCAGTGTGACAGACACTAAGCAAGCAAGTGAAAGATCTATATGACAAGAACTTCAAGTCTCTGAAGAAAGAAATTGAAGATCTCAAAAGATGGAAAGATCTCCCATGCTCATCGACTGGAGGATTAATATAGTAATATTAATATAAGAATATTAATTGTCAAAAGCAATCTACAGATTCAGTGCAATCCCCATCAAAATTCCAACTCAATTCTTCATAGAGTTAGAAAGAGTGATTCACAAATTAATTTGGAATAGCAAAAAAACAAGCATAGAGAAAACTATCCTCAACAATAAAAGAGCTTCTGAGGGAATCACCATCCCTGATCTCAAGCAGTATTATGGAGCAATAGTGATAAAAATTGTATGGTATTGTACAGAGACAGACACGTAGATCAGTGGAATAGAATTGAAGACCCAGAAAGGAACCCACATACCTATGGTCACTTGGTCTTTGACAAAGGAACTAAAACCATGGAGTGGAAAAAAGATAGCATTTTCAACAAATGGTGCTGGTTCAACTGGAGCTCAGCATGTAGAAGAACACAAATTGACCCATTCTTATCTCCCTATACAAAGCTTATGTCCAAGTGGATTAAGGACCTCTACATAAAACCAGATACACTCAAACTAATAGAAGAAAAACTGGGGAAGAGCCTTGAACACATGAACACTGGGGAAAATTTCCTGAAAAGAACATCAATGGCTTATGCTCTAAGATCAATAATCAACAAATATGAGTTCATAAAACTGCCAAGCTTCTGTAAGTCAAAGAACACTGTCATTCTGACAAAACAGCAACCAACAGATTTGGAAAAAATCTTTACCAATCCTACATCCGATAGAGGTCTAATATCCAAAATATACAAAGAACTCAAGAAGTTAGACTCCAGAGAGCCAAATAACCCTGTTAAGAAAATGGGTTACAGAGCTAAACAAAGAATTCTCAGCTGAGGAATATTGAATGGCTGAGAAGTACATAAAGAAATGTTCAACATCCTTAGTCATCAGGGAAATGCAGATCAAAACAGCTCTGAGATTCCACCTCACACCAGTTAGAATGGCTAAGATCAAAAACTCAGGCGACAGAAGATGCTGGTGAGGATGTGGAGAAAGAGAACACTCCTCCATTGTTTGTAGGATTGCAAACTGGTATAATCACTCTGGAAATCAGTCTGGAGGTTCCTCAGAAAATTGGACATTGCACTACCTGAGGACACAGCTATACCTCTCCTGGGCGTATCCCCAAATGACTCTCTAATGTACAACAAGGACACATGCTCCACTATGTTCATAGCAGCCTTATTAATAATTGCCAGAAGTTGGAAAAAACCCAGATGACCTTCAACAGAAGAATGGATACAGAAAATGTGGTACATCTACACAGTGGAGTACTGCTCAGCTGTCAAAAACAATGACTTCATGAAATTCATAGGCAAATGAAATATCATGCTGAGTGAGGTAACCCAATCACAAAAACACACACATAGTATGCATTCACTGATAAGTGGATATTAGCCCAAAGGCTTGAATTACCCAAGACAACATTTACAGACCACATGAAGTTCAAGAAGGATGATCAAAATGTGGATACTTCAGTCCTTCTTAAAAATACAAAAATATTCATAGGGAGATATGGAGACAAAGTTTGGAGCAGAGACTGAAGGAATGGCCATTCAGAGCCTGCCCCATCTGGGTATACAGCCCATTTATGTACAGCCACCAAAACTAGATAATATAGATGAAGCTAAGGAATGCATGCTGACAGGAACCTGATATAGCTGTGTCCTGAGAGGTTCAGCCAGAGCATGTCAAATACAGAAGTGAATGCTAGCAGCAAACCACTGAACTGAGAATGGGGTCCCTGTTGGAGGAATTAGAGCAAGGATTGAAGGGATTGCAACCCCATAAGAACAACGATACCAACCAACCAGAGCTCTCAGGGACTAAACCACTGCCCAAAGACTACACATGGACAGACCCATGGCTCCAGCTGCCTATCATATGTAGCAGAGGATGGCTTTGAGGGGCACCAATGGGAAGAGAAGCCTTTGGTCCTGCCAAGGCTACACTCCTCAGTGCAGAAGAATGTCAGGGGGTTGGGAAGAGGGTTGGTTGGGGAGAGGGAACACCCTCATAGAAGAAGGGGATACGGGGCTTATGGACAGGAAACATGGAAAGGGAAAAACATTTGACATGTAAATAAAAGGCTTCTTAAATAAAAAAAAAAAGGAATAGAAGTCCCCTGACAGTTCTTGGTAGACATTAAGTATTCCTAACATTGAAACTAAGGCTTCACTGCTTCTCAAGATAGCTCTACAGAGACTCCCAGGCTGGTCACAAGATGTTTGGCCTCCAAGATTCACTCAGTCTTGCATCTTGCATGACTTCGACATCAATGCCACTTGGATGCTGTTTACATTACCAAGGTCAGCTCAAGATATAGCCTGGCTTCCTTAGATTCCGAGTCCCTGTGTGCTGATCCAGGGAAACACGTCTTGATTGTGTCAATGAAGTCTGGAAGGATTCACCTGAATGGCGCTGATCTCTTTGACAATGACAGCTACTTCTTGGCCCTTGCCTGGTCAGCACATACACATTCTTGGACAAGACAGCGGCTGAATAGTACATGAATACTCCTGCTAACAGCAAAGTCTCTTCCCTTCTGGAACTTGATCTGGATCTCTGCCGTCACTATTACTTTGAGCATTCCAGTCTTCTAAGCTCACACAAGGAAGACCCCTTGCTCTCTTTATGACATCTTCAATGGGTATTCCAGACCAGAGTTCCAAAGTCTTGATCATTGCCCTCTCCAAAACAGTTTCATGCATAAAACTCACGTGGTCAGGTCTATCTTAGCAACACTCCAATCTTAGTACCAGTTTCTGTTCCACTGTCACTCCTGCTGCTGTGCCCTGGCAAGAAGCAACATAGTGAAAGAAAGAGAGATTTTTGCTTACAGTTCTAGATTACGTTAGTTAACAATCAGAATAATTACCTTATAAACATGCTGACAAGTCAAGATAATCTAGAAAGTTCCTCATTTGAAACTCTAGGTTGGTATTGTTGACAGTTAAAACTATCTACTACACTACATATTTGGCAAATATGCCCAAGTATTAAAATATGCTATCAAATGTGATATCCATTTAACTATATGACTATGTCAGTATCTACCTATAAAATATTTTAACATTGATAGCACTTTTCTCAGATTTATTGGTGTGTGTGTGTGTGTGTGTGTTGTCCATCTGTCTGTCTACCTGCCTGTCTATGTCTGCATGAATGTACATGGAGGTCAGAAACATATCATATCTCTTGGAGCTGAGCTATAGACACACTTTTCAGCCACATGATGTAGGTGTTGGGATTGAAACTCTGGTCCTCATGATGAACAGCAAGAACAAGTAACCACTACGCTATCTCTCCAGCCCTCAAGTAACTTTAATATCAACATTTTAATATAATTTGCTATTCAAAATGCAGATCACTTTTTTTCTATCTCTAAAAATAATCAATCTTGGGCAATGGCATAGTTGGCAAAGAACTTGCCATAAAAGCAAGAGAACAGACTATGGTTTAATCCCTGTAATCTGTACACGAAAAAGAGGAAAAGGCTGGGCATCATGGCCCACATTTATTACCCCAGTCCTTCAGAGACAGAGCCAGGGGCATACCTGGGGCTATGTAGGCTGGCTAAATTACCCATTTTCATGTGAAGTGAGAATCTGAGTCTCAAAAAGCAAGGTAGGACTAGGTATGGAAGCTTATGTCTGGAATCCCAGGACTCTGAAGGCAAAGGCAAGTGGGAATCTCTGTGAATTTGCAGCCAGCCTGATCTGGATGATTCTAGGACAGCCGGGGAATTGTAGAGATCCCTGCCAGATAGATGATAGATAGATAGATAGATAGATAGATAGATAGATAGATAGATAGATAGATAGATAGATAGATAGATAGGTAGGTAGGTAGGTAGGTAGATGGATGGATGGATGGATGGATGGATGGATGGATGGATGGATGGATGGATGGATGGATGGATGGATGGACGGACGGACGGATGGACGGACGGACAGACTGACTGCTGGTTAATGAGTCCAAAGGTTAATCTCTGAAATGCATGCCTGTAGCTACTCAAACACACACAATAATTGTGTTTGTAGACATTTCAGGTAACATGAAAGTCTGTTAAGGAAAAAAGTGGAATGCCTCAGTCCTTCCATAATGAGGGAACCACTTGTATTTGATCTTTCTTCTATTAGGTATTTTAAAGCATATTTATGAACCCATGTTACCTATATAGGGTAAAACTCACCTGCTAAGTAGTTTTGCCCTCCCGTGTACCATTGTCTTGTCACTTTTCCTTAACCTTTTTTAGCCACTGGATAGTGTCACTCTAAATGCTGTTACCACTACTTATGTAATAGTAGGCAATTGATGGACTTTTAGGTTTGGGTTTTCTTTTTTTTTTCCATAATGAACAGCAAAGAAACAGAAGTGCCGTGTCCATGTTTGTCCCCCACTTGATTTCCAAGTGTTTTCCCCTTTATATTAATTCTTAGAAGTAGATGTAAATCACAATACTCAGATTCTTTCTTTCTTTTCTTTCTTTTTTTTTTCGGAGCTGGGGACCAAACCCAGGGCCTTGCGCTTGCTAGGCAAGTGCTCTACCGCTGAGCTAAATCCCCAACCCCTGAGCTAAATCCCCAACCCCTCTCAGATTCTAAAAATACCTGGTACACATCACAGTCCACTGATCAAGTATGCCAGCGCGCACTGGGTCATTCACCAGGATGGCTATAAGTTGGGGAGGAGCTCAGAGCTGTCCCTCACGAGGTTCTCATGCTGTAACCATATCAACTCTCCTTCTTCTCCACCCATCACAACCAGCTTCCTCCACAGACATTCAGTGCGTGAACGACCGCGAAGTCAGAGCAGACCAAGGAATGCCGACCTCTAGAAAGTTAATTTTTAAAGTGATTTCTTCAAACTCAAATTACCTATGGTAATTTATACCCTTGGGCTGTGATAGGGGCATAGCCTTGCTAGCATGGGATTTGACCGAATGCTTTAATTGTACCGAGGCCCAGTCAGAGTGTGTATAATAGATTTCCAAGGAATCCATGAAGTGAAGATTTCTCCAGGCTGCCATCACGTTGGTTTCTTTGCATGACATTCTACCTCCTGATTATTCTGAACCTTCATGGCCTGACTACCAACCAGCCAGCAGTTTAATCTCCGTCAGGTTCCACTAGAGATGCTACAGAGAGTATCTAAAATTCATAGATAACCCTCCTCTTGCCTCATCTCTCTACCTGAATGCAGATGACTGAAAATCTCATGCAGAAAATGGCCCCCTCCTGGGGGTAGATTAAGAGTAGTCTCTCAACTAGTTTGTGGTGTCTACTATGAATCAACAGGTTTCCAAGAGGTGGAGGTATAGCAGGTAGGGGCCTCTGAGATGACTTATGAAAGAGGAAAGACCTCACACCACTCATTCTTGCTTTCTGAGAACCAAACCCAAGACCATTATTAGTTTCTGTTTACTATTTAGAATTTGATTAGATTAGAGGGCACAGAAGACACAGCACTTACTGACCAAAGGCCTTTTCTAATGCTTGGAGAGGATGAAAGTAGGAGATTATTCAAAATAAGTTCACGAGCTGGGGGAGTAACTCAGTGGTAGAGCCCATGCCTACGTACTGAGCTGAGACTCCTCAGTACCAGAGGAAGGTGGTGCTTAGTCTGATATCTGTCTTTCTTACCCAGTCAAGCTTTCTGCATATTGTAAGCAACTTTTCCAGTTACAGTAAGAGCCAGTGTCATGAGGGGCTTATTCTATAAATGGATGATTGCATCAGTCTCGTGACAACCGTTAAAGGGTTTATTGTTGATACTCTATTTCCAAGTTAAGGGAATTAAGACTTGAGGAGGTTAAGTGGTTTGGCCAGCCCAACTTAAGTCCTTATTTTTGACCGTGATGCTCTACCAGCTTCTGAGGTGATGAGGCAAATTGAGGATCTGTTCTGGTACTGGGCCTATCCCTTTTTGTACCTTGGGATAGGGTTGAAGTTGAGCCTCATTGCTATGTTGCCTCCCTTCTTATATCTTGCTCAGATTTCTTTGCTGTTGAAAACCTTTCCATAAACAGCATCAAACTGGTGGCTGTTTCTGTCATGGGAGGATTTCCACCACCAATGCCCATCACTTGATAATTAGTAATCATGGTGTTTCTCTGTGATGGGATTCTCTACAGCCCGTGCCCCCTGAATGCTGGGATCAACAGTGTGTGCCTCCACACCTGTATAAACTAAGGGCCGTTGTGTCTTTGCATTGTTTCTTAGTAAAAAGTCTTATTGCCATCAACATAAACACCCTCTTTTACCTGGAAACCTTGAGAAGAACTTAGGCAATTACTTTAAAATAATGTTTCTGATTCAGCAGATCCATTTTATGTCACTGGATCCAGCACACTCAGTCCATAAGACCTCCCAGGGCTGTAATTATTCCCTCCTGCTGTGGCACTAAGAACAGGAGCCCACACCCAAGTCTCCTGTTTTATTAGAAGCTGATCCCCCATGGATTACTCAAGACGCCCTTTGTAATCTTGAATTTGTTTGTGAAGTCAAGAAAAGTCATGATGTGTTTACAAAGGTTGCATCCGAAGTAATAGAGCTGGAGAGATGAAAGGGAGTTATCCCAGGAGGTTGAACATCTGCCTTATTGGGATGAATTCTCCATGCAGTCCCATGCACAGAAGATTTGCACTGTGCAAATGTCACAAGGTGAATCCTCTTCACTTACTATACAGTCTTTCCAAGTCACTTGGCAGCGAATACCATCACCATAAAAAGCTGTTTTAGGTATGGGTATGGTGTTCATGTGATGCTTACAAACAGGCCCAGAGTACTGTGACTTGGGCCGTTTCCCTGTTGTGGTTGGGACACTCCTTGTGGGCTAGGCAAACCCTTGAGAATGACCATCCCTCAGTCAGTCCTCAAAAAAGTTCTGAAGTGGGGCGGCACTGGGGTTCCTACTGCAGGGCATCATCGAATCAAACAAATTCAGTCTGGCTGACCTGCTAACGCTGAATCTGCTGGTGCTTACATCACTGCTGGTAACTCATGGATTTCTAAAGTCTTTCAGTAAGGAGACAGACCTCCCTTTTGTGGGCTGGGGCTGGGACTCAGTTGGTAGAATGCTTGCCTAGGTTTTAGTCCTCAGCACTCCATACATTAACTTGTACAGTCAGGAGGTTCAGAAGTTCAAGGTCATTCTCCACTGTGTGTGGCATTCCAAATCACCCTATGTACAAGATCCAGTCCGTCTTCAGCAGTCGGGGGTAAGGGAGTTGGGGGTGTACATAATCTTCTCTTTCAGGTTTTGGGCTTTGTTTGGGTTTTGCTTTTGTTCACTTAGTGTTATGGGTGTTGTGGTTCTTTTACTCTTATCCAAAGAATTGAAAGTAAGAGTTCACACAGATTTGTAAGAGTAACAAAATAGCCTTACTTAGAGAAAAGGGACAGTAGAGATTGGAGAGGGATAGCTGTCAGGATTGGTTGTAGGCCACAAGAGTGAGAGTACTCCAGGGTCCTGGCTACACTTTCTGGCCAGGGTGGAGAGTGTTTGTCATTGTCATGCTTCTGTTCCTGCTGGCTGTCCTGAGCTGAGAGGGACTGACTTCAGCAAAGGGTGTGCACGAGAACCCTGCCTGTCACTCAGGGTGGAGGTTATTGAACGAGCACATGCAGGATTCCAGCTGGGCAGATAATTTCCAATCAGGTTAGGTTTGAGACCGATGGCTTTGTTAGTGACCTCTCTCACTATTGTGATAAAATGCCTGAGATAGACGACCCTAGGAAGAAGTCTTCTTCTGCTTGCTGTGGGGAGGTCTCAGTCCACGGTCTTTGGCTCCATTGGTGCTGGGCCCATGGTAAGACAGAACAGTGAAGTGATAGAAGAATTTGGAAGAAACCCTCACCTCCAGGCAGGCAGGGAGCAGAGTGTTACGGGAAGGAGCCAAGGCATGGCAGCCTCCCACGTACCGTACCATGGCGACTTCTCCCATGCTATGCAGTTTCTCCACTTTTGAATAGTCTATATTGGACCCGAATCTATGAGAGCCCAAATCTTGTCATTGCCTCTGGAAATGCAATCAGATACACCTAGACATATGCTTTAATGTCACCTCAGCATTGGCCATTGTATTAGGCTTCTCTAGAGTCACAGCACTTATGGAATGTCTCTCTGTATTGAGTGAATTTATTGTGATGACTCACAATCTGTAGTCCAGCTAACCCAACAGTGGTCAGCTGTGTATGGGAAGTCCAGGTAGTTGCTCAGTCCCAGGAGGCTAGGTGTTTCAGCTGGTCTTCTGTAGGAGCAGGTTCCAACAGATGTGCTGGCACGTAAGTGCAAACAGCCGAAGAGTGAATCTTCCTTCTTTCCATGTTCTTATGTAGGCCTCCAGCAGAAGGTGTGGGCCAGATTAAAGGTGTGTGCCGCCACTCCTGGATCTGGGGCTTGCTTTGTCTCAGACTGACCTTGAACTAAGAGATCTTGCCTCAGTCTCCTGGGATTAAAGGCCTGTACTACCTTACCTGGGCCTAAGCTTTTCATGGCCACTATGCCTTAAGATATCCATGCCAAGGTCCAGGTCAGAAACTTGTGTCTTCCAGCCTCAAGATCTGGATGAAAGGTGAGCCCTCCAATTCTGGATTGTAGTTCATTCAAATATAGTCAAAGTTGTCAACCAGGAATAGCCAAAAGCAATGATCAGTCACCATAGCAACCTAGGCTGAAGACAGACGTGAGGAGCCTCAGACCCAAACTAGTCAGACGCAGGATATGCTCAGCAGACAGAATCAGCTAGAATTTCTGAAACATCATCTAGAGAGGGAGGAACGAGGATTCCACCAGGTTCTCTGGGTGAAAAGCTGCTAATGTTTTTTTTTTGAAGTGAAGGATTGGAAGATAAAAGACAGAGCGAGTAGTGATTGAATTGTAACTGACTCACTATTTCAGGACCCCAAACAGTAGAAGAGATATGACTGACTGACTCTCTCTCTCTCTCTCTCTCTCTCTCTCTCTCTCTCTCTCTCTCTCTCAGCGGGGGGTGGGGGGGTAAAGAGCAAACCCAGATTTTGAATCTGTTTCTACCAACGTGCTTTCAAAATCATTCAGTAAATGGATTGCAACCTTAAGAACGTGAGTTCAGATCTACACAACCATGTCAATAGCCAAGTGTGATGGGGAAGCCAGTAGGCCCAGTGCTGGGAGGCAGAGACAGAAGGGGCCCTGGTCAATCCATTTAACCTAGCCAATAGCGAGCACTAGGTTCAATAGGAGACACTGTCTCAAAAAATAGGGCCAGAGGTGATTGAGGAAGACATTTACTGTCTTCTTGGCTTGCACAAACACATTCCAAGATGAACTTGTACACATAAGATAAATTAATTAAAAAAATCCCTGCCCTTAATCACTAGCCTTACATACCAACTAGGTGTTTTAATGGGCTTGTTGCATTCGGCATGGGAGGGCCATCTGGTTTGTCCTAAGTCGTTTCTGCTTCTAGGCTCCTGTTGATGACAGTTTTATAAGCCAAGTCTCTGAATGTTGCCTAGACTCTCTCTTCCCCACGGAGGGTCCTCCGCCCACCCCCATTGAACTAATGGCAGGTGTAACGTACTGGAGTCCTGGCGCCTGAGTGAGTGACTTTATGCTCTGTGGAGAAAGTCATATTATCCTCTCAAAGGAGAGAGAGAGAGAGAGTTGCCCCAGTGAGGCAGTGATAGCTGGGTACCAACTTTGTGGTTTTCCATTCCGTTCTGCTACAAATGGCACGTCCTATCCATCACAGCCTGCTGGGAACGACTCTGTCTTTCCTTGTTGCAATTTAATTTTATCCTCTGCTGAACTCAGGTACATTTTAAATACAAAGCCGAAGCTCTCGGCTCGCATTCATCCTGGGCCTCTCTGAGACGGAGCTGGACTCATTTACGCTACCACTTAAGAGACAGGAGTTCTCCTAATTAGTGGACGGAGAAATGTTTACCCACTTAAATAATCCAATTGTAATGTCCAAGGCCTTGCTTAACCGAGGCTCTTAAATCAGGTACTGAGACAGATTTAATAGAGGCCCCGATGCAGTTGTCACTGCCTGTGAATGAAGCGTGCCGTTCAGATGAGTGAACAGGTTTATTTCAGAGGACGGCAACAGGGAGCCCGCGTCTCTCTTACAGTGGCGGGCAGCAAGCCTGTTATGTGGGAGAACCATTTGAAACAGGGGGGTGGCCTGTGAGGTATTGCTCAGAAGAGTGAATTGATACTTAATCCATCTTCAGAGACTGCATTAATGGAGCAATCATTCAGTCCTGAAAGGAAGCTGGAGTAGGAACACCCTCGGCGAAGGAAGGCTGCGGTGTGTGAGCTGCACTCATTGGCCGGGATTCGGGAACAGCTGCCTCTTCTGCCACACCGTGCCTTGTCCTGTGCCCAGGGATGCCTCTCATGACGGTGGCCTCAGATTCTATGCCACCTTCTATTGCTTTCCTATGTTTGGCTAAACATAAAAGCTGCTGAAATATCTCTGTCTCGGAGTTGATTATTGATGCCTAATTGCACTCCTTGCTGATCTTTTTCCATTATAATGCTCTGTTTTCCTGACAGGAAACGGACTTAGAACTACATTGTCCCAGCCCCACTGCTAGCAGCCGAGGTCGGCAAAGGGGCAAGACCAGAGCCAGAGGGATGGAAACTACCAAGGCCCTTTAGTGAATCGGTGTCACGGGGTGAGGGAGATGGCAGTGTGACAGTAAGGTCCCTCTTGTACTCTTCCAGACAGACCAAGATTGTCAGCTCTACAAGCAGAATGCCGTCATTTGTTCATTGGCATACCCTAGTTAGCACTCAAGTTCTGGCATATGGTCGTCTGTTCCTACATAACACATTACTACAAGTCTAACAGTTTAAGCACAGCACACACCCATTGGGAAGGTTCTGGGTCCTCCGGGTCAAAGCGTCTAGCTTGTCAAGTTGACAGCTGGGGCTGGTACTCACCTGAAATGCCACTTTCGAAATGATCTCCTTTCAAGCTTGCCCAGGTCGTTGGCCATGGCCGCGCCTTCAGGAGAACTTCGTATCTACCCTTAGCCAGTGGCCAAAGGTTACCTGTGTTTCCTGGTGATGAGGGCTTCTCAACATGGCTGTGAAGACAGTCGCAATGCCAGCCATCTAGATAGGATTAGGATCTTTTCTCACCACACCAGAGAAGCAACTCCAATGCTTTGCTGCTTTCTGCTGCATCAGCGTAAGCCACACTCAGGCCCAAGGTACTGGGAATTAGGGATTACTGGAGGTCTTTCTAGAGCCATCCTGACCCAGCCTCCCATGGCTGTTGAATGAATGAGATTGGAAAGCGAGGTGAGTGTAAGCAGCTAAAATGCGGTGTTCGTTTGCCTGTCAGCTCTTCATATAACGACAGGGACAATCAACCTGTTAACATCATGCCACAACGTTGGCGTCTACAAGGTTCGTATAGGAGAACTGTACACGGGGTTAAAAAAAAAAATCACGAGGCTAGAGAAATGGCTCAGTGGATTAGAATACATAGAGGGACAGAGTTCAGATGCCCAGTAATCTCATAAAAAGCTAGACACGGCCGTGTGTGCCTGTAGCCTGAGCCCTGTGGAAAGCACAGGCAGGAAGATCTCTGGAACTTTCTGAACACTACCGCCCTTATTGAAAAATGCCAAGCTCCAGGTTCAGCAAGAGACTATGAAGGGAATAAGGCAGAGAACAAGAGAGGATAGAGGAGGTTACCCAGTGACACACACGCGCATGCACACACGCACACTCCCCTAGGCCTCATGTGCGCACAAACAGGTACAGACACCAGCACGCACACCATCACAGAACAAGCATACATATGTATGTATGTATATATATGTATATGTATGTATGTATGTATATATATATATATATATATATATCATGCAACATTTTTTAAATACCAACAAAAAATCTGTAATATTTTGTATTCAGTTTTGTGTCGGGCCCCATTCATAGCTATTCTGGGATGGCATGCAGCCTGTGGGCCATGATTTGAAGCCTCAAGTCATGTCATTCTAATATTTTATTTACTTTCCTCGCTTCCCACCCAGTGCTCAAGGCATGGAACTCAAGGAGTTCTACACACAGCAAATGCTATCCCAATAAGCTACCCTCCAGGCCCCACTTAAATATTTTAGACGGGCCACCTCTCAGCTACTTCCCTATTCTGCCTGCCTTCCTAATGTAAGCAGCGACTCTCTGCTCCTGGAAAAGGATTTTCTCTTTCCACAAGGATCAGTCTGGCAACCCTTTGATCCAGTATGCCTCATGTCTTGTATTCCTCATGCCGCATACATACATGGCGGGGATTTACAACAGTCTCTACACAGCCCTGTCTGGATGCTGAGTCTTTTGTAAATGCTGTGCCTGGAGCAGCTTTTCGCTTGGAGGGAATGAAAAGGCGAAGGTGAGAGGTCACATCTAATGTGTTTTGGTTGAAGTCTCTCACTCTGTTGGGAAACAGCTGGCCCTGCTCTCCCCCCACCAAGCTTCTGCTATTGTTGGGGCATTGCCCTGCACGGTGGGGCTATTACCAAGGGAGAGCCGGAGCTGTTCAGCACTGCCACACAGAGTAGAGAGAAACTTCCAGGCCAGTCACTGAGCTCGAAGTACACTGCTCTTTTGCCCCAGGCTCCCCCAGATAACATACATTCTCTTTCTAATTTTTATTTCAAAGGTC